>NC_051154.1:134138908-134486408 GCF_013339745.2 Dermacentor silvarum
AAAAATGCTCGTGTACGTAGATTTAGGTACACGCTAAAGAACCCCAGGTGGTCAAAATTAATCCGGAGTCCCCCCACTACGGCGTGCCTCATAACCAGGTCGCGGATTTGGCACGCAAAACCCTGGAATTTAATTAACACTGTAGGTACGTGTCACTGGGTAGGTGCCCAAATAGATTAGCAGAACAAGAGGCAAGGCGTGAATAAATCGGCATCAGAAAGTTGAAGAAGTCAGCTAAAGAGAAGTGAAAACGTCGACCTCGAAAGCAGCCGACTGCGGAGAAAGATGTGAAGTGAACAGGGTGAGGCCAGCTCGTGCATTGAGCGTTGAGCTACGCAGAGGTGAAGAATACCACTATACATTGCTAATCCCAGTAACGTGGACATTCATCGTGCGATGGGTTCTGTCGGAATTTCATTTTATTCGGAGGATTTGCCGCAAGGCATATGTAATAAGAAAGGAACAAAGGGGAGATACACATGCGCGTGTAGCTCGGTGTGCGCGGCTGTCGCACCTTGCGCAGGCGTTGGCCGCTCGCGCGCGCGCACGTGTTGTGTTCAAATAGAGCACCGTCTGAACAAACAACTAGCGAAACCGGGACAAGCGCACGAAGAAGTAAACACAGGGAAGCCCCGTTTCACAACGCTTTATTACGAAAAGCCACCGTATTTATAGCTTAAGCGCCTGCAAAAAAAAAAAAAAAGTTATCCCTCTCCCCAATAGCAAATAAATAAAACGGCAAAAAAACTAAACAAGAAAAAAATTAGCTTTGAGAACAATGTTCTAGGAACGCGAAAACCTTACCGTGCTTAAGCTATTGATCGCTGACTGCCGCCCATGTCATGCGTGTGCTTGTCCGTTTCGCACTGCCCCCTCCCCTCCTTTATTTCTTTCTTCTTTTGAACATTGAACTGCACCTACTCGCCCAGCTTGCATTCATTTGTGGAACTTATTGGTGGAGTAAGGACATATAAGCAGGAACCAAGAACGTTGCAGGCTCCAAGGAAGTATCGAGGCGCGACTTCTCGCCTTTGTGATGTGTGCGCTGGCCACGGGCCTAGTATCCTATTAATTCTGAGGCGCACACGGTCTCACGCGTTAAAGTTGCTCATCAAACTGCGTCGCAGCCCGTGATCTCAGCTGCGCACTTTTGTCTTGATGACATCTGCTGCAAAACGGTTGGCGTGATGCCCCCTGCTTCGCTGTATGCGACATTATAATGTCAATAATAGAGCCTGGAAGACTATAGAAGGGGGAAATAGAAAAGAAGAACGTTTTTTTTCTTAGCTTATGTGGACTTCTTTTTTTTTTTTTTAGATGTAGAAGCATGGCAAGGTAGTCTACGTCAGAGCCGGCCATGCCAAAATCTCAAGTTCATTACTCAAGAAAAGTAACAAAAGGAAAGGAAAGAAGAAAACATCAAAAACCATGATACACACACGGAACTGTGCGCGCGAACAGTTGTCGGCCTTGCTGTGCCGCAGCCTTAGATAAAAGTGTGAATGCAAAAAGACTACATTTTAGAAAGTGAGGTAAACAAATCTATTTAAGCGCCGTTCACCATACGTAAGAGGATGCAATACTTTATATTATTATTATTATTATTATTATTATTATTATTATTATTATTATTATTATTATTATTATTATTATTGTTGTTGTTGTTGTTGTTGTTGTTGTTTGCTGTATTTTTTAGAAGATACTTATAGTAACAACACAACGATGTTTTTTTTTTTTAAGAGTTTAGATTCGTATATGGGTTGACGCCGATGCGGAAAACAAGATCGGGGACAAGCTGCATGCTAAAAAGTCAGGCTAACTGCATGCCGCATACGGTTTGCGCGAGTTTATCAACACGACCGCACGAGCGACGGGCGTTGAGTGCGGACCTTCGAAGCGCTCTTACGTGTGCTGCCAAAATAGTATTCGCTCGTTGACAGCTATAACTGCTCAAAGAAGCCACGGGCGGTGGGCAAAAGGTGTCTCACCGGTGGACCTTTCCTTTTTTAAGCATGCCGATGAAAGGCTGTACAATGAGGCCTGGAATGCCTTTCATAGCACCGTCCATGGCTCCCATCATATACCCTTACCATATGAAGCCAACAGATAATGAAGCCAGGGAAAGCATAGGGGAAGTTATTGGTAGTTTTAATTGAAACTACAAACTACTTCAATTGAAACTACAAATAACTTCTGTGCTTTTCTTAGCTTCATATCGCAAAAATCGGGCCCCTCGGTTCTCGATCTTCTCGTTCATCATATACCCTGGCAATTTGTGTTCTTTTTGGCATACAACGACCTCTCGTTCGCCTATGCACCGGTAATATCGATCGATGTCGAACAAGGAACGGGCTTGCTTGGCAGGTCATGTCTGATGGCGCTCATGGACATGTCAAACGAGCCTCCAACTGGCGTCTCTGTTAGTCGTGGCCCAACCAAGACACTGCGAGTTGCACTACAGGTCCCAAATGAGAATGTGTGCGAAAATCGTATCGCTTTTGGATCAAACGCCGGTTGCAGAGTGCGGAAAGTCGTCTTTGCCGACACGAAGCCAAAGAAAGGAGTCAACAATTTATAACTTTTATTTTTGGGACAAAAAGAATGAGGGAAACAGAGGGGCCCGATTTCCTGTTTTTCTTTACAACCACACGAAGCCAACAGATAATGAAGCCAAGGAAGGCATAGGGAAATTAAAGATTTTCTAAATTGAAATGTCGAAATAATGAGGAAACGGGAAATGAAAGTTTGGCCTTTGGGAGCCAAACCCACGAATTGAGCTACGGCGATGGTCGTCTCCCCGTCCACTTTCTTATTTGTGTATGTGTACTATAGATCTAGCCTAGTCAGCGCCATTCATGACCATAGCAGCGGATGTCGAACATCCTTTCAGCCGCAGGCGTCACTCGGAACGTGAACTTTAGGAGCAGGCCACAGAGCAATAAACCCTCGTAAGCTATACCTCATGGCACCAAGGCTGCCGATTTCGAGGCCCTCGCCATGCAGTGAGCAAGAATAATAAGGGGATTTGAGGGGCTAGATTGTTTGTTAGGACCACATGGCACCAACCAGCCAAGGAAAGCACAGGGCAGGACAGCCTACGGCTCGTAAACGGCACCAGACTACCTGGACGACTATCACATGGTGGTGGCGCATCCAAATCGAAGGTGCACGTCTTGGGGCCGTATATTTTAACATTCAATTTCATTTTCCATTATTTTCGCTCATCATCATCATCTCGGACGTCGGTGAGCTGCCGTTAGCGCCGCGTTCGGCCTCTAAGCGCCGCAGACTAAAAAAAAAAAAAAAAAAAAATGCAGTGAAAAGTGAAGGTGATCCTTATAAAGAACAGCCCCTTCTCATTAGTCTATTGACTTCAAGGACGTATACTGCGGCGCCACCTCTCGGGTGTGCCCCGCCGTTTCGTATTCGGAGATTAGGCAGGGGCATTATATAGTGGAGCTTCGTCGCTTCAGCACACGCGGCGGACCATGAGCTCTAGTATTAGACATTCCTGTGATGACCGTAACCAGTGACTTAAAACACCATGTGTGGCAAGTTCAATGAACTAAGCAGAGTTGCGGCGATAACACACACACACAACACACACACACACACACACACACACACACACACACACACACACACACACACACACACACACACCACACACACACACACACACACACACACACACACACACACACACACACACACACACACACACACACACACACACACACACACACCACACACACACCACACACACACACACCACACACACACACACACACACACACACACACACACACACACACACACACACACACACACACACACACACACACACACACACACACACACACACACACACACACACACACACACCCACACACACACACACACACACACACACACACACCACACACACACACACACACACACACACACACACACACACACACACCACACACCACACACACACACACACACACACACACACACACACACACACACACACACACACACACACACACACAAACACACACACACACACACACACACACACACACACACACACACACACACACACACACACACACACACACAACACACACACACACACACACACAACACACACACACACACACACACACACACACACACCTATACGTTGCGCCCCGAAATCGAACCAGCGAACTCGCGTCTATTTTGATAGTGAGTTTGAATCGCCGTTCGCCGTATGTGCTATACGCCTCAACGAACGCGCGGGCTTCATCGTCAGAGTTAAATCTAATTTTGCTTTTAATTTTTCGGCTCTGTTATGCAGACAGCTATGTTGCCACAACTTATTGTTTGTTTCGAGACACGCTGTTATACAACAAGCTGGAAGCATAGTGAAGTTTCTAAAACCCCTGGAACATTACAATCGACACGGTAGATCATTTTTCCCTGTGCAAAAATGCTTCCAAATTTGGACGATTTATTTAGACTGCCATAATTCAAACTTCGCAGGCAATTTGGAGCGGATTTTCGACCTTGAAAAAGAGTGACGTTCATGTGCGATGTGGTAGGCACGTATGAAATCTATTTCTTCCTGATTCGTTATTCGCAAAAAAAAAAAAAAAACCGGCACTTTCCCGCAGAAACCGTGCCTGTTTCCACCTTCCGGCTGCTAGGGGCGTTGGTTGGTCATGTCAATTAGAATTACTGTATATGATCCCACTAGGAGCATATACAATAGCCCCAATGTCACCGTTTCCTAAACTTGGAGTATGGTACCGCGCGGCAAACCGCAGTCCCATCACAGTTGCAGTGGCCACGTGCAAATAAAATGCCTTGCCATTCTATATTAAGAGTAAAGAAACGCTTTTATCTACCTTCGCTAATCTTTGTCGTTCTTCGTAAGTTAACCTTCTTTCGGTGCACGATGGGCGTGGTAATCGGCTCACGCACACGTATTCACTTCAGGTTGTCTGCACACACGGAACGTGCTGGCTACAAATGTGCA
Source organism: Dermacentor silvarum (assembly GCF_013339745.2). NCBI lineage: Eukaryota > Metazoa > Arthropoda > Arachnida > Ixodida > Ixodidae > Dermacentor > Dermacentor silvarum. Next base: position 134,143,917 of record NC_051154.1, read on the forward strand.
CGCGGAATATTGCTCGTGAATTTGCTGAATTGACATATAGCTGACTTCACTGTCTGGAGTAGCCAAATTTATCGCCGGCCTTCATGTGAATATTTAATAAAGCTTAAACCGCGGGGCTTCAATGTAGGGGTGGATCCAAGGTTGAAGCACAGGAGTGGGGGATCAGAAGTCGAGCAAGAGGTGTCTCCGTAGCCACCGAATCGACAAGGGGACTTGTCCTTCGTCCGGGCAGCAAGTAGAAGTACTACTTGCAGCAAAATGGGCACAACTGTTGTTGCCCGTATGTACTGCTAGCGAATCAATCACTTGACAACAGAAGTATACGTCAGTGCACGCTGAGAGGAGTGTCTCGCGGCCCTTAATTGTTCGCATTGAGTTGCCCTGACGCATGGTTTACGGAGTGGGGAGCATGTTCCACGAAACCACGGAATTCAGGCATGCAGGGCAGCCTTCAATTTCGGCCGCGTGCGCGCGCGTATGCAAACAGCCACGAAACAGCGGCTATAGGTGTCGATTTCATTTGAATAGATATGAGATCGATTTACAGTCCGTGCTAACTCGTTCTTGCATCTAATGAACAGGCGGATTTTATTGCGCTCTTAGACGGTCTTTGTGCGACGAACATGTCACGCAGGCGTACCTCGAATGATGGAGAGAAAGAGAAAAACGACCACCGATAATCTCGACGTTCTCGGCAAGTAACAGCGCGATATCTGCTTCTCACATTGCGGAAAAATATCGGTGGGGGTTGTTATCGTCGCACACTTAACGCCAAGTGCTCTCCACACACTGTCTTTTTTTTTTTTTTTGTATTCTTTGATCTCGAACTTCACACACTAGCACGATACCACACTGAGAAGTGGCTTCAAATGGCGACGCATGGTTTGTCCCCGTGCCGAACGTCACGGACAAACTGTCTTGTCGTACGCCTGCCTGCGTGCTCACGTTTGCTAGGACCGTGGCGCATTCTGCCGTGGTTCTGGGCCTCTGGAACCTCAGCATTGCTTGTTCGGTCGCATGACCTAAATTCGTAAGCCATGCGAAGGGATGCGTGACAGTGGAGCTGCTTAGCGCACCATTTGGTTGGTTGGTTGGTTGTTCCTCAATGAAGTGGCTCAACTTACTCTGGGAGATTGGCCGTGAATCGAGTGGTACGATGGTTCAAGAAAAAAAAAAAAACATTTTGAGGAAAGTAGATTGAAAAGTGAATCAGTATCGTGAAATTAAAAGTTCGCCGTTACATATATGAAGTGAACTATAACTCGATGAGAATAATAAACTAACGTGAATACAGAAAAATGAGAATACTAATTAAGGAAAAAAAATAACTTGTAGTTCTTGTTTCGCGCAGAAAGTTGAAGAGGGCAAAACGTTCCTGTGTCTAAAACCGAGTTCGGCAGCGCCAAAAGAAAGGACGGCCGGAAGAGTCAGGTTCAGCCAAACTTTCGGAAGGGTTAACGGCGACAAGCTAAAATGAAATGTTCTAAAGATTCGCTGTCATTGCAGAAATGTCGTACAGGTGACGGGGCCAGATGAGACCTGTGAAGGGGGGAGAGGGAAGTGAGGGGTGACTCGGCAACATATTCTCGTAATGCAAAGCTTCTGACTTTCTAGTGTGGCGCCATCCATTGTTCTAAGGAAAATTTAGATGCGGAAAATCAGAGGACAATGAAGATTTGGCAAAATTATTTGCAGTAGCAAATTTTCTTAATTCCGCAGCAATGACAAATGCAGACGTTGGTGAAACAGGGATTACAGGACCATCATGGGATGCTACTGTGAGTGCATTAGCAGATTCATTCTAAACCCATGTGGTTTGGCACCCATACCAAACGAACGAGGTGTCTTGGGACGAAAGAATAGAATTTTCCTAAAGCGTTTGACAAATTAGGTGTAGTTAGCGAAGAACAAACAGACATACAATCTATTAAAATTACTGTGGACGACGAAGATTACGTAATTTACGTAAAGTTAAAACAATTGCCAATTATTCAGCCTGAAGGATATATGCGTGAATCACGTCCGGTAGGCGAATGGGAGAAGACCAATTCAGAGACTGATACAATGCTCACGTCTGCCTTCTTTTCAGAGACGGAAGCACCATTCGCTATCACAGTTTTTATTTGAAGTTGTCCAAGGTGTTCTTTCAGAATATTATTTATACCATTTATAATACCATTTATAGGTATTGATAGGGTAAACTTTTCGCATTATTTGTAAAGATATTATCAAATTCAATCTTAGTGATTGGAACAGAGCTGCTTAATATGACTACCTCACGGAGTTGAGCCTGCATGGGTCTAAGAGTGTTTGCACAAAAATCACTTGAGGGCCGCGTAAACTGGCTCGGGCTGCGCAGTCTGTGTGGTGTACTTTTTTCATTGAGCGTGGCGTGCTCGCTTAAGTGAGTGGTAATTTGCCATGCGGTAGTTTCGATTACCTAACCGTTTTCCTGATATCACTATCGACTTTTTTTGTTTCTTTTTTTCTAGTTTTTTTTTTTTTTTTTTGTGCTTCGCCTCACTCGGTCAGCGCACTTCCAGTTCGTGTCAGCGTTCGACAATTTTGCTTTATATTTAGACATCCTGTCTATGACGTCGGTGCCCTCGACTGTCTCAGAGAAAATAGACAAACAAAAATGAGCCAACAGCCTACCGCCCGCACGCATCCCGCCAGAATTTATGTGGCCGTTCAGAGCAAATAGAGCTATTATACTGGCGATATGTGACGTTGCGGCCCGACCCACTCGCTCCGTGTGCGCCTGTGTCGATACGCGATCGAGTGAAAATTATTGCCGGTGGTGTGTGCTCGGCGCGCAGGTTGGCGCGCTCGCGGATGCTCTGAACCGGCGGTCCAAGCACACACGTGGAGGAGGACGGCGCCAGGGTCTGCCGCGGCACAGGTGCGGCGTGCAGATGCGCTTCGGCGTCTCCGACGCGCCCTCGACTTTCGGTAATTTACGGCACTGGCAAAGCGTAACTGGGTCCCAACGTATCTGCTCGGCGTCGCGTGGCGCCAATGTTAGAAGACCGCTCCGCGTGGCGCAGCAGCCGCAGTCTTCGAACCGCGTAAATTTATTTTGTACGGACGATTGAACCAACCAACAAACAAAATTTGAAGAGATCTGGGCTACTTTCAGCAGCAGCTCGACTTAAACAACGAGCAGCTGTTATGCCAAAGGGCTGGAGTGATGACACTTACGATCGAACTTTGCATATGTATTTTTCTGCGTGAAGTGATGAAGTGTTTCTGTTTTAGTTTATTTGATTCATTTAAGAAACGTACACGCGTACAGGAATATACAGAAGGAGGTCCCAGAGCACATAGTTGAAAAGGGACCTACTGTCAGGGAATGTATATAGTACATAAAATATGCATAGCGCAGCAGAAGCAGCAGTGTACTCGAGACAGGTCAAACCGTATCATAATTATCTATAAGCTGAATAAAAGATCGAGTACACAATTTGCAAGGGACAAGAAAAAAAAAGAAAGAAAGAAAGAAAGAAAGAAAGAAAGAAAGAAAGAAAGAAAGAAAGAAAGAAAGAAAGAAAGGAGCATATAATACAGTTCGCATGTAAAGAAGTAATTGCCGTGTAAAGAAGCATTTAAAAAAAAATGTGAATAACGCTTTCTTGAAGGGGCTTATAATGATGGATACCACTTGTCGTCAAGAAGGAGGCTATTCCAAAACGACAATGCTGAGAAGTAGCGTTTTCCTTAGCCTTTTCGTACTAACGGTAGTAAAAAGTTGTAAACTGTGAACCTCGTCTTATTCAAACCCTATAAAATATGTTTAACGGGAGACGGTCATGGATCATTTTGAATAACATTATGGCTAGCACACACTCAGCAAGGCCAGGTGAGAGTATTTTGTGGCAAAGCATGCACAGCGGAGGCGCTACAACAGAATGGGCTGAAGGGCAATATATGGCCTGATCCTGCCAATGCTGTAGCGGGGTTTAATGTACTCGATACCCGGTGTCGGTAAGATAATAATTGATATGGATGCAAATAAAATAATAATAGATGGTAACGATGTTGCTTTGTATTAGGCGTCAATTGGCGCTTCAAGGTGGGCAATGTGCTTTGAAAATTTCAACCATCAGGAGAGGTCAGTGAAGAGTGAGAAGAAAAAGCGTAAATTTGGTAACTCGGTGTGGCAGATTATGGCGACCAGTGCAGCTGGTGCAGCTCTAGCTGCGCCAGGTCTCCTGTTATTACAACTTACGGAACAGGTACCACCAGAAATCTGCGGAGCAGAAAGCCATGCAAGTTTGAATGATCGAACAGTACCAAGCAGTCCGAGTGCGCAGTCCCAAATAGACAGATAAAATGAATTGGTACTGCACAAGCACATGTAGTGCCGTGTCTACTGTTGTACGAAATGCTTTTTGTTGCATACGATCTCATTACGGACGACAGCATGACGCTGATGGATTGATTGATTGATGGAGTGATATATGTAGAAAGCTTTGCCTTATGTCTGGAAGATGTGGCGGATCACGTGCTTTTGTACCGAAACGACGGAGCCTGCTCGAAAAGGAGCGCGCGAGAACGGAGTGGAAATACAACGAAGTGTACGCCAATCTTCAACGTTCATTCTGCGTCCTGTGCAACCTCGCAATGCTCGGCGCTCTGTAGTGCGACGTGATCAGACAATAGAGAGTTTTAGATTGGGGGACGCAAGCGTTGGGGCCCCCTGGCGCTAGGGGATACAGTACTGCGCATGCTCAGATGGAAATGCGCACGCGCAGTACCGTGGCCCCAAGCGCTAGCGGGCCCCAACGCTTGCGTCCCCCTAATCTATAAAACTCTCTACTAGCAGTAAATGGGTTGAGCGCCGTGTTGCGTCCACCCAAGGTGTGCTTACTCGCTCACTGGCCCTAGGCGAGATGCTGGAAACTGCAGAGAAGCTCCACTGAGAGAGAGAAAAGAAAGAAAAAGGCAGGCAGAAAGGCAACCATCGACGGAGCGACAGGCGTGGCATTGCCCGATAAAGGAGCCTTGAGGGACCGCGAAGAAAGAAAGACTCCCAAGTCAGCTGTAACTGCTGGCACGTATACGGTTCACGCGCGCAGTATCCATTTACGTGGAAGCTTCTCTCAAATGCGCGCTTTGACACAACATATGCGGTGCGCGTAGGGTGAGATCTCGAGCGCTGGAAGGACTGCCTTTTGTGCATTTCATGTGCGCATGTAATTAAAAGAGAGTTTTAGTATCGTTGCGGGATGCACACTGCACATACCCAGTACTCAAGCAACGCTGGGGCGTTTGCGAGCGTACGCGATTTAACGCACGTAACGCCTTGCGTGGCGGCGCTCGTCGATGTAGGTGCAGTCCGCTTCGGATGTTTCAAGTTGTCCTACTCTGTCTGGCTCATTCGTTTCCAAATGATGCTTGTGTGTGATTTAGATATGTGATATGATGCTTCAACAGCAAAGTACTAGTGGCAACTGGGCGCTATTTTCGAGATCTGTACTTGATTTTTCGGCGCTTAATGAGAGCGGCTGTACTAGCTGTTCATGGCCTCCAAAGTTTTGTGGGGCACAGGGCATAGCCACGCTCGCTGCCAGATCTCGGAGGCCATAGACTGTATCATTCTTTGCTGGTACTTTGTATTTCGTATAGATTGTACAACACCCTAAATTTTGCGATTCGCACTGTTTTGTATTTGCTCATTAGAGCTTATATGGCAGACAGGAAGGTAGTATAACTTGAAGTTGCTTCCTTCCTTGTGCTATCGCAGCCGTAAGTGCTATACAGTCTCGCTTGTGTATATCTGAAAACCGATGGTATGCGAGCACTGACACTGACGCCTCCTTTCAGAATACTCAGTTTTTTTTTTTAGTGGTTATTCACGAGATACGGCTAAAATTAGGGACCTCACCAGCCGTTTCATCACACGATATATCAGTTTTTGTTATTAAGGCGAAGTTTTCTTTCGCTTTTCCCTTGGGTTTGGCGTACGTAGTCGTTTATTCGTTTGATGTATTTGTGGATACATATAGACAACTTGGGTCACTGGGTGTGGGCTGTCTTGCAGAGCAGAAAACATGGGCCTCAGGGTATGTGCTCGAATAGACAACTTACTTATGGCTGCTGGCTGGCCTAGCTAGTAGGCAACTTGGGTTACTGCTTATTTGCCACAGGGTACCTGCCCATTCTTGGCCGATGCCACAGAATGGATGCGCCACTGTGACGCAAGGGGTATGAAGCCTTAAATGTATTTAGATATGTGTCGCACACCTCTCACCAACGTTCTTCCCTCGACAAGCATCATGCATTGCCTTCGTCTTCGTGACGCAGACAGCTAACAACGAAGAAAGAAAGCTAACAGCTAAGAAGCAAGAAAGTAACACAGCAAAGGGAGATGTATATATATCGACAAAAAAGTTTACGGACCACGGGATCTCAGAAAACGCTAATATCCGAGCGGCCTTTAAAAGTAGCCAGTAAAACCGTACATCACAATGTTGTTCGCATATACCAGTAGAGGCTGGAAATGGGAATACCAGACTGCGTTTTGAGGCTGCAGAGATATTCAGCTTTTTGTCAGATCCCTTGGTCCGTGAACTTTTTTGGTCGATAGTACATGTACATGAAGCAACGCACCGCCATGGGTCCAAGCACGACCCACAGCTGTAGGCGCGTGTCGTAACTTGTGCTGATGAGAGCGAGAGAGAGAGAAGTCATGAGGGAAAGGCAAGGAGGTTAATCAGGCAGAGCCCGGTAGGCTACCCTGCACTGAGGAAGGGGGAAAAGGGATTGAGAGAGGAGAAGGAAGAGAGAATTTCACACCTCACATTCACACAGTCAAGCACAGGTTAATGTGCCTCGATGAAGGGGGCATAGGTCAGGGCTCAATTTTTGTGTTTGGAAGTGCTTATGAAAGTGTGTCTGGGTTAAGGTTGAAAATTATCTGCAAATTCAGTCGCATTACTTGTCAGGCCCTCTTCAAAAACACCGTGCGTCTTGCGTACTTTGAGGGTACTGCTGTAAGCGCTTATTCCACTTAATATACGTTTCTGTTTACCACCGTTTACACGGTCTTGCATCCTTTATTCATGCAAGTATAGAATGATGAATAAAAAAATGAACTGCTCGTCTAGCGAAGTTTCACTTCACATGGCAGAGTGAGACTGTGAGTTAAGAAGCCTTGAACCGTGCACAATGACGGCCCATCTGGCTCTCTTTCTACGTTACGCTTTGAAGAGCGGAACGAACAAGAGCGAATGGAGAGGCTCTGCGAGTTGAGAGCGCCGATCCAACGTATCGGAAGCTGGCCCTTGTCCGAGTGCCTTGAAAGCCTCGAATCCTTTCCTTCGCGTGAAGGCGCAGCCGATTGCGATAGGCATCGCTGCTTGTCAGACATTTTGATAGGGACGAGTTATCTTGTTTTTCACGTCCCTCGTGCTCGCAGTCTGCACAACCCCGGGCATGCGGATCGCCGCTGCCTCTGCTGCTGGCGCTGCGGCGGACGTCTTCTGAGCGATCGCGTGCGCGTTTGCACGCGCTCTGGTGAGCTTATCGCGCCACTTAGCGCGCGCGGGGGCATGGTTTCTTCCTTTCGATGAAACACAACGCGATAAAACGTATCAATGGACGTGCCAAAAACCACTCGAGAGGGCGGCTACAGGAGCTCCCATTTCTCGAGAGACCCCGCGGAAGCCAGGCTGACGTGCCGGCGGCCATGAAGGAGCGGGTGAACTTCCTATGTCCCCCCCGCTTATTACAGGCTCATCTCGGAAGACTAGCACACAGATTCGACCCGGTGTCTTCAGGCGTGCGCGTTTATGCACAGCGGTGGACCGCTAGAGATCGTTAGACGCGCCCAAGGGTGTGCATGCTGCTCGTCAAGCTTTATATGTCCTCAGCCATGCCTGGCAAATTGCAATGCCAGTCCCGTAATTACTGTTGCGGGCTGATCACTTCTGGTGTCTTCTTTTTCCCCTTCCTCCTCGACTTGGAGCAAAAGTTCAGTGGGACGTGCGTATGTGCGTCTCGTGCTGTAAGCAGCTCCATGCATGCAGCGTGTGCCTCGCGATCCGGCGTAAAAAGGCTGGACGCAAGTGGCCAAATGCTTTCGGAACGAGAACCAAGGGTAGAAGAGGGTGCGTAGTGGTTCCAGCATTACTCGTTCGAGCTCCCAGTATCATTTCTCTAGCTTTGCTTGTACTACGTAGAAATATTCGCGACTTGAGAATGTGCGTGCTCTCACACTTGACGCATTTGCATATGACGGTGTGTATTTTCGAGTCGGGGCTTCGAGCGCGTTGCGATAGCATTCATACTCCCTTCATCACATGGACACTTGAGGCTGGTTCCAGCCGCTGCGTAGAATCACCTACCAGGAATGGGAATTGACGAATGGTATTAGTTGCTAATGCTGTAAAGGCGACACACTTGCAAGATATGTACGGAGATATGAGGGCTCGACAGATATGTTCAAATTGTGTTCTTGAAGGAACTCTTGCTTTGTAACTTTTTATCTATGGGCCCTCTTGTGGAGCCCAGATTTTTTGTCCTGTTGCTGAGGTCATGAAAAAAAAAAAAAAAAAAAAAAGAACCAAGTTACGTCCGTCTCAGTTGACAACCAAGCTTGTGTCCATTCTCTTCTCGGCTCATGTTTCATGTACATGGTCAGATAGGCGGCCTGGGGAACGCTGACGTGTCCATGGATTTACGACGAAACACGGAGAATGCAAATGGTGCGTTCATTTCATTTTTTACAGCGAAGCTGTATGTGGCTAGCCGATTCGTCCGTCTGTCGCCTGTACGCCGAAAACTATCATCAGCAATGGCTCGAGCGTCGTCGTTGTCTTCCACAGCTGGCTCCGTTGCCGCTCATCATTCCAGCGTAGAATTTCACTTATCTTCTATCGTCGTAATGGGGAGGCCGCGTTTACGGGGGTATGAACCATTCGTTGTCTTACGTGATGGACAGATTTAATTTTGAATCAATTTAATTTTGAAGAATCGCAAGCGGCAATGGGCGGGCTAATGCTGCTAACCACGCCGTCGAGCAAACTCGAGACATCGAACGCAAGCGACAACGGCGGGCTGCGGGCATACCGTCAGTGACGTCGTTCGCTCTGTCGCAGCCGAACGTGTGTGTAACCTCATAATTGAGAAATACTTTAATGAACCCTCGGGATTAACCCAATGATAAACACCGGGGCCGCACGTTTCAGCTTCGCTGGTTAACCATCTGTACGGAGTGCTTGGGCGGTGATATTTTATTTTTGCTGAGAATAGAAACGGAGCGCGTGTTTTTTCCTAGAAACTAGCCCTGTTGACTCGGCGCAAATATCACTGCGCAGACAAAGGCCGCCGTTTATCGAACGGGCGAGTGGTGCGAATTCGCGCTGAGTTCATTGATCTGCGGTGCGGTCGACGCTGTGATGACAACACTGCAGGGGGATTGCCCATTTTCGTGTCTTTTGCTCCACTCCTCCGTCATTCGTTCCTCGGGATTCCCCCGGCAACAATGTCAGCACCGCGCTTTCCTTCAGCTTGAACCGTGCTTACTGAATGTCCCGGAGCTGCGCCCTCAGCCACTAATTCTGCATGCCGGTTTTGGCGTCGCGTTTTCGTTGTTTCGGGAGGGTAAAAGCGATGCAATGAGTATGTCTATTTTATGACGCCCAATCGTGCTGTAAAGACGGCACTTCTTCATAGGATTGATGGACACGAATAACAAAAACAGATATTCGAATTATGATTTTGTAAAAATGCGTTCTCCTGAACGCAGGGCGGTGCATGTCGTGGTGTAATCCAGCGTGCGTGCATGCAAGAGAAAGGGGAAAGAAATTTGATTTAGAAGATTTCTGCAAGAATTGTACCAGATGAAAAAGTGATATGCAGTATTATTTCGGAACCGGCCTGTTGAAAAGCAGGTGATTTGGAGAACGGTAACTTACATACAGTAAGTGTCAAAGGTGAGCATTCGCTGTTGTGCATTAGCGCTCGCTCGGCGCAGTGGACTTAGACATAATCATATTTATTTATTACGTACTGCAGTCCGAAGACCAAGCAGGAGGGGCAAAAAAGGGAACATAGTGAAAGATATGAACAAGTTGTACAACAGGTTATAATAAACATTGCTACTGAAAGACAAGCATACACTAGCGAAGATTATTAAATATACATGTGTAAAAAAATTTTCACAACTATGTATCAACAGCTTTATGCACACAAGGGTAAAGCAAACACAACTTAGATAATGCGTTGTCATAATGTAGTAGGGCAATAACAACAATGTAGTTTACACGAAAAGATGCACGTGTTTTTCGAAGTCAGGAAAGCCACGTTCTGGAAAAACATTTGAAGGCAGTGCATTCCATTCGCTAATGGTTCGCGGAAAAAACGAGTGTTTGGAAAGGTTAGTATGTGCAAAGTATGGTGTCAGATCATGATTGTGACAATGTCTGGTCTGCCACGAAGGAGAGGGGGAAATGAATTGACCGGGATCGATATTAAACTGCTGATTTCGGAGCAGGAAAAGAAACTTGAGCCTGGCGATAGCTCTGCGCTGTTTGAAGAGTGGAATGTTGTTAGTAGCCATCAGTGATGAAGGTGAATCAAGATTGTGATAGGCATTATAGATGAATCTTACTGCTCTCCTTTGGACCATTTCTAGTTTATTAACATCCTCTTTAAAATATGGTGCTGGCATGCTCATGCGTGACCTATATCAGGCTTAACAAAATGCATGCAATTATTTGCATGTTCTGGCAGTTATGTAATTGATCAATTACTTTGCGTACTCGGTAACGGTCACTGTAATTCAATTACATTTTCAGCAACCACTTACATGTAACCAGTTACGTTATTGACGAGACAGGCGATGCAGCTCAGAGCACTTAAATTTCGCGGAAACAACGTTAGAATACCCGTGGTCGTGCCACGCAGCAGCCTCGCGGATGCGCATGTCGAGAGAGGCAGACTCGGGCACTCAGTATTTGTTTCCTCATCTTAGTGCTCCACCAGATGTTTGCCGGTGATTTGAAGTGGCCACTGACTAGGGTACCTCGCGATGCTAGCACCGCCATATTGAGGCACGCTGCCACTGGCTCCAAGGACAGAAATTCTCATCTTTTTTTTTTTTTTCTAGCAAACAGTTTTCTGTTAGAGAAGAATAATAGATTTTCTGCGTATGACCACAGAAAACTTCAAAAAAGATCCTTGTAATTTACACATATTTTTCACGGCGTATAGCTCGACAGCGGAGGCTACTTTGGACGTTGATACCAGGAAATCACCTACAGACGATTTTTTCCCGCTTTTTCATTGGCCCTACCGGGAGCGTCTTCTTAGAGCCCCAGAAGATCCAGAGGCGAGCATCGCGGCATTGAGTAACACTATCTTGCGCGTAAGGTGTTCGTAGGTTACAACACCGTTATTCCTTGCCTCCAGCACGTACACCGAGTGAATTTTCGGTGTCGCGGTTGGTGTCTTCACAAGAAAATGAGGGAATATGACTGACAAAAATTTTGAAAACCAATTGATAGTGAAAATAACGTGTGAAGGGGTGCCGAGGATGCACTGAAACAGCCAGGCCAGCTCCTACGTACTTACGGTATCTGTGCAATGTTAATAACGGTTCGTAAGAAAATAACGTAAAAGCATGTAAAAGTAATCGATTACATTTTAGTAATTGCTAAATTATATACTCAAGTGGCTCTAATTGGTCACTGTAATCGATTACGTTTTTAAATGAATTGTATCTTTAATCGGTTATTTTTTATTTTTTCTGTAACGTGTACAAGTCTGACCCATATGTAGCACAACACCTCTTAAATTTCGTGTGAGTGCGAGTTGGCACGCATTGTCTGAGAACCCTGTTCCGCCTACATTGGCACGCAGACGCGACGTTGCGGGAGTGAGTCATACGGCGAGTGCATCAACGTGAAAATGCCCGGCGTTTTTCGATTACCACGCCTGTCGGCCGTTCTGACACGTTCAACAGCCACCGAGCTAGAGCAGCAACAGCAGTAATGACTTTTGGGCTGATAAACGCAGTATAGTGGGCTGTGCATTTGATTTTCACCTGAGTCACATCTCGATTGATTCTGGGGTTTTTACGTGCCAAAACCAGTTCTGATTATGAGGCACGCCGTAGTGGAGGGCTCCGGATTAATTTGGACCACCTGGGGTTCTTTAACGTGCACTACAACGCAAGCACACGGGCGTTTTTGCATTTCGCCTCCATCGAAATGCGGCCGCCGAGTCACATCTCACGGCGGTGTTGTGGCCCTCTTGAAATACTCTCGCCGCGGTCAATATATAGCAGAACCCACTTGCCCAGCAGCACAACGACCGCTGACCTATCGCGGCGGCCGTAGAGGTCATTGCATGACCGAAATCCGTTTCTGAATGAGTCTGAACACTGCGGAGTTCGGTGCTGAGCGCGCTGTGCGGCAGGCTCCTCGCAAAGATGTTCAATATCTCCCGTCGATGAATCCACTTGACTTGCTGCGTGGGCGAGGCGACCGCTGGACGACCGCTGTGCTTATGGGCGCCGATAGGCTTCTGGGTTGTCAGGAGCTTGCCGCCTTTTTAACTAAAGACGCCGCTGGCAAGGCGATACGTTGAGTGGCACGTGGAGTGTCGCCTTCCTACCCCCTCGTTTGACGGTGAGCAGCGTCCACCGGCGACCACAGGTAGCAGCGCACTGGCAGATGAATGCTCCAACGGCTATAGGATGCCACTTGTGCTCGCATTCCATTGCTAGCAACGAGCGCGATCCCTCATTGTGTGGCGATCGCGGTCGTTCACCTCTTGCCGAGTCGGCAAGGCAGAGGAGCCGCGCTTTGCGCCACGGTTGCCGAGATCGCGGTTGCGATACCTTGTTGGTGTGGCCGCGCCCACGTGTACTCTAGGGTCGCAGGCATGTTTGATGCAGGCGAATGGCGGTGCACTGGAACGAGTTTAGGGGGTCTAAATTAAACTTGAGCGCTATCATCCGCATCGTAGTGCGAATGAAGCATCAGCGAATTCAATCATTATTAACATTTATCAGGCTACGTTTGGCCAGGTGGCTAATGACAAAAACGATCACTAATATATAATTTTTAATTGTTCACATTGGGGCACATGTTCTAGTTGCGAAACTACAGTGACACCACACACACACACACACACACACACACACACACACACACACACACACACACACACACACACACACACACACACACACACACACACACACACACACACCGGAAGAACACGCATCCGGTCTTACAATGGCTTGCTATAGCTCGCAACGATCCATTTTGTTTCAATCTATGTCAGTGTTACTATACTGTGAGACGGGGCACCCACACGGAAGCTCATGTCGGAAATTAGCGATGTCATCGGAGGCCACTTCGTGTAGACAGTGCCAGATCGATAGTGTGCGCTCATTTCTCAACGTGTATCCATCACGTCGGTGCGTTGCGGCGGAGCGGAGCGCACACGAGCTCGCTAGTGGCGCGCCTGTTCGTCTCGTGACGAGCAGCGGCGGCGAGTGTTTGAGGCGCTATATACGCTCGCGGTGGAGCCGCAGCTCTGTGGTTAAATGTCCCAGAGCCCGCTGCTTTGTCTTGTTCCTTTTTCCCCCCTACCGTCGTGCGCCTACCATGGGAACGCGAGGCGTATGCGGCTTCTCGGCGGCGCCATTGCGCGCTCGTTTACCTCCCTCTCTGCCGCGTTGCGTAAACTTGGATGCTGTTGGCGGGGGTTTATAGTTTCATCCGCGCTACGGCGTCTGAGCGATTGCGCGCTTTCGAATGTTATGGCGAATTCCATTGGGAGAAGAGGAGCAGGGCGCCGCGCAGTGCGAATGTCGGGTGGCAGCGCAGTGAGAGCAGGGACACTCGACCCGCCGCTGGAATACGGCGTGCATTCTGAGCGCAGGTATATAGGAGGGCGACGTGTGAGGAGAAATGTATACCATGTGACTAAAGCAATCGACGTCCCACCATTCTCTGCAGGAGAGCGGCAAAACACGCGTGATCGTCTTGTGATCTGTCGGGCGTAACGCTGTCACCGTTTGCGGCCACGTACTATATACATACTTTCGTGCAGCGCCGACGCATCCCACAACGTTTCCGCCAGCAGTCCGGACTGCTCCCGGCTGCTCTCGGCGCAGCGAAACTGCTCTTGTTCTACCACTGGATGACGGCTCTCCCACTCCTGTTCGGCCACTGAAACACGTCGCCTCTGGAACGAGCACTTTCAGCGTGCTTTTGAGTGCTCCTGTTCTCCCAGTGGAATTCGCCATTATCGTGGCTGCGTGGCGGTGGGTAGTGGTGTACTGTTGCGGTATTTCGTTTATTTCGCGCTGAATTTCTCGCAAATTTAATATATCAGTCTAGAGACCGGAGAGGACAGCGGGTATTCTGGACTCTTCGAGAAATTTTACGTCCGCGAAATCACAGACACTGTACAATGCGCGCTTATTTGCGATCGTCCGCACTGTATCCGTGAGCTCGACCGCCCTCTTTAATAATAGTAATAATAAGTTAAATAGAGCGCAGGCATTGACCCTCAGATTATTGCAAACAGGCTCGTATCCCAGCCTGGCTTTATTACACAAGCTTTATCCCGACACTTATGCCAGTAGTTCTTGCAGGCACTGCAATGACTTCGCTAGCCTAGACCATATGCTCTGGCGTTGCCCCTCGTTACGAGGCACGGAACAAATCAATGAGGACAAGTGGCTCTCCGCTATCAAGAGCCCCGATGCCGGGGCGCAACTATGGGCGGTCCAGAGTGCCCACGATGCGGCGGTCGGGCATGGCCTGACTGTCCCAACGTGGGAGCGGGCCGCTGCGCGCTGAGTCGCGTACCTCAGGACTTTCATTAAAGTTTTACATCCATCCATCCATCCAATAATAATAATAATAATAATAATAATAATAATAATAATAATAATAATAATAATAATAATAATAATAATAATGGAATGCAAGGCCCGAAGTATAACAATATAGAGTCCGCCTGTCAAAGAGAGAGAGAGAGAGAGAAAAAAAGACGTTGAAAGACAGGAAGACACGTAAGAAATAAACACACCAAATGTACGGACATTGCATAACAGAGGTGACAGTCTCATATACACCCCACAGTCAAAGTTCCCAGAAGATGGGAAATATTCAAACTAACAATAAGAAATAGCGTTCTCTCTGGGTGACGTTGTTGCGAAAACAGTGTTTTTCGTGTGTTCGTACGAAAGACGTACGGCAACAAGGTGCGTTGCGCTTCCAACGCGGTCGTCTTTGGTGCTCCGATGTACGCCTGCGTACAGCGCGTGCGCGGAGCAAATCGATGGCGCTGTGATCTGGACGAAATCGACACCTTGTTTTCGTGTACAGCGCAGGCTGCGCGGTGGCGTCGCGACAAAGGAATACGCGTCGCCCGCCGGCGGAGCCTCTCACGAGTTACGTCTGGCTGTGCGTTGAGCAGATGCCGCTCGTATCCGCATAATGATCAGCACCTGTACGGAGAGAGCCTCGTTTCTCCCGATGGCATGTGCTTTGTCTTCGAGAAACAATGGCACTACGTGTCCCAGTGACACCTGTTCTGCATATCTGCTCCGTCCTCTAGACGGGAGGAAAGTTGTTTGCTGCACGACATTATAATGCTGCTTGTTCGCCGCCCTCAGCGCCATTAGTTAGTTACTGCCCAGGGGTGCCGACGCAGTGGCCGCGAGACGCATAAAAAGGCGCACTACAGGTATAGTGGATCTCGTTGTGGTAGGTCCGCATCGATAGCTGGAGTACATTTTAATTTCGGAATGTGCTGAATGAAAAGGTTGGATTTTAAGGTGAACACCATGCAATTGTTGCGCTGTATATTCAAGAAAGCACAACTATGGGCACCTTGCGCTGAAGCTTTCCACAGTGACAGCAGTGCCAGAACACGTAGCCTATATGGCGAGCGGTGGAAGGGAAAATGGGAGCGACGCGACGCATATTCGCCTCCAACGCCTCCGATCGCTAATCACTGTTCACGAGTGTCCGAGACCTGAAAACCTCTAAGTGCACATGCTCCGCGAGTCCGCATGACTCGCCATGTCATGCTATCGAGATTAGAAGCGCGAACATTCCCAAGTTACAGCTCGGTGCGGAAAACTCATACGAGCGATGAATCGTGGGTCGTTGTAGCTTGGAGTGCCGTTTCGCGTCCCTAAGCGGCCGGTGTCGGCGACGCTGGGGTGATAAATGAAAGCGTGTTATCGCCCTCTGGCCAAACTGCACATTACCAGAAGTAATGCGCGTGTGTTCCATGAACTAACGACAGGAGGATTTTATCTTTGAACCTGTCTTGCCGACGGTGAGGGGTTGTGTAGGGTGATAAATGTTCATCTCGAAGTGAATGTCTAGATTTTATTGATGCAGGGAATGTTTGCACAAACAGCTAGCTCAATTACCGTGACGTTGCACACACACACACACACACACACACACACACACACACACACACACACACACACACACACACACACACACGCACACACACACACACACCACCACCACACACACGCACACGCACACACACACAACAAAAAAAAATACGCACACGCGCGCAGAGAGAGAAAGAGAGATCGTTGTGAACACAGCACTTTTTTTTAGTTCTAATGAATTTTTTAAAATCGCCTGTAAATGATAGCGCTGTTCAGCCATTTTTAGGGGGACTTATGGAAGGGGCGGAAATTGTCCGCATGAATGAAAATATCAGTGCACATGTAGCGAATGAAAGATTCACTAATTAGCTTTTGAATTATTCACTTTAGGACAGACTTTGGAATTCCGGACATAGGTCGGAAAGCAGTTGGAAAGCAACTGGTCGGAAAGCAAACTGAAACTAGAAGACCCCCCCCCCCCCCAAAAAAAAAAAAAAATAAAATAAATAAAATAAAATAAAAAAAATTCTTACGGCATTCCGTGAGTATGCCAATAATAGTAGCACGGCCGCTCGATGTCGTGATAAACCGGCCGCGGTAGTAGTGTTTTCCCAATGGATTTTCAGGGAACCTACCCCGAGGCCCGTGTCTGCTCGGTCTCCTCGTAAGGGTGACGAGTTGCAGGGTCTGCATACGGAAGGTCGATTTTCTTCCCGCTTCTTTTTTTTTCTTTTTGTTACCCCTTCTCCAGCCACTCGCCTTTTCTCTCGATTTCCGCATGGTAAATGTGCCAATGGTACTCTTCGCGTTTTCGAGAGCATCGACTCACGCGTCTTTCAAAAAAAAGAAACGAAAGGACTTTCCTCATAGCGTTGCCTCTTAACGCGTTCCAAATAAGTGGCTTCATAGGGCCGACGAGTCGTAAATGTCATCGAGCTAATGCCCTTTCCAAACCACTGTTTCAGTAGTTCGTGTCAAGTTTGCCCCGAGGCTCCTCGTCTCAGGATAGTAGAGCAGGCACAGCCGCTTCTGGTTCGGAAAGTGCACACCTATAGTGCGGCGCGCGCTGTGCTGTCGGCCTTGGTCGCAGCGCTAGCGCGACTCAAAGCTTGTCTATAGCTTGGCGGCGGCCTGACACGCGCTTGGCGTGGCGCCGCGTGTCGTAAATGCTACCGGGCACCTGTTGGCCCGCGCGTGCTGTCTCCGCGCGCTTCTTTTGTCGCGGTGCTCCTTATCTGGCGTCGTCGAGCGCGGATAGCGTCGCCTTCGCGGCGGTTGGTAGCGCGAGCGGAATGCCGCATGACCGAGATCGAGCGTCTGTGCCGCGAGCGACGCCGCGCGCTCGTTCACAGCCGCTGATAACGCGAAGCACGCGCGTCACGTGCGCCGGGTTGCATTCCTCGAGTCTGCGTTTCTTTCGTCTAGCGGACGGCCACCGGCATCCTGCTGTATAGTGAGGGCATGAGCATATTTTACAGTGAGTGTTCCTGCGTGCAGGGGGGATAGAGCGCGCTTAAACTGACGCCAATAATAGGGTTGCGCAAGGTTTTGACCCGGACTTCTGTTTACACAGCATAAAGTAAAAGTTGGACCACCTACTAAGCGGGCTGGTCCAGCGGTCTCGCGTAGTCGCGCAAGGCAATGGAGCCCTGGACTGAGCGTCTCACTCATCGAGGAAGAACTTCCTACTATAGCTTCGTAAATAAAAGTTTTGTCTCTCTCTCTTCAAGTTTTGTCACTTTATCTTCATACTCTCCGTGTGCGTCCTGACATGGCTGCAGTCGATGCAGCAGCGCCTTGGCTCATTCAAAGTATATGGCAAGCAGTCGTAGTTACTCCCAAAGCTGACATAAATTAATTCAGCGAATATTTAAATAATAATTAATTTCTTTATTCGTATGTCAATACAATGAAACCGGACCGGAACTAAAAGCCACGGACGTGGCTTGAAAGTGTTTCTTCCACTTGTAATTAATTCTTATGTATCGCCTCGCCGATCGGTTATTAGCCACAAGTACAGCAATGCGGCCCCGCTCGAACCAGTGAGGAAGAGCGAAAAAAATTGGTTCTGAATGTTATCTGGATGCACTCGTTTATTATCAAGGCTCAATGCATCTTAATGCGTTACCTCACTTATCTTTAATGAGTCTTTTCCTTATGATACTTGAAGTTGGCGACTCGTCCGTCGATGGTAGAAAAAAAAAAAAAAAAAAAAAAAAAAAAAAAAAAAAAAAAAAAAAAACTCCACCTGTAATTCGCAACAGCGACGCGCCGAAACAGTGCCTTTCATTCGAGCTCGAGCTGCGTTACTAGTTACTGCGAATGAACATCAGAATATGGCTCGAAATGACACTACGCCGCTTAAGGCGTTCTGGCTTGTTTTGCACCAGTTCGAGAGCGCGCATCGCCAGCCTCCAGGTCAGTTGCTCTCTTCGTGAGGCCACCGTCTCACGCATCGCGCGCGCAGGCGTTTCTTTGCACCCTCGAAAAAATGTTGATCGCTTTGCCTCTAGATAAATCGGGAGAAATGATGTGCTTGATTTGGACGTGCCATCGCGCTGACAGGCCCGAAAGGAAACATCTTCCCGAAAGAAAATAATGAACAAAAAAAGCTTTTTCTTTTGTTGGACACCAATTGTTTTGCGTTTATTTCATTAATTGTGGCAGGAAACACTTACAGGCAAAATGGTTACACCTCTGCAAGCATTTCAAAGACTCTATGTAATAATTTCCCTGTATCCATCAAAAAAAAAAAAAAAGAAGAAAAGGAAGAAAGACTAGTACAGACAGAGCGACAGGTTTTAATGTAGAGCCTAATACAGAGAGTAAGAAATAAGTGTCGTACTACGATATGTTGGTTCACATTTCTCGTCTTTCTTTAACAGCGGAGCTGTTTAGCCGAGCTTGAACCGTGCCGATCAGTAGTGAAAGCAGAGCATAGGGGAACAGGAGCGCAGGAAGAGACAGACAAAGAGCGAGAGAAATAAAGAAAACAAAATGAACTTTCTTGGCGTGGCGAGATTCGAACCCGGGTACCCACGGCCCGAAAGCGAGCGTCATAACCACTGACGCTATACACCCACGTTTGAAAACCATGCATTTTATGGCAACCATATGGTTGCATTGTACCGACGATTGCAACACCACTTGCTATGGGCAAGAGAAAGAGAGAAATGAGCGAGAGAGAGAGAGAGAAACAATATAAACTGTCTTGACAAGGCGGGATTTGAACCCGGGTACTCACGGTCCGAAGGCGAGCGTCATAGCCACTGCGCTATACACCCACGCTTGCAGAGCTCCGCTGTTTCATCAGATTTCACAAGCGTGGAACTGGCTTAATGTTTATTATGTTTCAGACTACAGGACGCATTCGATACTGTGTATCAAACCATAACTGGCATCATCCTTGCGCACTGCCGATGTCACCTGCCCATAGTGCAGCCGCGGGACTTCATTCCTCCGGCTTCTCAGTATGTTCGTCGCTAGTTTGTCCTGTATCTTTCGCAGCCCTGCACGGAGCTGTTGGTATGGGGTAGAGGTTCATAGATAACTTCTAAGCAAAATGTTAATCAAGCTAAATTGTATTATGGGGTTTTCCGTACCAAAATCATCATCTGATTATGAGGCTCGTCGTATTGGGGGACTCCGGATTAATTTCGACCGCCTGGGGTTCTTTAACGGGTGTTATTGCATTTGGTCGCCACCGGAATGCGGCCGCCGAGGCCGGGATTTGATCCCGCAACCTCGTGCTTAGCAGCGCAACGCCGTAGCCATCAAGCAACGACGGCGGATTAAGCAAACAAATCGAAGGACGCTATTCACAGAACAAAATACACACAACTTATACCACACGACTTGCCACGTTCGAACTCCATATGACTATACAGCTCAAAGTTGTTTTGAGCGTCCTGTCATTGCAACCATATAAAATACGGCACCATGACACCTGCTGTGGTTCATGGAGCTTCTCACTGGCCAAGCAGATCACGTCTAGCTCCTTATAATACCCTTCAGCTCCATCATGCAATCCAACCATCTGCATAGAAAACGCAAATAAAATAGTTCTATGCTATGCCTGATACTGCAACAGGCTGATATAGTTATCTGATGCACATTCATTGCCGACTCTAAAACGGACAAGATAGCGCAGCTTTCATCATTTGTAATTCGGAAGAACGTCTTCGACAGCGTTTTGCATCACTGGGCACAGCTAGACGGAATGGCTCCTACTTGCATTTGCACTTGAGTTCGTCCGAGGTCCGTGCCTACGGCAAAACCACAGGGAGGACAATTTTCGATACTGGCAAAATATATGCGTCGCCATGTTCCTGGTATACCCAATGAACAATTCAATAACTTATGCATATTTTGGATCTAGCTTCTGAGACTACAAAATAATAAAGCAAAATGACGTAGTTGTGTCATGAATAAACGTTCAGTTTCCTATTCTTGTTTTGCTTTAGCACAACTCAGTTTGAGCATGAAGGAAAACGGAAAAGGGACAGACAGGTGACAGGTTCACTTTTCCTTCCTGCTCAAATTGAGTTGCGCTAAAGCAAAACATGAATATGATGCACCAACTCGCCCATTCAGCCGTACTTTTGAACTTCAGTTTCCTATTTTTTTTTATTTGGTTACAGTGCACTAGAAGGGGGTAGGTAGTGCGTTCATCAGCGGCGCGCGCAATGCATTGGCGTGAAGCGGGAAGCTTGGGAAGGTCCGGCACATGGACGACCAAATGCTCAAGCGACAGCAACGCCGCCGCCAACATCCGTCGCTCATTCCCCTGCTGCTTGTTGTGTGCTGGTTGTGCGCGCTGCTAGCGTGCGCTTCGAAGTTTGTGTTGTTTGTGATTTTTTGTTGTAGTTTATGTAGTTTGAATGAGGCATTCATTTAAAATAAAGGATTGCTTCTTCCTGAGTTATTCCAGTTTGAATTATACGCAGCGGTTAATTGTCACCGCAATATTGTCACCCGTGCTTAATTAATTAAATTAATTAACTAATTTTATCTACCTAACTACATATATAATTACTCAAATCATTAGATATTATGGTCAGTAATAATCGCAACCTAACTAAATGAATTAATGAATAATTATTGAATGGCTGTTCGTGTTATTTATATCCCCCAATTTCATTATTAATGAGTTAATCGTTTGTTATTAATTACATTTGCCAAATCCAATACAGTGTTGAATCTAGGATTTTTAGAAATGAAGTAATCAGTCTCTTTACATAATGTTCATGTATTGTGTGACCTGCATGTGTCGGTATAGGAAGGAGCAGGTCTTCATTGATGCTTTTTTTCATGTGGGACGCGTAATTGTAACAATTGCACGTGCATTTACACAGTTTCCTGTCCGGCCGGCACGGGCGCTTTCTTTCACCACTGACCTCGAGTCCTGCCTTTATGAGTGGGCAGGGGTCCAAGTCACCAGCTTCTGCCGATGCAAAAAAAAGAAAAAAAAAAAAAAAAAAGAAAAAAAAAGAGCGTCCGTTCTGTTATACTCTACCCGTTAACATTCCTTTGAAGTCTCGCACTTTTACTTTAAAACTTTGCATATCCTCTCAACGTGGTCACTTTTTTTTCTTCCAACGTGAAGGGAAACAGTTTTGCAAAATGATTTCTAGCAGAAAACAAGGACAGGATTGCTGTTTTCTGCTGGGAATTAGTTCGCAATGTGCATTCAACAAACTCATTTAAGAACCATTCTCAAATGAAGTAGCTTATCATTTTAGTAATACAGGGGGCCCCTCATCACGTTTTTTTTTTCTTCTTTCTTTTTTCGTATTTCGCGGGCTTTCTTTGGCAGGCGGAAAAAAAAAAAAAGAACTACGTGAGATATATGGCGTAAAAAACAATTTATTAGGTGGTTTCTGAACGTGCTCTACAACTTTGCGTATCACACTTGTGGTCTTAAGTCATTAATTAAAAACGTTGCGTAATTAAACGTAAATAAATAATTAGTTATGGCGAAAAAAAAAAAAAAGCTCGAGTGACTCTATAGGCTATTGCCAACACTATACGTTCGGTTCAATTCGCGTCCGCAGTGCCTTTCATTTTTGAAGTTTTGGCTCAAGTTACGTGGGGCAACCTGCATATTTTACAAACCGTAGTATTGAGCGAGCTGTTTTGAGGTACGCTTCAAATTTGACGTATCCGGCATCGGCCGTGGGTTCTGCTTTCAACAGGCTGCGCTGGTCTTCCGTCCTTGCGTTTACCTTGTCTCGATTACCCACCAAGCGCTTTCTGTGGAACAGGCATGTAGCATCCTGCTCCCTAGGATACAAACTACGTATTCTCCCACGACCGCTTTTGAGACGCGCTGCCTGCGCTTTCGAGGTTACCTTCCGCCTTTGTTCATGACGTTCGCTGCGCTTTCGATTGCAGTCACAGTGCGGAGGTGCAAAAGGCACCAGAAGCTTGGCTATGGACCTCGGAGCGTTCGTTTTATCCGAACGAAGCGCAGCATGTCCACCTCGGTCCTGCCTTGCCCCCTTTAGCCTGCTTTGTTTTGTTACACGTGCGTCGGACAACTTGACATTTGGCCGGCGCCACCGACGCGCAGCTGTTCGTTCTTGTTGGCATCGTTCCGCGCTGCTTCGTATTGCTGTTCTTATCGTGCGTAGCCATAAGAATGCCGTCTCGCCAGGCAGACATTTATCGCGCTGTTAAGACGCGCAGGCCTGTTTATCTCTTGCATCTGGGGAGGGGCGACAAAGGGTCCACAATACATGCAATGTTTTACAACTAACGCGTAACAAATTTATGGGGGGAAAAAATGTCACAGTTTCGCCCTAAGGGCGAATCAATGAATGCGATAGCAACACAGCAATGTCATACGAAGTAAGGTGAGCGGCCTTTGGTAGCAATATGAATTGTAGTAAACATGAGCTGATTAAGTAAGCAGGTGTGCTGCGGCGTAAGTAGACCGACATGAAGAGAGACTCGATGACCACGAGAAGGCGCGTGTGAAACGGTGGTGTTGATGAGAAGCGCTTACCGTGGGCAGCGCGTGCGAAGGGACACACCTGTAGTGCTGCACTGCCGATCTGGGCAGCATTGCATGTGTAGCGTGCGTTGGAAAATGTGGCCCGACTATTACTAACTGAATGAACAAGCGTGGTGTGAGCGCGCACAAACAAACATGAATAGATCACACTGAATGACTGCAGCCAACGACTGTCAAAACGCTGGCAGCGGGCGAAGGTACGTGCGGCCTATCGCTTCAACGGAAACTGAGCGGCGAATGCACGGCGCATAAAGGTCAGAGCCGTGTGGAGATAAGCGACGGTGCGAGCGAGCGACGAGCGCGGTTGCTGGCAGAGTAGAAGTGCGCCCCCCCCCCCCCTCCCGCTCCCTCCGGCGCTGGCTTCCCGCTTCCTTGCGTGCGCGTGGGAGAGATAAGAGACTGTGCGGACGAGCGACGAGCGCGGTTGTTGGCAGAGAAGTGCCCCCCCCCCCCCTGCTCCCTCCGGCGCTGGCTTTCCGCTTCCTTGCTTGCGCGTGGGAGATTGAGTGCGTTCGCTCTCCGTGATAGCGCGCGTCCCCGCACGCTTCCGCTGGGGCATACGGCGCGCGGCGAAGATTTTATCTATACGGAACCTCACGGCGACGGCGACGCCGACGGCAGAAATCCGGTTGAAGTGTCCATATAATTGCTATCGCAATAAAAAAAAAGATAAGCGTTCTACCAGGGCCCAATCAGTTGTATGTCGTTAGCAGCATTTTTTGTGTCCTTCGTAATTTACTGATTCAGGGTAATTAGCTAACTTGCAATTACCATTACGATCGATATGCCAGGAGGAGGTGCGTAGCTTGCTGTTAGTAGCAGTTTAACGGTCACACCAAGTTAAGCGCACTGTCAAATCGATGCAATCACGTGGTTAGAGGCATGGAGCGCGTTTAGTTCGCAGCGTGTAGCGTGTTTGAGAGAAGCGCCGCTGTTGTGCGTAAACAGGAAGCGTTTTGGAAATTTCGTGAACATTTTTTTTAAAGCGGTAAATAAAAGAGCTACGCTAAAGATACCGCGCTGCAAGCAACTCACGCTGATGTTTTCGAATGCGCCCTAAACACCCCTTATTCACCAAATGGTAGCTTATTTATTTCAAGGAGTGTTCGATTAGTGATATTTCCGAATATAATCATATTCGAAAAAAACGAGAGAAAAAAAAATAACGACCTCCGAATATCGAACGCATATCGAATATTTTCACGTCTAAACCAAGTGCAATCTAGAGATTGTGCGGAGTCCGTCTAATAAAAAAACAAACAAAAAACAGGCGTAGTCGGTTATTAATTATTTAATCAATTAATTAAATAATTATTTTGTTACGTGAATGTAATGCCGTTGGACGCCCAGTCATTTAAGTAACTTGTAAGTGAGAAACAACTACTTTCAGTTATCTTGGGCAAAGAGACAACGACAGTAATGAAACAAGGGAAGAGCAGATCACCACATGCACGTAGATTGTTGTGTTCGTTGAGAAGCGGGATACGACCACAGCACCTGGCATCATTTTAGAGGTGCGCAAACGCGGTGAGGCTGGCCAAATAATTAACTGCATCTCCTGAATGGACACCACATATCCGCATATAGGCTGCCTAAAAGTGAGCCGATAATTTAGAAAAACTGCATATTATTTAGCAGAAGTTATCTGTCCCGCACGTTCGCTCAGAAACTGATGGTTTCTGCACTACACCGGTGGCTTTTCTGCAGCGAAGTCATTCGGAGCAGTCACCGCTTGCATCGGTTTCTGTCCCTCGATACTTCGGAGTGTTGCTCGGAGTCTCGAGTATTCGAATAGAGACGAGTATTCGACAATTTTCTAATAGTGGATTCTCGATTTGAGTACGATTCCAATTGCAAGGACCGTTAGATTCGTAATCGACGTTTCGAATATTCGCACACTCCTATTTATTAGGAAGTTATTAATTAATCACTTCCAATTACTTAAGTAGGGCAACGGAAAACTGGGGTCTTATATTCTCGGTCCATCACTTTCACGGATGCGGTCTGTCTCGCGAGATTTCGCGTGACTCGGCGCCGGAGACGTCGGCGTCTACGAGCAACAGCGTTCCTGGCACTGTGCACAGTTCCAAGACAGCATGCTTGGAACTGTGCAAGGAACGCCGGAACTCCCGCAGACGCCGAAGCATCTGGTGCCGGGTCATGCGAAATCTCGCGAAATATATCGTATATATCCCCGAAAGTGATCGGCCGAGAATACCGCTCCTAAGGACGCTTCTTCATGTGGCTCCTAGCAACACACAGTTGGTTTCATCCGCGCGGAATGCTCTGCTTTCTTTAAAGACTTCGTTCGTGATCTAGGTGGGACAGCCTGTGTACACGCGCGTAGGTTCCATCGCGGAATGTGATTGACAAGGCGCGTATAACTCATGAGTAGAGGCCGGCACCTGTTGGTAGTAGATCGGACGCGCACCAATCGGGATAGCGAACATGCTATTAATGACGGAGGTCGGCCCATGACGTAGAGTTATTACGAACCAAGAGTTTTGTTAATTTGGTGCAGATACATCTGGGAATTTTCACGGGGTTTTGGAGGAGAGCCATGGAAATTAGGCTGATACACTGCGCGATTGTGAAAGACTGCCTTTGGGAAGCAGTAAGCAGGGGCACTTTTGTCGGCACGAAAACTTGCTTAACTGTAGGAAATCATTATTGGGACCAGATGCGAAGGGAATATAAACGTTCTGTCGTGGTTTTAGGCCTCTAACGATGGCGAGACGACAGACATGGCTATTCGAGTACTACTGACTTGATTTCTTGACGCTCAAAGACATTTATAGCGCTCAGCAATGTTGTGAAAGCCTCGTGTGAGCCTTCGTGTATATGCAATGCAGTAATTCGCTTTAGGGCTTGCGATTCTGGTCGAACGTCTTGAGAATCGGAGCTGTGCGTCCTCCTCGAAGAGTAAGCGGGTGCTGATACGTCTAAACTGCCAGTACAGAATGAAACGGGAAGAAAGCAGTGATAGCCAACGCTCGTACGACGGCCATCGACTAGCGATGACATTTGCGTCGCGGGTTGGGTGACTGAACAGGTCGGATCGCGCGTCGCTCTGGCATTTCACAGATATGATCTGCTGTCGCGAAATTGTCATGCGTATAATCATAGTAGAAAGGGATTAGCTGCATGCGAATTCTCTACCACTGTTTTCTTTTTTTTTTTCTTTTGCCATCTCTGCAGTAGCTTTCAACCACGTAAAGCTGTCGAGCAATTGTGGTACTCGGCTTTTTCTGAGAGAATTAGGTGCATTAGTGATGAGACGAATGACTCTTGAATTCGAGAAATCGTTGCGACCTGTGACGGGCGGGGAGGGGCGAAGATGCTTACCAGAACGAATTAGCCCATTAGTGATTCTATAGAAAATCTGTTACAGTACAAACACACCCGACGAAAGTTGTTTTATCGTCATTTCTGTTCGCACTGTCAAAACGCCAAAGCTAGAATGACGTTGTGGAAATTAACGTGTATTTGATTAATGTGAAACTCTTTAGAAAAGATAGCTGTTGCCTACGATCATCTTCGGTGTGCGATTTATGAACTATAAACGCTTCATTGTATGTGTGTACATGCGTACTGAGAACCTCTCTCCATCTTCTCATCTTTCACTACCCTTCCCCAGTGCAGGGTAGACAACCGGGCTCAGCCTGGTTAACCTCCCTACAATTACCTTATTACTTATCTCTCTTTCTCTCTCGTTTTCTTATTATTATTTGTCGTTGAAAGGCAGTCTTTTGGGGAACTGCTTTTCAAGACCAGTGGTTCAAGTGGGTGCCTTGCGTCAAGGTTACGAAGCCCGATGCTTAATCGGGCTTCTGTGTGAGGTCCTTTGTTGAAAGCGGGCGTCGTAGGACCGCTTTTGTAAAGGGCGAAATAAACCCTAAAGGGCGAAATAAACCCACTGGACGAGCTTAAACGCTGGCGTCCTTCGGCGCGAGCTCGTGGTCCGACGCGCCGGAAAGATACCGCGTTGCGGAATACGCCGGCTTTGTGTTGACGGCAGCCCGTTCGCTAGCAGCAAAATGTACGTGCGCGGCAATATTATCGCAGCCTCCTCTTTCCTGGAGTAGGGAGGTCGTGTAAAATAACTTATCGCTCGTGTGCTTCCGGCCTGCTTTAAGAGGCACTAAAGAGCACCACTAAATCAGTTTATAGCGGTGAAGCATTCTTTCGAGCCCTCATTTTGAAAAGGGACAACCTTCCTTCTTTTTTTTTTTTTTTTTAATTTCGTGCCTAAACAGCATGCAGTGCAGCTACGCTAGAGTAACGTCAAAGGTATCCAAGTATTGTCGCCTTTTTCGGCCGCCTTTTGTACAGAAAAAGTTCTCGGACATTTGCTAGTTCGATCCTTTGGCTCGTTTAGAATGCAATGGAGTCATTGCTTATCGATAAACTAATAACTAGTCTAACGCAATCGCTGTCAAAATTCACGACGTCACGTCATGCAAGCTAGGGCGGGAATCGCAAGGAATCTCGTCTCGCCACCCGTTTTTCCTGCTTGCGTATATTATGGCTTATTAAGTTATTAGCCTTCACGTTCACCTTAAATGAAACAGTGCAATTGAGGAGACCTTGGATGGTCAACACTTGAAGCACAACAAGCAAGCTTCAGCGAAGTATGAAGGACGGCTCAGGCAAGTGGAAATTCAGCGATGGACGCCTATAGTTTTCAGGTATATATGTATACCTGTATCGGTTCAGTGTTGGTTACTGGGTGGCTTGCAAGTAAATACGGGTGTCAAAGGAGGAGCACGAAATGTGTAAGTTACTTTGAGACAGAAAGTAAAAGAGATTACGAGGCGATTTACTGGAGGACTAAAGAAGGCTAGATAAAGAGATATTTACAGCCGGTGTCAAAAGTTCACGGGGCGTAGATTTCGAGAAAACGTTTAACCTCCGAAAGTTTGTGCCCGCACCCAGTAAAACCTTGCAATACTGCGTTGTTTGCTTACAGACTGGAAATCCGAATGCCATGCTACGTTGCGCAGCCTTTGGAAATATTGACCTTGCAATACTACGTTGTTTGCTTACAGACTGGAAATCCGAATGCCATGCTACGTTGCGCAGCCTTTGGAAATATTGACCTTGCAATACTACGTTGTTTTCTTACAGACTGGAAATCCGAATGCCATGCTACGTTGCGCAGCCTGTGGAAATATTGACGTTTTCTCCAAATTATGTGTCCCGTAATATTTTAACGCCGATAAGGCAGGACGGCTAGAGAGGTCATTAAGAAATAAACTTTTTTTTTTTTTTTTGACAACTCAAATAGGCGCGCTTTACTTTTTACAGCTGAGGCAGGGTGCTTGAGAACAAAATTCTGCAAGCAAACGTCAATGACTGAAGCTATTGTAATAAATTCTAAATAATTATCGTAAGTCCCAGATTGACGAGGCAATCACAGATACCCTACAGAAGTATTGCAATTTAAAAGCCGCGACTGGGAGGTTAGCATGCAAATGTTTAAATAAGCAAGATGAAACTGGATGATTGGTGGAGAAGGTTGGTAGAAATCAGAGTACATCTGTGAAAGCATGAAGGAAACTTAGGTTACGTAAATTTCTTTTTACACCGAGGTGACACCTCCTGTCACCATCTTGATATGGAGGGGCTGCCTGAAGATATATATCTAATTAACTTTTAGCTACTTTCAGGTGCATGCCAACTCTCCTTTTCCTGAATCTTCCCTCACTTCGCGGATTTCTGCAGGACTCCCATTTGACGAACGGAATAGCAAAAGGCTCTTCGCTCAGCATATAGAATTAGTGGTGCCACGTGAGGCTACTGATCTTGAGCTTGTAGGTTTCTGGATAGTAGTCTTTTCTAATCTGACGGGAGAAAGAAACCGGCTGTTCACTTTATGTGCTGCTTTTAACTGCATCTCTCATTTTCGCTGCGTCGAGTCAACGCCGTCGTCTGGTTTTCTTCGCGATACGAGTTAGTCTGTGCAGTACGTCACAGGAACTTCCGGATATATCGAGCGCGGCGGCTGGAAGTTTACGTCAGGAAATCAAATCAATTTAAATGGTTTAACGTCCCAAAGCAACTAACCGGTTATGAGGGACGCCGTAGTAGGGAGCTTCGAATTAATTTTTACTACCTGAGGTTCTCTTTAACGTGCACCTAAATATAAGTACAAGAACGTTCTTGCATTTCGCCCCCATCAGAATGCGCATTTGTCGAGAATCAGAAGTGACGATTTGCATTCCGCCGACCGCATGTGTGTGTTCTACGTACTCTTATCTGCTGATTTCACTTTTGACATCATCCCTTTCTATCGAACCAAGGAAAGGCCACTTGCACGAGGCATACTGTCTCTGGCATGAAAAATTTTTCTGGTAGGTAAATTTACACAGAGGTAAAATGCTTGGTGCAAGCGGCCGAAGGAGTCACGCCAATGCAGCAAGACTGGATCAACAAGGGCGGTGGAACGGCTTGAACGGTCACCTTGTGCGCCGTGCATATGTATACTTAGGGCCTTCGAAAGTTACGTCAGTAGCCGTCAGCAGTGCTGCAAACGGCGGCAAATGTACTGAAGTCGGCGCTGACGTAAGTTAGAATTGGTTAACCTTGAAAGCATGTGTCAATAATCGATGCACCGATGCTAATGCGTGGCACCTGATTCTGTTCCCCTGCAGCGCTGGCTCTTGAGATTCCGGTGCACATTGAAGAATTCGAGGTGGTCAAAATTTGGCACCCTTATCTCATATACTCTATAGCGTTGCTTTTGAATATAAAACTGAATCAATCATAATATCCAACGGACGGACGGATATTATGAGCATCCCATTTGATACGTATAGTGATGGCTGATGCCACAAAGCTCGCTATATTTACCTTCTGCGCTCATTATCAGCCCTAAGACCCATTGTTCGTATTAACAAACAGTCGTACCTTATTTAAATTTATTACTTTAAAAACTGACGTGTTTTCAATATGTGTGTTCCCTACCTTTACGCCACCAATACTCCAGCCGTATTTTACTACTGTACTCTCCACCGCAGTTTCATTAAGTTTTCCTCTATTATATCATTAAAGCCCAATACATCGGGCAGGGTAACTATGTTTTCATTTACATCTTTAATGATACTGCGACATGCTAACAAAATATGCCCTGTGGTTTCTGCGCTATTTTCACATGCTACACAGTATAGTCGTCGTCGGCAAATTTTCTTCTTTAACACAAGCACACGGGCGTGAAGGAGGACAGCGTCATGTGCCTCATACACCCCTTCGCAATCATTCACATTACTTATGTGGCTGCCTTCCACAACTGGAGTGTCACCGAAAGGGAGAAACTCAACACCCTTATACGCAACTTACAAGATCGCCCTTGGTCTACTGGAGTCCAAGAGCACTTCTCATCTGCTACAGCTGGGGGTATACAACATGCTTGAGGAAATCGTGGATACGCAAAGAGCATCGCAACTCGAACGCATGTCCCTGACAGCCATGGGTCGGTACATCCTGTAGAAACTCGGCTTCAATTACCATGTCCAACACGGTCAGAAACAGGCCATTCCACCTGACATCAGCGACACGCTGATTGTCGCCCCTATCCCTCGAATCATGCACCCCCAACATAACGGGGGCCGACGCCAGGCCCGTGCCAAGGCACTGCTGCGCTCCTTTGGTGGGAAGACGACTACGCGCTTCGTAGACGCGGAAGAGTAGACACAAGAACACCGGTTCACGGCGGTAGTCGTAGACGTTAACTCCCGGCTTATGCACGCGTTTAGTGTCAGCACGGAATACCCAGAAACAGCGGAAGAGGTTGCGATTGCGCTTGCACTTACCGACCCCTTCTGCGAGGTAGTTCTTAGCGACTCACAATCTGCAGTTCGTATCTAGCTACGCGCGGGGGTGCATTTCCTCCGAAGCTCTTCAGATCCCAAGCAAAGCTAGTCGACTAGCTATCGAAGTGATGTGGTTCCCAGCGCACGTCGCCACCCCCACCGACGAGGGCCCCCCTAACTTGAATGAGGTGGCACACCGCTCTGCGCGAGAACTGACCCGCCGCGCAGAGTCTGAGACACCCTCTTCGAGTTCGGAACTCCTGGTGCGAAACACGCGAGAACGCTTAGTCAGATATAGCGATATCAGCACTAGAAATACCAGTTAGGCAGGAGGATATTGCCCCCACCTCACCCCAAACTGAAACGTCGCCAGGCAGTCGTCTGGCGACAACTGCAGACACACACCTTCCCCAGTCCGGTGCGATTGCGGCACATTTTCCTCGCGCAATACACGAGTGTTCTTTGCAAGTCATGTCAGGCAACTAGAGCGACACTCTCCCACATGTGGGAGTGTCCTGTTATAGCAGCGAAAATGGCAGTAGCTCCGGAGGCTCTTGCGTCGAAATGGGCCGCCGCTCTGCGCAGCTCCAACCTCAAGACATAAGAGTGGGCAGTCCAGCGGGCCCGGGAGGCGGCGAGGAGGCAAGGCCTCGAAGTCCCCTCATGGGAGACCTGAGCCCGGCTCATTAAACGGACGACGTCCATCCGTCCGTCCGTCCGTCCGTCCGTCCGTCCGTCCGTCCGTCCGTCCGTCCGTCCGTCCGTCCGTCCATCCATCCATCCATCCATCCATCCATCCATCCATCCATCCATCCATCCATCCATCCATCCATCCATCCATCCATCCATCCATCCATCCATCCATCCATCCATCCATCCATCGTGTTCTCAAACATTCTGATCTTGCTTAGAACAGTATAGTGCACGGCCCTTTGATTTATTGTAAAACTTTGCTATTTTGACTTCATTCTTTGCTGTTTGGTATACTTCCATCGCTGATTTCTCCATCGCACCTATCTAGTATGTTGTTTCTGCATCTCCAAAATTACGTTTAACCCCCTTTGTAACTGTACGCCGTTAACGTAATGTTTAGTGGTCCGGTCCATAGTCCTTTTTCTCCACTGTGAGTGGACGTTTTTCCTATTTAAGTACCAAAATACATTAGCCACCCCATCTATTTTCCTTAAAATTTCTTCCAAGAACTTCCAGCCCATGCTTCTCTGTACTGCCGCATTTGTAGTCTTTACGTGCATGGGCACCTAAAGCTAGCCTTTCAAACAGCCCTTTGGTTAGTCTCTAGTCCTGTTTTCACTTTGTATGTTAAACATACCACCAAGTTTCCATATGTAAGTCCAGGAAAACATGACCAGGGGCGTAGTCATAGAAGGGCGGGGGGGCACCGGAAGACAGTGCGCTATCGTGGCGAAATAATTTAAGCGTAATCAACGGCAACTGCAATGTCTACTTTTAAATTTGTTCAAATAAATGCGCAGGTCATCGTACATAGGCGCATGACTAAGCGCTTCTTCTATAGCTGTATGTTATACATTGCATGGGATCGGGTCATAACCAACCCGGACATGGCGACATTTATAGAAGCACGTTCCTCTATGAACGCTGTGAGCCGGCACTCTGTTCCGTCAGGAGTCTTGGGCCGGTATTTTGTAGCGTTCTGTTATGCTTTATTCTATACTAGTCTTATCATCCACCGCTCACAGCCGGATGATCCCGTTGATAACTTGAGCGGACCGTCGCTCTGACCACTGACCAAGCGCGAAAAGCGCGAAAAGGCATTAGCATCGGAAAGGCATCGTTACAAAATACCGGCCTTGGGCGGGTATTTTGTAGCGATGCCTTTAAAGTAATAATGCCTTTTCGCGCTTATCGCGCTATGTCAGTGGTCAGAGCGACGGCCCGCTCGCGTTATCAACGTTGATATCGTGAGCGGACCGTCGCTCTGACCACTGACAAAGCGCGATAAGCGCGAAAAGGCATTATGACTTTAAAAGGCATCGCTACAAAATACCGGCCTTGGTGTCCGTATTCTTCGGAATTCAAACTTAGTGGGTTGGCAGCGTCTTCCGCTGTTGACCTTGTGCGACGCTCTTTGACCTCGTATATTTTACGCGCTGAAAGTGAGTAGAAGAAGAGCATATGACCGGATGATAATTCCGCGCTCGGTAAGAACAGTAAAAAAAAAAAAAAAAAAAAAAAAAAAAATAATGCTGCACATCAGTCTCTGTGGGGAAGTAACTTACCGTTACCGTGTTCGAGCTTTATTGACTAACTTCTCTATTGTTAACTGGAGCAGCAATGCATTTCACAGCAGATTCTGAGTTCGTACTTCTCGAAAGGGGTGCTATAGCACAGAGTTTCTAGCAAAATGCTATGCTCTGAGTTAATTCTGCAATTACTAGTGCCCACTAACGACATTATGTAAAAAGTACTGAAATGTCATTATCACTTAAACGAAATTTCAGTACTTCAATATATATATATATATATATATATATATATATATATATATATATTATCGCGAGTGTATTTAAGCTTTCTAATGTCCTCCCAAGACGATTGGTGGTGTGGGTGCCTGCTTGCGGCGCGTGTGTTTAGGTGGGGCTATTATCGCTGCTCTACTAGCTTGTTGTTCCTGGACATTTTAAGTAAGCCTCCATGATTTATTTATTTATCATTAACACTAGAACGAAATATATTACAGGTGGAGCCTCGTCATTTTGAGGTGTGTCCTAACAGCGGATGACATGACCATGGCTATAGTGAACTATAGCCATGGCCTTATCGCCATGTGGCGCGCCTTCCATCTTGTTTCCATCGGGTCATGGTGGCTAGAGCCACCATAATCAGGTTTCTGGAAATCGTATATCTTTACTGAGCATGGCTTAAGTTTCATTTGCATTTCGAAGGAAATCGAAGCAGCTTCTGTCCTCACGGATACGTTTCCAGTCCATATTCTGTCTTGGTTTGGTGACGTGCTGTGTCATCGACTGCGATAAAATACTGAGTTAGTAGTCTACTACTGAAACGTGGTGTATTCATGTATTTGGCCAATGGTAGGACCCAACAGTACCTGTTGTCTACCCGCCATGGTTGCTCAGTGGCTATGGTGTTGGGCTGCTGAGCACGCGGTCGCGGGATCGAATCCCGGCCACGGCGGCCGCATTTCGATGGGGGCGAAGTGCGAAAACACCCGTGTACTTAAATTTAGGTGCACATTAAAGAACCCCAGGTGGTCCAAATTATTCCGGAGTCCCCCACTACGGCGTGCCTCATAATCAGAAATGGTTTTGGCAAGTAAAACCCCATATTTTTTTTTCTTCTTAGTACCTGTTGCCTGTTGCTGGCAATCGTAACGAAGCGAACGGCTGAAAACGCCAACGCAAGAAAAGAAAAAAAAAAATTAAGAAGAAACCCCTCAGTTGCAAATGCGATCTCGTGATTTCGAAAGTCTGTTGAATAGCGTCGCACAAAAAATATCTTATCGGCACTTACTAGATTTATTGACAATTTTCGGTCGTCACGCTGCAATTTGGGGCTCAGTTTTATGGCTGTTGTCGTTATCGCTTTATCTTTATTGTGCAGGCTCCACCATGAGCGGAAAGGCAGTGGCCAAAGTCAGATGTCGAACCTATCAGTGGCCAGACGGAACTAGTCTTCGACTGTTTATTCCTTGTGAGGAGCGGGTGTATCCTAAGATCGTCGCGATCCGAACATCGTCCAGCGACGCTCGGAGTGATGTGTGTTTAGCCCTATCGTCGCCTTTCGCTGCACTCGCCCTGAGCAGCGCCACTTTCTGCTCAGCAATCGGCTGTCGCGTGCCTGAATAATGGTCCGGAGCGAGCGTCCGAGCGAAACGTCGCCCCTTTTGCCCAAGTCTCCCGGCATTCCAGGCAGTCATGCATCACCAAATGCTGTGCACCTTAAGAAGAAGCTCGGTCTTACCAATGGCGTATCGCTGATCGTTGGCTCGATTGTCGGGGCCGGCATTTTCGTGTCGCCTGCTGGCGTCATCCGTTATGCCGGATCCGTGGGCATGTCCTTGGTCGTGTGGGTACTTTCGGGTGCTGCCTGTTTCATCGGGGCGCTATGTTACACCGAGCTGGGCACCATGATTCCAAAGTCAGGAGGAGACTACGCGTACATCTCGGCTGCATTTGGACCTTTCGCCGCGTTTCTTCAGCTCTGGACGATGCTTGTAATAGTGCAGCCGGCTGGCAACGCTATCGTAGCGCTCACGTTTGCGAACTACGTGCTGCGACCGTTCTACGATGACGTGGAATGCCTCCCGCCTCCCTTGGCTCTCAGGCTCATAGCGGCCATTGTCTTATGTAAGCTCCACATGTTTTAGACCAGCGGCTACGCCGTCAGACGCAGTGTAACTTATTTTTGCAACTCGGTCGCAGAACTGTGGATCTTTCTCAATTTACTCTAGCATGCATAAGTTATTCTGCTCACAGTATGACACGTTGTCTTGTGCTTTGGTCCACCGTGAATCTCGCCGGAAGCTGGTGTATTATCTCTCTCTTTTCTCGCTAAGCATAAAATTACGGACTGTGGTGCGTCGCGGTTTAATAAATTTGTTTGGTAGTGTCAGCGCTGTAGGAAGAGAGGGAAGCAGTTGTGCTGGGTCGACTGTCATGGCGTATACGCCGTTCACTGCCGATGCTCGGTGCTCGCGTGTCCGTCCGTAACGCGATAACACGCATTTTGATGTACTAAGGTCGTCTGATCAGGTGCGCGAGCACACGAGCACAGCCTCGGTCTGCGTACTATTTCTCCTCATGGATTTACTGTACTACATTCTAGGAGACCCTGGTAACGTCATTTTGCCCCCTCGCATAGCTTTTAAGTACAGGCGTGGAGCCGTGATATGGTGTATTGCATCGTTTTCAGCATGAGAACATGTATTGCACGTCGGAATTATCATTATAAATGTGTACTCGACCTGAATTATAACTGCACCTTCCTAAGCAGCATATGTATTCTGATTTTAGCATGCTAATTGCCAATGGCGTTGTCATTCACTGCACCCCCCCTTATTTTCATTTTCTTCTTTTCTATAGGTTTACTTACCTTTATCAATTGCTACAATGTCAAGTGGGCAACATTTGTTCAAGATTCACTCATGTTTGCTAAGGTCATCGCTTTGGTCATCATCATTATCGCAGGTTTCGTGCACCTTGGTCAAGGTAAGTTCACTTTTATTCTTTTTCGTGCACAATTATGTTGGATTAAAGGGACTGTCTACCCTTTTTCAAGGAACTTCCATATTGTAGCGCAGCAGAAAGCGTATCATTCGAAGTGTCTAAACATGCTGTGGTTTCTCTAGAAATTGAGTCGACAACTTTGGAAAAATTTTTCAGTCTGCGTAGTTAGTCTTTTCTTAAAATTGTGTACTGACGCCGACTGAAGTTCGTAGATATTTTTTTGCTGTTGAAGAGCAGAAAATATGACTTTAACGCCGGTGACACCGATTACAAAGGCGCGAAAGCAATCTCGGAGGCCACGCATATGTGCACCACTCCGATCGCCATAGCTCCGTTCGTTTGCGCAAAGCGGCGCCACTTGTCAACACCCACTAGATGGAAACAAAGTGCTCTCTCACGTAAAGAAAAGCTAGTAAAAGCGCATAAAATTAAATTTCAGGCAATACAGTATTGCATCCAAGCAAAATAACTTCGTGCACGGCTTTTTGGTTACGTGACGATACACGGATTGGTTGCACTGTTTTACCGGCAGGTGTGGTCACATGTCATCCTTGCACCAGTGACTCTACCTTGCACCACTTTCAGGGCCAAATTAAAAATAAGTTCCTTATTTAGGGGATGCAGGCATGCTCGTTTCTGTCAATATGACACACAATGTTCTCATTCCCACCACAATCTAAATACATGTTCCCAGCCATAGACAGTCCTTTTAAAGGAAGAATGAAGTCGTTCTACAATGGGTGCCTCTTGCAGAGCACACTTGCTAGGGGTTACTATTATTATCAAAGAAACTGTGATAAAGAGCAAGTAGAGCACAACGAACTTCTGCAGCAGCAGCCCAATATGCTTGTGGGTTGTTAGAAAACAATGTCTGGGTGATTTTGAAGCTTTGGCAAGGATTCATGATGGGGGGGGCACACACACACACACACATTGAAGAGAAGGACAAACATACGAAAGTTCTTGTTTACCAAGGTTTAATTGGCTGGTGGACCAGCCTAAATTCTTTTCCAACCTCTATGTTAGAGAGAGAGAGCAAGGAGAGGAGCATTTCGAAGCTCGATGTTAGAGCTTCTAAATGCTCACATAGAAGATATCCGCATTGTTCGTATGCATTGTATATTTGGAAAATGTTGAAGTTTATGCTGAGTAATGGCTCTACATGTGCCCTTTATGCAAACCCTTAGGTTTAGTTCCTTCAAAACATTATTATTATTATTATTATTATTATTATTATTATTATTATTATTATTATTATTATTATTATTATTATTATTATATTACACAATTTCTAGCGTCCTACTTGCTAGTGTTCACTAAATACTTGCCTAGTGCCATTTAAAACAGTTTGCTTTCATTGTGTCAGGCACACTTATTTTTGGTGTTTTGAACTGTGAATGAGTTTTTACTGCTAGCACTAGTGCATCCGTGCAATAAATATGTAAAACATGCGTTTCTTCTCGTGGAATAGATCCACCGCGGTTGTAGCCCAATGGCTATGGCATTGCACTGTTGAGCTCACTCAAGGTCGTGGATTTGATCGCTGCTGCTTGATGGGGGCAAAGTGTGAAAGTGCTTGTAACCGTGCATTGAGTGTGCATTAAAAAACCCCAGGTGGTAATGATTAATCTGGAGCCCTCACTACGGCGTGCCTCATAACCAGATCATGGTTTTGGCGTGTTAGACCCCAGAATTTAATTATATAGTTGTGGGATAGGTGTATTCTTTGTTGCACTTTTTGTACAGCTTTCATTTTCTTCAAGCCACAAACATGTGCAGTTATTGATGGCAGCCTTTGCAGTGTAGTACTTTCACGAAACTTTGCATTGTGTTACTTCTTTCGAAAGTGTAGTTTATCAAAGTATTTGACAGGATCAAAGTCATGTAATATGTACCTGTGCTGTCCTCACAAATGGAATTGAATAGCTAGCTCAGTGTACTATTCAGGAGAGACAGACAGGCAGTGCCATTCGCGTTTCTTGCAAAGTGTTGCCACTTGCTGAAACACTTGTGCTGACCTCTGTGTCATTAATCTTAAATTTTATGCAATCTTCAACTGCTTTTGGTGGTATTTGTTTTACATTTAAAGGTGCATTGGCTTGTAATTTTCGTTGCACTAGCATTTACTTCCAATTTTTTGTGTGTTGCAGGGAACACAGGAAACCTCCAGAATATGTTTGAAGGGACAACTAGGGATCCTGGGCTCATTTGCTTGTCATTTTACTCTGGTCTCTTCTCCTACGCAGGATGGTAAGCTGAATAGGTTATCTATGCACGCAAATGTATGCACATTCATAGCATTGAGTTCAAGATATCTGTTGCAATGTGGTTTGGAGTAAGGCAAATGTTGTTTGTGTGTTTTGTTGTAAAACTGTTTTCACAAACCGCCAAATCCATGCTGCAAGGGTGGCTGATTGGTGTTTGTTAGACAGTGTAGTGCTATTCTATTTTATGCCTTATAGGGAGCACTGACACAAAAATTTTGTATCTTGTCTTTTTTGTTGTAATAAGTAGCCAAGTTATCATGGCACGAAAATTTGTTTGCTTCAGTGCATGCTGGTTAATTATTTAATGCCTTGTTTATTGCAACAAGCCCAAGTTTCGATTTCAGAGCTCAGTGAAAGGGGACAGTAGGTTTGTGAACACAGCTGCACGGTCACATGATAGCACAAAACTGCGATGCGAACATTGGAGCATGAGATTCATTGTTGCTAGTTGTTTTTCTCCATCTATGTACGCACGTACCGTGCAATTTCCTCGCTGTCCTCGTTGTCCTTAACTTATTGTGCAGCAGCCACAATTTTCTGCTGATGGGGAGTCGTCGCCATACTATACGTGGCCGATCACTTTTTGGCATAGACATCTTCAAACCAACCAGCTTTCCCACGTGGCAACCCTGCTGGAATGACTGCTTCGCTTTTAGAAGCTGCCGATAGGTTTCGGCACAGGTCCATGCTAGCACCGTCTTGGCAACAGCTGGCTTTCCCGTAGATGAAGGCATCACATTTTTTTCTTAAAAATCAGGCAAGTAAGAGTAACTTGTGTTTTAATGAACCACCCAGGCAATAAAATGCAATATTTCAGGAAATTTTCAGTAAGGCAACGCAGAGGTAAGCGTAAAATATGTTTTTTTTCTATGCCAAAAGTGAGGTGAGCAAATGCAGTTGCTCTTCTCCTCTCCTTGCGTCCATTGCCGTGCACAAACTCTAGCCGCTTCTCCCGCTGAGGGCCATCGCGGGGAAACCTATGCATGACTATATATACTGTATACCCAGAAGTCAACGACGCAATATACATCCAACATTGGGCTGTACTTGCATTTTGTGCCTGGTCAGTGCAGCATAGCCAATGGAGATAGTGCGAAAAATTTCAACAAGCATGACAAAAACTGTTGCAGTAACATGGAGAGCATCCCACTACGACTAACAACTGAGGAAGACTGGGAGTGCAGCAATGAAGGGCTAGGTCGTGGGACGAGCAAGACATGCAAGGATTATGGTAGCCAACACAAACTTGTGACATAGCACTGTTGTTGTTATGCTCTGTTATGTTTACAAACCCATGTTGTTGTCAATGTCGTGAGGTGCTGTGAGTTGCGGTTTTCTGTGCGCACATACTTTAAAACTGATTTTAGATGCTTTAAGCTCCATTTGCCGTTGATATATTGTAGATGATGTGTGGGTGTCCACAGAAATCGATCTTGCAAGCTGTCTTGACTTTGAAATTTTGTGTCAGTACTCCTTTAAAATGTTGTGCCAATCTTCTGAAATGAATATTTTCATCTGTGCTGTATTGTTAAATTGTGTTCTTGAAACAACCTTGGCAAAGAATTTTTTCATGAAATAGTTGAATGCCTCTATAACGAAATTACCTGTATAATGAAGGAATGATTCTGTCCTGTGACCTGTGCACCAAATTATTTTTGAGGCACCAAGCACTTTATTATAAAGGCGTTTTACTTACGGTGAAATCATGTTATTGCAACGCAATAAAAGGGTGAGCTTTATTTGTACTTACTTTTTAGGCTTTCAGGGAACATTCAAATTTTGTTGTTAGAAGTAAGCGTTGTGCTAGGAAGCTTACTTCTTGTAAAGAAAAAAAAAATGTTGTAGTTTGTGCGTACTTTTTAGTCTTTTCAGCCTACATTGTGCCGTCAATGTTTCATTCTTTTTAATAATAGGAAATTTTGATTGTTTGTGGCATTTTTTGAGGTATTTTCATATATATTTTTTTTCATTTTCTAGGAACTACTTGAACTTTGTAACTGAGGAATTGAAAAACCCTTTTAGGTATGTACTTACATTTTTTTTTGTTTTATTTCAGCCTGGAACTCTTACCATTGATTACATGTTTGTACATGATTTGGATGTATACGAATGTTAGAGGAAAATGTTCATGCTGCCAATGATAAGACATCTTCTAGTCCTGCAATGTAAAAATGGCCTTGAGGGACCAATGTATTGAGAATATTGGAGATGTCAATTAGGAGGCCATGGCAACTCCTGTGTTTAACAAACAACTTTAAAAACTATTTTAGTGATTCACTCAACTGCTGTTTTGGGAGACAGGCTGATTAGCTAGCTGGTAATTCACTGTGACACCGTTTGAAGGGCCCAGGCTGTGTTCAATGCAGCTTCTAAACTTTCCTTATAGCCTGTGCTGTTGTACTATATCTGTTTTTGTTTATTTGATGAAGACATGTCTGCTGCCTTTCAATGTTTAGTTCTGGTGCTGCTATGCAACATAAAACCATCTGTTTATGTTGGCATTGCACTGTTACATGCATCTTTATCACACTCCAGCGATCATATTTTTTTTTTCCATAGGAACTTGCCATTTGCTATCTACATTTCGTTGCCCATGGTGACAATCATATACCTCCTTGCCAATGTGTCATACTTTGTCGTCCTCACTGCTGATGAAGTTCAGTCGGCAAATGCTGTGGCTGTGGTAAGTGCACTTGTCACCCAATTTAATTTGCAACCGTTGTCTTGAACATGAATCTCTGTTGTCTCTGTAGGAAAATGCACATCAGACGGGTACTATTTTTGTGAAGATGTTCGTGCCTGTGCCTGTCAGCTCAAGATTTGTCATATGTATTGCATGTAGAGTTGCATAATTTCTAGGAAAACAGGTTTTTCATTTTCTCTGAGCAGAAGTAATAAATTGCGTGAAATTGAAACAAAATACTAGTAACCAGTCTATGAAATTGTTTTCTCTAGGTTAAAAATCATTAAAATAATGCTCAAATTCTGTAGATCACAATGATAATAAGGCTAAAATAAACAGAAAATGTTCTGATCCATCTAGTTAAGAGATGAAAGAACTGCTCTCATAATCATTAAGAGTTGTTTGTGACCATCTGTCTGGTTGTGAGGGTCTGTGGAAAAGGGAAGTTAAAATGTTTCAAAGTGGGTCACTGCTTTGTTGGAATGTGTGCATGTATATTTGTTTAGGCCATATGCACATATATTTGCTTTGGAGCATTTTCATTGTATTTGCAACACTAGAATCTTGGCATAACTGTTGCAAATATTTTTGGAAATTTTTTTTTCATTTTGCACTTTGTTTGATATCTGTTCTGAAACATGTTTGTTCTAGGTAGTCATTAAGTGTATAATTTGTCATGTGGACAAACTTAATTGATGAACCAATTTTTAAGTTGCATGTGGACAAAAGGAGCTGAGGAACAAAAATCAAGGGACGAGTTTGTTCCTGCTTTTAAAGAATCTGCATTGCCATCAGTGACGTAAAGGCCTTATTTTTTGGACTGGTGTTTGCATTGCAGACATTTGGGGAGAAAGTTCTTGGTGTGGTGTCATGGATTATGCCAGTCTCTGTGGCACTTTCCACATTTGGAGGCCTCAATGGTGGAATATTTGCATCCTCTCGGTAAGTTAAATGATTAAATGTGGTCTCGGAGAGGTGCTACAAAAATTGAAGCACTTTTCTGATGATGCGTATTTGTTTTGAAGTACAGCAAGTTAAAGTTTTCATTTGCTTTAATTCTGCAATACTTATTGAATAGTGCATTCTAATTTGCATATATGAAGCATTGACTGCTGGCAATTTACAGAATGTTTAACTTCAATGCTTATGTAGAAAACCCTTATAAATCACTATTTAAGCAATGTGAAATGGGTGCTCTCTAGTTGCTACAATGTATGGCTAGTGAACTTAGTCAGATATATTTTTTTCATTTCATTGGAGCTAAGTGAACTTCAGTTAGTTAATCGTTTGAGTGTTTGACAATGTGTTCCTGAAAGCTTGTCAAGTTTTCATGCTTTATTGGTGCCACAGATCTTGCTGTCGTTCATTTCTATTTGCCTGCATGGATGGCACATATGCTTCTGCCATAAACAGATTAGTGTTATGTAAAAAGAACTGGGTATCAAAAGCTGTCTAAGCAACTTTTGCTGCATTGAGAGCTGAATTCAGATCCTGACAGCCATGTGGATACAGAGCCCCATAAGAGATTTTGGCTTGAGTGCATTTGCTCTTCAGGATTTTTGCTGGGAAGCTGCAGGAAAAGAGCTGTCCATTTGAGTGTTCATGCTGATTAAGTGCTAGACAAGAATGACCGAAGGAAAGCCATACAGCTTGCCTAGATTTTGTTGAATTTGAATCCTACGACACATCACCATGCGGGAAAACAGACCATATTTGAAATGTTGTTTGCTCAATGGCTTTTTCTTCTTATCCAAGACTTGTCAATATAAATATTCAAGCTTTGTGGGCACTCTAGGCTGGAAACTGAAGTTTTCATATTGACAAGGCATGGAACAGCCCCAATTTTAATGTAATAAATACGGAATTTAATTTTATTTCTTTGTTGCAGAAAAATTCACTTGCATCTGACAGAAACCTAATAATTGAAAAATAGCATATTGGCACAATACCGATTTCATCAGGAAAAAGTCCTGTGACCATTGCTATTGCTTCACTATTGAGTTGCCTTTTGCTCCTGCACTGCATATTGTACTCACAGGAAATTAATGATGTAGGCTTTTGCTTTCTGTGTTTACTTTAATCGTAAAAGTTTGAGCATTTGAACGGTCTGTTTTTAAAATTTTAACAAATTTTGGTATTCCTGAGGTAAGTAGGGATTTGTCATGGAAACAGCACGCATATTTGACAAAAACAGTTATGTTAATTTTCTTGACTCAAAGCACCCAAAGCTAAAGGGTGTTTGTAATAAATATTTTCTTGCTCATTT
The DNA here is from genome assembly GCF_013339745.2 of Dermacentor silvarum. Taxonomy (NCBI): domain Eukaryota; kingdom Metazoa; phylum Arthropoda; class Arachnida; order Ixodida; family Ixodidae; genus Dermacentor; species Dermacentor silvarum. The sequence continues at coordinate 134,187,571 of NC_051154.1, forward strand.
TACTTAACATAATTCAAAACAGACAAGGATATTCTAAGAGTTCTTGCTAAATATTTCTCTAAAGCTGTAGTAAGGCTGTAGATAGCGCATTTGAGGAATGCCTAATTTTTCTGGTCTATTTGGTGATATGCGTTGCTTCTTGGTCTCCATAATTTGCAGAATATTGTCCACAATTGTACCTACATAAATGCATACCACATGCATGCGAACACACATGCACAGACTTATACATCGTAACTCAGGTTCAGCATTCTCAAATTCAACCTAAAACGGTCAGTGAAAGCATATTTACCAGAGAGCTAAGATGGTGGTTGGCACACAGCTGTGAGCCTACATGTGCTCTAATGCAAGGAGCCTGATAAGGTCAAGATCACGTGTCCGCCTGCTGCCCAAGCAATCTTACTTTTTCTTATTTGCGTTCATTTTTCTTGCTACTGCGACAAACAAGTGAGGCGGGGGTGTATGCAGAGGGATCAGGGGAGCTCTGGCCCAGGTCCTTGCAGTCTTTGCACTGCAGTGGGTGAATTTGGCAACTTCACTAATATTAACACAGGTAACACATCTATCTGGTGGTCATTTTTTCCCCTGTTTTGTTCGTTGATGGACTGAACCATTATGTTACAAATAAAGCCTACTTCTATTTGTGCTCAAATATCAAATGTGCTGTAATAATTCCTACATAGTCACGTCAGTGTATGGATTGTGCTCTTACTAGACTGCTTCTTAAAAATTCTTTTAATCTGTGTGTTGGCTGTAACTGCAGCATTGATGAGCAGGATGTGCAGTCATATAGCATGTTTTAGCATGAACAAAATTAGTGAACCAGATATTCACCAGAAAAAAAAAAATTGAGACGGGAAGTTCGACACGAAAAATTATTTACCCAAAGACGTTTATAGGTCTTTTACAAAAATATATTAAAAAAGAGAAAAAAAGTTCTGATACAAATAAAGACTAAAAAAAGGTATGCTGAATTTTGAGAAAGTACAAACTGAAAACACTGAACCCTTGTAACGCGCCAACACACAATCCAAAATATATGCAGCAGACGGATGCCTTTTAGTGGCATCACAGATAAATATTGTCACAGCCAAGATATAAAAGAAAGGTTGAATGGCTGCATGCAGTTCTTACAACTGGTTGTCCTGCAAGAAAGGAGTATTTCGCAATATCAATTGTGCATCACATAAATATAGCAACAATGCTTGTGCAACTGCATTACACCCATAGGTAATATCGCTGTGCTCTTCTTAGCACTATTGTGTTTTGTCTGGTAAGTGCTCTGTTCAGAACTGTCTTCTGCTTTCTGGTTCCTCTATTCTAAATGAAATGCTGGAGTTGAGTGGTCATTTAGGAGCTATCTAGACAATAAACCAAATTCTGTAGTTACTTAGCTGTACCATGTTTAGTACTCTTCCATTGTATCTTACTGCAGATTACTTTTCCTTTCAGGTTATTTTTTGTAGGTGCAAGACAGGGACACCTGCCTACTTGCCTTGCAATGATCAATGTGTCCCACTTTACACCAGCCCCCAGCCTAGTCTTCTTGGTTAGTGTTAACTTGTATTGCTGGTGCATTTACAAGTTGCATCATTTTTTGTGGTTTTCATTAAGGTATGACTGGATTGTAAACACATTAAACAAGGTTTCTTGTAGGTACTCACTAGCCACAAGTTTGTAATGCATTTCTGGCTAGTTTAAAGGGACACTAAAGGCAAATACTAAGTCGACGTGGACTGTTTAAATACCTTTCCAGAAACCTCAAAACGCTTGTCTCATGCAAAGAAAAGACTTAGTTTACGAAAAAATTGGATCTGAAGGGTCCAAATAATTTTATTGCAATTCAAATCACCCGCCACGCCAATTGAGGAGTGGTGACGTTGCATACGCCATTTTCTGCCGTTGGTGAGTGTAACGGCGCCCGACAGATAGCGGTACGGTGCGCCGCTGCAGCTGATTTTGGTAAAGTGGCGTAGACCGTTCGGGCATTCCGCGACGTCGCGTGGAAGTGGAATTCTCTGCTACTTGCAGTTAGTGCGAGGTTCGCGAGCCAGAAAAACAAGTGCAACACTACACGTTAACAGAAAAACTGAAACGCGAAAGTGCGGGTGGCGCAGAGTCGAGCGAACACGAAACATTTTGACCGCCCGCGTTGTTGTCAACGGTTTAATGTCAGTTAGTTCTTTTTTGTAAAAATGTAATACAACTGGTGAAGTAGTATTTTCTTTCTTCTTATAATACAGTACAATGATGTTTTCATAACGAGTGGTTCAGTACTAGTGACAGAATTTAAATGAGGAGTTCCTTCGTCATCGGGCGAGTACTTGAATGTTCCGGGGGAGTCGCTAATCATGTCCTGCATTTACCTTAATTTCTCTATTACTAAGGCTCTGCTCGCGATAATATTGACGCTTTAGAGATACTCGTGCACTAATGCATCACTTTAGCTTGACTTAGTATTTGCCTTTAGTGTCCCTTTAAGTGTCAAGATCTGGCACACATGTTCAAGAAATTGTTTAAATGCCTGTTCTATGCAGTTACATCAGCCTTTTCTGCATTTGGTTTTATAGTGTGCCTACTTTTTGGAATTGCAGCAGTTCACACTATAGGCTTTTACATGCAGTCATGCCTTTCTTGAAAAGTTATTCGATTGAACATTTAATGCTTATAAAGCAACAGATTTTGCTAAAGCATTTGGCGGTTTAGTTGGTGTTAATTCAGGATTTAATGTGCATCTCGACTAGACGACAGAGAAAGTATGCGTCGTCTTCTTTCTCTGTTGTCGTCTAGTAGCACTTCCCATTTTATTCATGAAAGCAGTGGAATTAAGTAAATAAGGTTTCATGCATGCATGTTATGTTCATCAGTCTTTTTTTCTTTTTTCAAAATAGTTTTTTTTATGGTTCTTAAAGTGTGCTTCTCATAATTTGCAACACCATGTATGAAGCTGCAAGGCCGTTATTGGATTTACTCTACAACTGTGGCGGAATACTTGCAGCTACTGAAATAATTATTCATTTAGGAGTGGGGTGTAACGTATGGAAAGCTTTGGTGTGTGCGCTGGTTTGATAGTTATGCGCAAGACTGCAGTTCTATTGAGCTGTTTTATTGGTGGGATGGCAAGTGTTTTAATTTTAGTGTAAATGAATAATGCATTGCCACTATTTATGTGTGGCACTTCGGAGAAACAGGACGGGATAAGACCAGTGTTGTCAATGCGTTTCTTTTTGTCTTGTGTTGTTTCTCCCAAGCTGCAGACATAAGCAGTGATAGTGCTTCCCCAACTTAAGGTACCAAGCTATCCTCATTAGTTAAATCTTTTTCCTTAAGTTGTTCCAAATGTCTAAAGATTTTTTTCTTTTACTTTCAGTGCCTTCTCAGCCTGCTGTACCTGACAAACACAGATGTGTTTGTTCTCATAACATACACTGCCTTTAGTGAGGCCATGTTTATAATGCTGTCTGTGGGTGGGCTTCTTTGGCTTCGGATAAAACAGCCCAATACAAAACGACCAATTAAGGTATGGACATCTATTCTGATGACATTTTTGAGCATTGTGAGATTTTATTGTTATACATTTATATGCAAGGTACCTCAGCTACATGCACTTAAAGTTAAAAAGAAAACTGATCATTCACACAAAGAAAATCAAGTGTATACTGTCCATAGTCACATTGGAACACCGCTGATTATTAGAATGATTGACTGTTGGGCCAGTTGGTGCATCATGTTGTGGTGTTGAGCAGAATAAGGGAAGAAGGAAATTGGTGTATGTCCTTTCCACATTGTCTACTGCTGCCCTTATTTTGCCCAGTGACACAACAATTATTAGTTGATGACTTCTAATTAGTTAAAGCTAATTTGTTGAGTTTTGAAATATTGTTATAATTGTCCAAATGTCAATTAGGAAGTTCATGGAATCAGAAGCTACATCAAATTGAGATGTTTGCTGTGATATATGTTTCCTGTGAGAATTTTTTGACAAAAAAAAAAAAAGGTTCGTGAGGCATAAAAGTACCATATGACTGTACCAGTACTCACTAGTTAGTATCACCCTTAACCAGGCTCAGTGGGAGAGCTAGCACTTAATCTCTAGAACTCTACCCAAGACAATGAGTTGCCTTGATGTTCACACAATCTTGATCAGAGTAAGAGTGAAAACTAGAGCATGCTGCATTCAATACAGTCTGTGCACCGTAATAAATTTATGAAGAAATTTACCGCATGCTTACTATGCGAGTAACATGAATAGCTTTAATTCTAAAGAACGATCTGAAGTGTGCACTTTGAGTATTGCACTACAGCCTTACACTAGTTTTATACTCAAATTGAGTCCCCTAGGACATTACTGCAATTTGGGCGGTAATACGAGGGTGGGCCAAATCAATTTCGCCCAAAAGGTGAAGCATTGATAGTGATAACAAAGTATTAGACAACTACATGAAGTAAAGATCATAGCTTTATTGGCCGCACAAACTGGAACAAACATTTGCTTACTAATTAAATTAACAAGCATGGTGTCACGTGTGCACAGGCAAACATGAACAGACTGTGACATTGACTGTGAACACTCACTGTCACAACACTGGCATGATGAAGAGCGCAAAAAGCAGGGAGCGAACGCTTCGTGCTGCCTTTTGCTTCAACACGTCTCCGAAACTGGAGATTACGTGACCTCCAGACACTAGGCAGGCGAGAAGACAGTGCACATGAAACCAAAAGCCATTTCGGCTCACCCAGCCTTTGGACTTGCCAGATATTACCTGCAAGATAGGGCGTGCAGGCTGCACACGTGGTGAGTTGCGGGAACTGCTATGCGTAGCCACTGTTGGGGGCACGGTGTAAGAACATTTAGGTGTTGACACTGCGCGCACGCGTCCAGATTATGTTCGGCAGCGCATGGGCGCACCGAGTAGCTCTGCTGCGAGCCAATAGATGGCGCCGCGGTCAGCGGTCCCAGCTTAGCAGGGGCGACGCTGTGCTCCGGCACCAAAGGCGTATCTTGCAACCGGGCATAAGGGGAACTTGCCACTCAATCTTCCACGCGAAACCAAGAAAGCGGGAAGGCCTCGAGGGAGGGAGGGAGGGAGGGAGGGCGCAGCTTCTACTCTGCCAACAACTGCGTTCGTACTTTGCCCGGCTGTGGCCATCGCCCGCACCGTCTCTTATCTCCACACGGCTCTGACCTTTGTTTGCGCTGTGCATCCGCCGCTCAGTTTCCTTTGAAGTGATAGACCGCATAACCTTCGCCCGCTGCGGCAGCTGCGCTTGCTGCCAGCGTTTTGACAGTCGTTGTCTGCGGTCATTCAGTGTGATCTATTCATGTTTGCTTGTGCGCGCTGACACCACGCTTGTTAATTCAGTTAGTAAGCGGATGTGTCCAAGTTTATGCAGCCGATAAAACTACTATCCCTACTCCGAATAGCTCTCTACTAATTTGCTATCGCAATTGATGCTTTGCCTTTCGGGCGAAACTGCGACATTTTTTTTATTCGAATTCCACTTAACATAGACCGTGTATATTATTCATTTGGCTTTCGTCCATTGAGGACTGAGTGGCTCTTGCAAGATCTACAAAAAGAGGTGACTTTCTTTTTTCTTAAGTTACATATGAGAGTGTGCCAATGTAAGCGTGTTTGACAATGCATGCTACAGCCTGTCCACAAATACACTTACACCCACCACACAATAATCCCATAGACCTTTTTTTTTTTTTTTTTTTTGCAAAGACACAATGCGAAAAAAATTGTGCATGAAGCAGCTCCATAATTTTAATAGGGGATAACCATCCCAGAAGCTTACGCTTTCATACACTCCCACGATGAAGAAATGGTGCATAAAAACATGCAAGCATGTAATATACACCGCACGCGCATAGTAAAAAAAAAAAATTCAGTAGCCAGGATGGAACAAATTTGAAAATCAGGCACACATCTGCACAGAAAACAGCAGTATTATACAGGGTGCACAAGGATTTTAAAATATGCAAATGTCACGTAGCTGGACAGAACCAAGGTAATGTTGTCTGCCGTCCCTTGGAGATATGCAATTATTTTTTACATTCTGCCTAATTACATAATTAGTCTTATTTATTGATCAACTCCTTAAATATTATAATAAGATTAAAAGTGTCAATGAGAAAATTGTAGAGCAACACGAAAGACTCCCGATACAGCTTTCTAGTGCTCAATATGCGCGACGTAGAACTAGTTTTCCGAGTGGGAAAGAAGCCCACGAATACACGCAAAGTGCCTCGAGGCAATTTTGCGTGTATTCGTGGGTTTCTTTCACGCTCAGAAAACACTTTTATGTATCGCGTATTGAGCAACAGAAAGCTATATTGGGAGTTTTCCATGCTGCTGTACAATTCTCTCGTTCACACTTTTTATTCAATTATAGCATTAGAAAAGTTGATTAATCAATTATGAAAATAATTATGTAATTAGGCGGAATACAAAAAAATAATCTGAGTATCTCCAAGCGACGACAGACATTACCCTTGTTCTGTCCAGCTATGTGACATTTGCATATTTTTAAATCTTGGTGCATGATAGTTAAACCACCCAGTATATATCTTGTACATGCCGCAAAATTTGCACAAACTGCTGTGGCACACAGGGGGTTCTCTCTTCCGCAGCGGCTTTCGAGGTTTATTTGACTGTGTGAGGTTCTTTGGACCGTTCGGAAATAAGGTGGGAATCCTTTTATTGAGCTCCGTGTAATATGCTGTCGATATCGTATCCTCCGAAAAATGGTTGGTGCAGACATGGTTGGTAGGCATTATAGTTCGGTCTGCCCTCCGATTTGCACGGCGCCACTGCTCTAGACGACCTCTGTCGGATGGCACTTTGAATACAGGCACAAGCTCCGCACAAGTCCGGTATCCAGAATTGCAGTTCGGAACAAAGCACTTTCTAGCCATTTCAAATGCCCCTCAGAAGGCCGCAGCTGCCTTTGTCGAGGGTCCGTGGCGACAATACCCAAGCACAAGCTCATGAAACGCATGCGAACAAAAAGCGTGCCTTCAGAATAGCGCGGCCGCACATGCAAACAGGAAAATGAAGCAGAGGCAGCAGGCGCCTTGCCGCCGAGGCCGGGACCGCATTCTGCAGCGCCCTCTACGACGGCGCCGACTGAGCTGTAACCGAGCCGAACATAATCTGGACGGGAACGGGCGGCGCTTTCGCGTGCGTTTTGGGGAGAGTGTAAGCACCTCTCTTGCTTATTCTTACACCGTGGTCGCGGGGGGGGGGGGAGAGGGGGGGGGGAGGGTGATGAAGGAGACATGCGCTCACCTTCTCCCAGTCCCTCCAGCGCACACGTGATCATGGTATCGCGCTTACCCCCCCTCCCCCCCCCACGCCCACCGCCTTGTGCACACGCTTGATCATCATCATCAGCCTATTTTTATGTCCACTGCAGGACGAAGGCCTCTCCCTGTGATCTCCAATTACCCTTGTCTTGCACCAGCTGATTCCAATTTCCACCTGGAAATTTCCTAATTTCATTACCCCTCCTAGATTTCTGCCATCGTCGACTGTGCTTCCCTTCTCTTGGCACCCATTCTGTAACTCTAATGGTCCATCGGTTATCTACCCTACGCATTACATGGCCTGCCCAGCTCCATTTTTTCTCTTAATGTCAATTAGGATATTGGCAATCCCCATTTGCTCTCTGATCCACACCGCTCTCTTCCTGTCTCTTAACATTACTCCTAGCATTTTTTGTTCCATTGCTCTTTGTGCGGTCCTTAACTTGTTCTCGAGCTTCTTTGTTAGCCTCCAAGTTTCTGCCTCATATGTTAGCACCGGTAGAATGCAATGATTGTACACTTTTCTTTTCAACGACAGTGATAAGCTCCCAGTCAGGATTTGGCAATGCCTGCTGTATGCACTCCAACCCATTTTTATTCTTCTGTAAATATCCTTCTCATGGTCAGGGTCCCCTGTGAGTAATTGACCTAGAGAAATGTACTGCTTTACAGACTCTAGAGGCTGACTGGCGATCCTGAATTCTTGTTCCCTTGCCAGGCAATTGAGCATTATGTTTGTCTTATGCATATTAATCTTCAACCCCACTTTTACACTTTCTCGGTTAAGGTCCTCAATCCTTTGTTGTAATTCGTCCCCAGTGTTGCTGAACAGGACAATGTCATCTGCAAACCGAAGGTTGCTGAGATATTCGCCGTTGATCCTCATGCCTAAGCCTTCCCAGTCTAATGGCTTGAATACTTCTTCTAAGCAAGCAGTGAATAGCATTGGAGAGATTGTCTCCTTGCCTGTTGTGCACGAGTACAAAGACACGCACTGCAGTTTCTGAAGGGCTTTTGCTGTGCGCTGACACATAATTATAAGTCCAGAGGGCATTTTATTGCACAGGGAGCTCTTGTGAAAAAAGTCTATAGCTTGACTCTGGTGACATGAACAACGTCAAGGGACAATAGAGTAGAGGTCTTGGCAGGATTTCTGGGCATGATCTCGTATGTGATGTCTGTAACGATAAAAAACTTCTTGGAAAGCCCTACGTGACAGGACCGGAACCAATACATTATGCAAGGTCGTGGGCCGTCTGCTGCATGGAGTGGAATAATATTTCGCTCGCTTGTTCATAGCAGCTTTGTCAACAGATTGTGAGCATTTTCTTGCCATGTTCCAAAAGTGCTGCAGAGCCCCTTTAATATTTGATATGAAATGCGTTGGCGTTCCAGTTACGTTTCCAAAAGCCTGCTTCGGGCAGGTTTGGATGATATTTACTGCAATGTGAATGCATGGCAGATTTTGGGGACACATATCTCATACGTGGGGCTAGTCTTAAGATTTCTACTAAGAAGACTTCACTATTGCGAGGCAACAATTCTAGAATTTCTGCATGTGTTCTAAAGAAAAAGCTTATTAGTGAATCTTTCTAATTATTGCAGCTTTCATGCAAGTAATTTTTACTTCTAGAAATTGACCTGAAAATGCAGAACAATGCTAATCAGGGGCAGTGCGTGCGTGTTTGTGTGAATGAATGAGTGGGTGGGTGGGGTACCCTTTATATACGTGCTAGCAGCTTTCACCACATTTTGCACACCAGCAGTAAGGCAACATTTTGTCGGGAGTGGGACAGTGGAGATATGTGTTAGCTCTCCAAGTAAGCCTGTTTCACAATGTTACTGTCTGGAGAGTGTGTGTGCATAGTCACATGGTATTTTAATTGGGAAAGGCGCTGTTTGGACAGTGGAGACCGTGAAAATAAGCAATGCCTACAGAGGCCCGTGTATTTTAGCATCGTTAGTATAGACTGCATCGAGATGAATAAAAGAACAGACGCTGACACAAGGAAAGAAGTGGACGGGACGAGTGCTAGAGTTAAGGAAGTCTAACGCTCTTCGTGTCCACTTCTTGTGTAAGCTTCTGTTCACTGGTTTCCTGTTCACTCACATATATAGGGTGTCCAACGTAACTTGAGCCAGACTTTAAAAATATGCAAATGCCACGTAGATGAACAGAACCAAGGTAATGTTGTTTGCCGTCACTTGGAGATACTCAGATTATTTTTTGCATTCCGCCTAATTACATACAGTGGAATCTCGTTGATACAGTCTTCACGGGAACTGGAAAATAAAGCGTATAATCCGAAAATTGTATCATCCAGCTAAATCATATCGGGGAAAAAGAAAATGTATCATCCCGAAAACGTACTACACAGAATCGTATCAACGAGGTTTCACTGTAATTAGTCTTAATAATTTATCAACTTCTCATATTATTATATGAAGTGTCAATGAGAAAATTGTACACCAACATGAAAAACTCCTGATACAGCTTTCTGTTGCTCAATACGTGCTATATAAAAGTGTTTTTCCAAGCATGTAAGAAGCCCGCGAATGCATGCAAAGTCCTCGAGCGGCCAGTCGCGGGGCAATTTTGTGTGTATTTGTGGGCTTCTCTCATGCTTGTAAAAGCACTTTTATGTAGCATATATTGAGCAGCAGAAGGCTGTATTCGTAGTTTTCTCATGTTGCTCTACAATTTTCTTATTGACACTTTTTCATCTAATTATTATATTTGAGTAGTTGATTATGGTTAATGCAGTCTATTTTTGTAATATAGGTGGAATGCAAAAAATTATCTGAGTCTCTACAAGCAATGGCAAAAAACATTATCTTGGTTCTGTCCAGCTACATGGCATTTGCATATTTTTAAAGTTGGGTTCAAATTTCATGGGACACCTGCTATGTACCAGCTTGCCCAGCAAGAAACTGCTGATATACATGAATTTTTACTACCCCAAGTAAACATTGTACACATTTTATTTTAATTGCTGGAAAGCATTGAATGAGGAACAGAAAGTTTGTCTAATTGTCTTACCTTACAGTGCGAAAGTATTTTGCCGATGTGTGAAGCTATTCACGCGCTAGAACTGGCATTTACATGGCATTGCTATGTATGGTACATGTGTGATAAGTATGTAAACAGTGCTAACATTTTGTGGCTGGATTGAGATGTGCCTAAATATAGACACATCTGAAAGGAATGCCATCAACATTAAACTTCTGAAAAACGTTGATGTGCTTTAGCAGTGGCCTCTTGAATGTGGCATGTGAAAGTGGTTGAAATATGTGTAGCACCTTGTATTTAGGATAAAGTTTACTGCAGTACACCATGTAGCTGAAATACCAGAGGCATAAACTAAATAAAAGCTTTGACAGTACGCTCTTAACTGGTAGTCTTTTAATGTATAAAAGTCACTGTTCCATATCATTTTACACAATTAATTTTTCTATAGATCTCTTTAGCTTTGTGACTTGAGAAGTATTTTGAGGAACTTATGCATTTCAGTGTTCATGCATGCAAGAAGTAGCATGAATTTTAAAATTATTCCGGTGCATTATCTTGTTCCAGCTGTGGCCGATACTTTTCATGGGCATTAGCAAATATGGAAATAAATTAACTGCTGTCCGTCTCTTTGTGTCGCTGCCTTGTTGCTTTGACTTTAGTTGAAGCAGCTTCTGAAGCCTCATGTCTTAACCTTCCTGATATGCGAGGATCACTAGTGTAGGGAACCTTATTTTTTTCTGCCTAATTAAAATTTCTTGTTATAATGAAAAATGAGAAATTTGAAACATTTGTTCTTTGGATGATGTTCTGTGTCTAGCTTTAAATGCATGAATAATGTCATCAGTACAATGTCACATACTCATGGACACACCTTGTTTCTATTGTAGGCGTAAATACCATTCTTGCTGTCTGCTGTCAAAGTGGTTCACAGTTACCATGCTTTGCAGGTGAACATCATACTGCCCGTGTTGTTCTTCCTCATATCGATGTTCCTTGTGGTGCTGCCATTCTTCAGCCAGCCCCTGGAAACATCCATTGGTGCTGGCATCATGCTCTCTGGAATCCCTGTTTACTTCCTCACAATCTACTGGAAGGATAAACCCCTCGCTTACAGGAGAACAATTCGTAAGTATTTGCATCGCCTTACATTGTCTTTGAGAGGCTGTCATGACTTTGCTAGGAATGTGCTGTTGTCTTATGCTCTGTATTGTCTATTTCGTTGTCACATTTTGTGCTGGGAAATAGCTCTTTGCTAGGAAACAGTGATATGCAGCAGCAGGCAGCTAGACTGCATGGCCAAATCAGTGCACATGTACATACATCTACTATCTGGCTCTCTTGTAAAAGGGTAGGTCATATCAGTCACTAAAGTTTTTGTAAATCACTCAAAATGATGTCCAGGTGCCAAAACACCTAGGCTCCAGCACAGTGCCGCACAGTGTCTGGAATGCTGTCGACTGCGTACTTCAAGTCTAGTGCAGAGTCACGTAAAATCTTGTGAAAGTGATAGTAGTATCCCTAAAAGTGATTGCTCGAGAATACCGCCCCCGTATACTTGGTATCTGTGGCCAATGGAGCAAAATTAGCGACGACACGCCGCTTTCATTACGAAAGCTCACTAAAAAAAAATTTCTCTTCAGTGAAGGTTAATATGCACGTCTCGTTCTTTCTGATCGTGAAGTGGGGGGGCATTCTATATTCTTATTTTATAAATAGGGGGCACATTACATTCAAGTACACTTTTATTTCTTTACTTTAAACTCGCGAAAATTGGGTGTGCGTTAAAATTGGGTTAATACAGTAATCATCTGGAGTAGGATGCCAGGTATTTCGGTAGGGTGACATCTCCAACGCTTAATAGTCTTTATCTCTCTATCCCTATAAGCTGCATAATTAATGACGGTGATACAGATGGTTGTGTCCTGTGTGCTAGTTCAGGCAGTCACATCTTCATTAGAAAACAAGGTTGGTGATGTGGGCTTGTTAGGACATCTTGACTACAGGTGGTTGAGCGCCGGGAAACACGAGGACAAAAGAAGGCACATTGGACACACAGGTGCTTCTAACAACAATGATCTTTAGTTCCTTCGCCTAGCCGAACAAAACTACCTTCAGTCAATGACGCTGCAGGTCATGTGAATGATTGTACAATCAAAGCCAGAAAAGGAAGAACAGAGCACCGAGAAGAACCAAGAAAAGTCGAACTGTCATGGCATGCACAGAAAATTCAATTCTTTGTCAGTCAAGGTTAGGGAAGATTTACTGATACACGCGTCACTGAAATAGTGAATTTGCTTGGCTTCAATTATTAGGCTAGTGTCGTCAAATTTGTTTCTGCCTACGATAACTGTTTTATCAAAAAGGGCTTTGCACCCACATCTCTGGCAATGTAGCGCAAGAAAACCATCAGGCGGTGTTTTATTAGCCTTATTTCTGTGCTCTCTGAGCCACTCATTTATGCAATTTCCCGTTTACCTGACATAACAATGGTTACAGGACAGTGGGATAGGATGGATGACGCACATTTTGCATTCAGCAAACTTTTTTCTGTGCTCGTTTTGACACCCAGCCTTCACATTCTTTGCGGGATCTTTTTTTTTTTTTTTTTTACATAAACTGCTCCAGTTTACTGGGTGCTGAAAAAACAACTTGAACATTGCCTCGTGCAGCTAGCTGCTTTAAGCTGTGAGATACACGATAGATGTAGGGGATAAATGCTACATTTTTCTTCTTAAAAGTAGGGCAAGCTTCTGTGTTAGACACACTATGACTCGCATTTACATGCCTGAGTAATCTTTCTGCTACAGAAACCATCAAGTTGGATGGATAGCCAGCCTTTAAGAGCCGTGAAACTTGTTGATTTCAACAAGCAACTTGCACTACATTGCCAGAGATGTGGTAATGTGGGTGTGATGTGGGTGTGAACCCCTTTTCAATGAAACAGTTATTGTAGACAGAAACAAATGTGAAATTACTTACCTAATAATTGAAGCCGAGCAAATTCACTATTTCTGTGATGCATTATCAGTAAAACTTCCCTAACCCTAACTGACAAAGAATTGCATTTTCTGGGCATGCCATGATGGTTTGACTTTTCAGAGTTCTTCTGCGTGCTCTGTTCTTCCTTTTTTTTTTTTTTTTAGTTTTGATTGTAAAGTCATTCACGTGATCTGTGACATCATTCACTGAAGGTAGTTTTGTTCGGCTCGGCGAAGCAGTTGAAGATCATTGTTGTTAGAAGCACCTGTACATCCAATGTGCCTTCTTTTGTCCTCGTGCTTCCCTCCACTGAACCACCTTTATTCATTAGAAAGCTTTGAGAAAGTTGCCAAAATCAAAGTCACTCTTGTCTTCACTTCCACTTTAGTGGCAAAGTCTGCGTGGGAGTGGTTTGCTTTATTGGGGATTCCCATTTTTGGCTATATGGTGGCAAATTATAGCCCCCTCATTTAATAAGTAAATAGCAACATCGTTCGTCATCCGCTGTGCCAACTTCGAATTCCGAGTTAGAGGCCTAGCTCTTTGTTGCTCCAAGATTCCTATTGTTAAGTGTAATCATGGATGAGTCATGCTTTTGTGACACAAATATTTGTTTGCTTAACGCTTGGATGTTTGAATTAGTCGGTCATTGGAAAGGATATGTTCCTTTTCCATGGAATGAAGCAAACAATTGTGAATGGGCAGCAGGAACTAAACAAACAATGGAGAATGGTGAGCCGTGAGTACCAAGCATATAGGTGCCAGAATATGTGAAAATCACTTCGTCACAGGCACTCTACAGCAGCCGTAGATATGCCCTTTGCCAGTACACATTTTTTTTTTCTAAAGTGCATGAAGAATAGGACAGCGTTGTGTATATCGTTGCACAGAGCGCATGTCCCATATCTATTCTGTGCTTTGTCTGTTTTTCGCTCCTTGAATTAATTGATACCAACTCGCCCCATAACTCATCACTCTTGCTTCATGAGTTTATGCATGAACAATCAGTTAAACATCAAAATTGTTAACCCTAGCTGTTAAACATGCAATAATTGCACGTGGTGAACTTTATATAACCTTGACATGAGCAACAAATCATTATGGAATGCAAAGCACATGTGAGAAACAATAAATTACCTGCTGTGAAACAATCTTAAACAAGAGTTGTTAACGCTTCAATCAAGGAATTACAGCTCAGTCCTTTCGGTATTTTGCAGAGGTGATCGCTTTGTGGTTATTTACCTTAAGCATAGCACTCTAAAATTGCGGTGATAAATCTTTGAGAAAAGCAACTGGCCAGTGCTGACAGAGTAGTGGAGAAAACAGCACTATGTTGGCTATGGTGACATGGCTTCTCGAATCAAAAATGGCAGCCGAGGACAAGGCACTTCACAATCCCTTTGCAACAATCTTTTCTTTTGTTATGCACCTATGCCATTAATAGGTATCATTGAATTTTTTCCTCATTAAAACTATCATCGCTTACAGAGAGTTGCAAAACTTGAACGAATAATAATGAAATATAGTTGCCACATCTATCAGTTATGTTAGAAAATGGTTAGCTGGAGATGTTGGGTCATATGAGCAACTTCAAATTGTGTCTGAGATAAAACATTACCTAAAAAAGAATAGCATGTGAATGAATTGTGTTCTAAATTTATTAGGCACCAATGTAAAAAAAATAAAAAGCGCAAGAACCAGTGAAACCAGGCAGAGCAACACTTGGGCCGGTATTTTGTAGCGATGACTTTAAAGTAATAATGCCTTTTCACACTTATTGCGCTTTGTCAGTGGTCAGAGCGACGGTCTGCCCGCGTTATCAACGGGATCAGCCGGCCATGAGCGATGGATAAGACTGTTCTAAAATAAGTCATAAGGCATCGCTACAAAATCGCGGCCCTGGTTGTGTGATGTGCAAAAGGTGATTGCAGCTTTCACAAAATGTCTTGTGTATAATTAAAGTCAATGCTTTTCTCTTGGAAACAACTGGTAAAGACTTTCCTGTAAAGCAGTACTTGAGGCTCCTGAAAATAAATAGTACTATAATAAAGAATTATAAGGAAATGGTTAGTTGTAATTGCACTCATAGGAAGTACTAGCAGCTAAAGGGTTTTACAGACTGAGCTATCGTATGAAGTCCTTTTGGTCTCACAGCTGGATCAGTTTCTCTGAAGCTCATTATGATAAAATTTATGTCAATATCAGCCTGATTAATACGCACCAGTCATGTATTAGATTTGGCCTTTTAAGAGTGCTTGAGTGTATGCTAACAATTGTTAAATAGTTAAACTACTGCTGAGACTGGGTGTCCGACAATTTGTGCTATCCATTCCGCAGGAGGAGTAAGGGAATGTGGGGCTGGGCCCGACACCCAAGTCGTTTAAGTACACATGTTTATATTACATTATTTACAAGAGGTTTTCAAGAATACTGAACATAAGAGGTTCGCGTTCAAGTTCAAGCTGCTGATTTCCCTCTTCCAGTGTCCGTACCCACATTTAACAACTCCGTTGTCATTGTCCAGTCGTCTTCCCCCAATCGGGCATCAGGAGACAGATGTCCTCATGTCCCACCAATCCGGAGGTTGGTAGCCCTCCTTCTCCGAGGGGAGCTTTATCCAAAACACATGCACGTCACTGTGCACAAACATGGGAGGAGGAAAGCACACAGACCCCCTCCCCGGCGCGTACGTATGTTTGGGGTGAATGACAGGTGATGAAGGAATGTCCCCTCCTGGCAGAGCCACTCCTGTTTGAACCCTTCCTGGCAAAGCCTAAGTGCTGACATGAATCGTCATGGTCGAGGATGGCTTGGACGGGGTCGTCAGCTCGTTCACCATTATCGCGTTCTTCGTGAACAACTGTTTTCGTGGGGTAAACGGCCGATCACAACACTTAGTGAAATACAAATTTTTCTTCTTGTGTCAATTCACGTTCAGTTGAGGCTCGTAAACCTTGAATCATCTCTAGCAGGCACAAAGTAACAGCTGAATTTTCTTTATATAGTGTATTGAGTCATTTTTACCACAAGGTCGATTCAAATGGGCTGCGAAGCTTCAGACGAAAAGCGGTCCAGAACCAATTGTCACTGACATCACCAAGGGCAGTTATGGGAGCAGCGATTGAAGCACGACTAAGTGAGGAGGCAATTAACATTCTTAAGGAAAAACGTTTTTAATCAAAAGCAAGTCACAACTTGATCTCATTCAATGAAAATATAATTGCTAATCAATTTTATATACCTGTCATGGGGAAAAAAGATACACCTCTCTATCACTTTATCATTAACAATAAATACCACTTTTTCAGCACTTGCTAAAAAAAGGGGCATTCACTACTCTATCACGTGAAATGCGATGCAGCTCTTGGGTGCAGAAAGGTGCGCTCGTAATGTTGAACTGCTACTATATGTCCCCCTCACATTTTGGATTGTTTGCTTGTCAACATTTGTCTGAATCTGTTTGTGAGGTGTGCTTCAACGTCAGTCCATGTGTTTAGTCAAAAGTAGTGAGTTACAACAGCCAGATATTTGTTTACTTTAGCTGCTTTCGTTCCGCTGCGCTAGCCAACAGACTTGGCGTCCAACGATGCGACCAACACTCAACACTCGGAGCTTTCTGCATCCTACAAAGAAACAATCTTCTGCGTGTGGGTGTGACAGCAGCACGACTGGCATTTCGCTGCATTGCTTTCCGCGCTAGAAGTTCGAAACGGCCATTGAGTTGAATTGCGCGGCATATGAAAATACTGCTCTAAAGGCAGGACACAATAAATTTTATACCTTTGACAACAGAAATGACGTCACTTCTTTTTTTTAACAAATATGACGTCACTTTATTTTTTGCTCCACTGGAAATGTATGTGATCAATAAATATGCAACCTTCTATAGAGGTTTATTAAGTGCTTAAGGCCAGATGCTTTAGAAGTGGTTATATAAAATACAAAGAAAAAACAAAATACAGTGAGTAAAATATTCAGTATAGCTCTTGATTCTACAAATTTAGCCAGTAATCATCATCATCCTGATTTATGCCAATGCAGGATGAAGGCCACTTGCAGTGATGTCCAATTACCCCTGTCTTACATCAGCCTGCTCCATATCTGCAACTCTTATAATCTTATTGTTCCACCTAATTCTATGCTATCCTTGTGTTTCCATTGCCACCCATCCTGTTATTCTACTATACTGCCAGTTCTGCACTATGCATTACGTGACCTGCCCAGCTCTACACTTCCTCATAATATTTATTGGAATATGAGCTACACCTGTTTGCTCTCTAATCCGTACTGTTATCTTCCTGTCTCTTAATTAGCATTACACCTATGATTTTTCGTTCCATTGCTTGTTGTGCAGTTCTTAGCGTCTCAATCTTTGTTAGTCTCCAAGTTTCAGCCCCATAGGTTAGTACTGGTAGAATGCATTGAGTGTATACTTTTTAAGAGTGCTGTTAAGCTGTTGGTCGTGACTTGAGAATGCCGGCTGTACGCACTTCCACCCATTTTTATTTGTCCTAAAACTTCTGTACCATGATTCGTGGTCCCCCGTGACTGGTACTTGGCTTATGTAAATGTACTTTCACAGCTACTAGAGGCTTACTACCAGTCACAAGCTCTTGTTCACTTGCCAGGCTATTGAACATTACCTTACTCTTCTGCATATTAGTCCCACTGCTCTTATTATTATATCATTGCAATTGCTGATGACGTTGCCCTGCTTATCTTTGACTATATTCATGTTCCTGCTGATGGCAAGTCCAATTTTATGCTTCCTCAATCTATTCCAGTGCATTAATTTGGAATGTCACTTGTTTTGCTCTTGTTGATCAGTTTTGGCAGTTTAGCCAATTTGACCTGATGGCTGGAGTTGGAGGCTTTTAGGCTCTGGTGTGTTTCTTTATTAGGTCCTTTGTTGCTTGGCAGAGCTTGTTTCTCTCTTCAAAATTTAGAGATGTCCTGCACCTCACTGGGCTTTTATTACTGCACTTTAGTATACAGAACACTTCTACATCCTGCACAATGCTGCAGTTGTCACAGAGTATGAAATCTATTTCATTTCTTGCCTCCTTGTTTGGCGTTTGGCTCGCGTGAAAGGGAGGAAAGCGAGCAGGAAGTGCGTCTTTCGCTGTGCGCAGGGCACCCAATGTTGCGAGCCACCGGGGGGCCATAGAATAAAGAACCAACTTTAGAGAAGGGAAACTGTACCTTCCACAGTGGTATGAAAATAAGAAGCAGCAGTGCATGGAACTTGCGTAGGCATAAGACAGATGGCGCTGCTCAAACAGGAAGCGGAAATGTAGTTTTTTTTTTTTGAGCAAAATTCAATATGGCCGCTTTTTACCGGTCGCATACGCTGGCACGCGCCGCGCTCGCCCGGTTGGCGTTGCAGCACGTCTCATTGCCTTGGCTGCCGTGTAGTTTTTGCGTTCTAATTGCCAGGAGACCAAAGAGCCTCTACTGACGCCCATAAAAACAAGCCACAAGTGAGTGAACGGAACGTGCAACTTTATTGGCAGAAGACAAGCAGTGCACCTTCTCGTACAAGAGCATAAATAAAAATTGCATGTCGAGATACGCTGGAATCATTAACGCGAGCTCGTAAACGGCTCACTTTCATCGTCGCACATGGCGGTCTGGTAACGAGCGACAACCAGCAGTGGCAAGCAGATTGGACAGTGTCCCACCTGTTTGCACCGACAGTCGTCGTTGAACATGAGCAACTTGCATTGCGAAGCAATCGGGTGACGCAGGCATCTGCTGCCGCAGCCAACACAGCGACATGGACTACCCGGAAATTTAACGTTACCTCCGTTCGAACCTGCACGTTTCTTTTTTTGTTATTTCGGGGGCCGCGAATGTGTAGGTCACACTTGGTGACCTTCTACCTTTCAATATGGACATGGTCGATTTCGTGGGCATCACCTTCGGCAGCCTTTTTGCGGGCCTTTCAGCTTCACACACATCGGACCATGTAAGCAAGTATGCTGGTCTAGGATTGCCGCAAAAAACACACGATACGAAGAAAGAGATAACACGAAGCTGTACTGACAACTGTTTATTTAATGAAATGAACGCCGAACTTATATAGTTCAGACAAACGTGTGCACCCGAAAAGCAACGAGAAATCCAATAAAAACACAGAGCGACTTTCAACAGGGTTGCGATACAAATGCTAAATGCAAACACTTGTAGACTACCGAGGCACCTAACATGTGTGTATCACGTAGAAAAATAAAAAAGTTCCTTCTGGGTAACAGCAACTGACTGAAAACTAACGCAATCACCATCCTTAAAGTGTCGCATGGCTATTGCCTCTACAACCTCTCTTTTCAGCTGGCCATTTTTTCTGCCGATAATCTGCTGTTACCCAGAAAGAACTTTTGTTTCTTTCCACGTGATACACACGTGTTAGGTGCCTCACTAGTCTATCAGCGTGTATCTTAGCATTTGTATCGCACCCCTCTTGAAGGTCGCTCTGTGTTATTATTGGTTTTCTCGTTGCTTTTTGGGTGCACACGTGTGTCTGATCTATATAAGCTTGGCGTTCGCTTCATTAAATAAACAGTTGTCAGTACTGCTTCGTGTTGTCCTTCTCTTTGTCTCGTGTGTTATTTGCGGTAACTTCTCAAATCGTGAATTACCAACTGGCCTACATTTATACTCTTCTAAATGATGGTCACGCCAAATCGTGGCCGAGGAAGGCCACATGCATAATTTGCCCATGGCTGCAGCAGGAAAGGACAGAACGGGGAGCACCAATCACGAAGCATGTAAATTGGGAGTCTGTCATTGTGCGGACTGCAGGAGTGAATGCTTACCACGGGAGACTGCTTCCCAATGCAGCTGACCAGGCCCCCACGTCCGAGAAACGTAACACGGCAACCATAACCAAGTCAGATAACAGTGAAATGAGACTGCAATCAATGACCGCATAAGGTCCACACAATACATTATACATTGGTGAAGATCCATATGGCAACAGTGAGCATTCACGTACATAGGTCGCTTACGGCACATTCAGCTGTCCGACTACAGGCATAGTGCTTGCCTTCAACACACATGGTGGTCTGGTAATGAGCGACAACAAGCAGCTCAAACTGATTGGGCGGCGTGTCCCACCTATTTGCAGCAACAGACACCATTGAATATTAGCAAGTTTGCATTGCGAAGCAATCAGGTGACGCAGGCATCTACTGCCCCAGTCAACACAGCAACATGGACTACCCAGCATTTTAGCATTAACTCCTTTCCAGCCTGCACGTTTCTTTTCTTTGGAGGGCCGCTAATGTATGGCTCACACTTGGTGCCCCAATTTATCTCAGTATGGGCAAGTTGGTTTCGTGGGCGTCACCTTCGGCAGCCATTTTTGCGGGCCATTCCACCTAGGTAGCTATCAACTTCATACACCTCAGATCATGTAAGCACGTATGCTGGTCTATGTTCATGCCAAATTGCAGCTGACGAAGGCCACAAGCAAAATTTGCACATTGCTACAGCAGGAAAGGACAGAACGGGGAGCACCAATCACGGTGTGTGTAAATTGGGAGTCTATGTTGCTGTGCGGACTGCAGGAGCAGGTGCTTACCTCGAGAGACTGCTTCCCACTGCAACTTACCAGGTCCCCACATCCGAGAAACGTAACACGGCGACCACGACCAAGTGGGACAGCAGCGAAACCAGACTTTGTAATCAATCACTTCAGGGGCGTTCTGCTCCGGCTGCAACTGAATTCCCCTATATAAGAAAAGTACCGCCATCCTTTGATCAACGCGGCTTCGCTTTCTCCTGTATCTCCGATTGGATGATGATAGCGCGCGCTTTGACTTCTTTACATTTTGTTTTTCTCTGCCTCAGAGCCATGTTGAAAGTCACTCTGCGCAGCCGCAGTCTCCGGCAGCGGTGGCTTGCGCTCGCCGGCCAGCCTGAAAGCTTCAACGTGGATTTTCTAGGGCCGCCACCATCGACTTGCTTTTAGGATGCCTCGATGCCAGCGCCGCCGAACGGCGAATGGCGGCGCTGGCATCGAGGCACCCTACTTGCTTTCGCAAGCAAAAAAATAAAGAAAAAAGCAAGCAGCTTAGGAGAGGAGGTGGCGGAGGAAAGAGTAGATGGCTGTACTTTTACTATATAGGGATTTTAGCTGCAACTGCGTATGTGGCGGCTGCACATGGTCGCGCGGTCGTATCTTGGAAGCGATCTGCGTTGGGGCCAGTGTAGGTGCGTTGGTCATAGAGTTTCACACTATAAAACCTAGAGGGAAATGTGGCGCTGCTGCGCTGTGGTATGTAAGGGAATGCTAGTATATTGTGGATTCGGATTGGCATCGTTCTTGGAGAGCCAGAACGCCTTGAAGACGCGCCTGGCTAGCACCGTTCCGTCTGTCACAATGATTCATTTCCTGCTAAAACAGGACGTAAAAAACTGCTTTAGCTTTATTATTACACAAAAACATGTTTTGTTTAATTTTGAGGACATACTATTGGATGCACAATTCTATGAAGCGTAAAAAGTATCAGCTAGTCGCTGATACTTGGAGTGAGTTGGAGGGCAGACGACAAGATTCTCGCTCGCTTTGGAACAACTTGTCGTCTGTTCTTGCTTTTCTTCGCTTGATGCTGCATTGTAGGTGAGTAAACTTTATTGAGAGATGTAATATGGGTGAATGAAAGCCTTTTCTGTAGTTTTTATTTTAAGAACGCGTTATTTGTGTAGCCATATCCACGTTTTATACGAAGCCTCGTACAACGCCAGCCAACACAAGCCTCGCAGACACATATCCCGTCATTCCCATGAGGGCACGGCCGCCCTTTAAGAATCTCGCATAGACGGTGGCGCCAGTGTACCCTCTAGGTGTTATAGTGAGAAACTCTATGGCGTCGGTGGCTCGTAGCTTTGTGCGTGCTGTATGTTCTCGGAGCTCAGTTTGCGTGGAAGCGATAGACAACAGCACGAAGTTCACTTCGCTCGTTGTATTGCCCTCTAGCGGGCGGCATGAAGCTGCATAGCTCGGCCGCTTTTAGGCTGGAGTGGCCACTCTTGTAATCCGTATGTTACTCTATGGCGAAGCTTCCGCACATGGCGGCGTTTTGCAACCGTCGCCATCTGTGTTTCGGGGGCAAGGTGTCGGAACGAAGTGTTTTTCGTTCTGGGTTTAGTTTGGTTCCACTGAAAAAAAAGTTCCGTTCTGGTTCTGCTTCGGAACGAAAAAAAAAAAAGTGATCCGCAACGTTCATAACGGTTTTTGTTCGCATGCAAAAATTTAAAAGCGAAGTAACGATAAAAGCAGTATTTATTTTTCTCTATAAGTGAATTGCGAATTCTGAGATAATGATCAGTGCCTCAAGTCAAGGCATTGAACATGATCTCAGAAGCAGCACATCTAGTGTACTCGCCGAAATGTGAGACAGCTGTTCTAATAAAACAAACTTATAAACGAACGCATGAACGAACGATAAGGCTTCGGTAACAAAGCGTTGTACTCGAAGAAAAGGAAAGGATAAGCTCTTCAGCGCGCAAGCCCTGGGTTTTGCTACGATGCCGATCTACTAGTGCACCGAGCGGCAGGCTTAGATTAGTTTCGCGACCGACTATCGCTCGCACTATCCCTGCCTGAGATACGCGCTTATGCGGACCCCTCTTATATACTGACGTTGCCTGACGTCGGTTGTTTCGGATTGCCGACTTTCCCCTTGGACCGAAAACCGATAAAAAAATATTTCGGTTTCTCTCCGAAACAAAATAATAAATAACGTTCCGGTCACGTTTTCGTTCCGGTCAAAAATATCGTTTTTTTTTTTCTTCGTTTTTCGTTTTTGTTCCTTTCCGACACATTGCTCGGGGGTCAAGCAAAAAATAAACTATAATGTTACACCCGAAATTGGAAGCAACGTTGGGATTTTATGCTGAAAGTTTAAAGAGTACGAAAAGAAGATATAGAGGCACGTACGTACAGGATTTTATGCTCCTTGGCGCGAATGGTTCAACTTCTTTAAGATTCGACAATTTAACTGCTGCGTAGAGTGTTTCTGAGCTTTCAGCTTTGCAAGCATACCAGTTTTTCTGCCTGTAGTGTGCTCAGAACGTTTGTTATTGAGAGTCATGGGTGAGTGAATACCGCGCGGCATTTCTTCACCGAGCGCTCCGGTTTCGTTTCGACAGGACACAACACGTTGGATGCGGCAGCGTCCAGATGCACGATAACGAAGAGTATGTAATCACACCTTCGTTTACTCACAAATTCCGTGCGCTAAGCGTATGCGAAATTTGAGGTGAAGCACACGCTACGCGTTTAACCAATTCACACAAATAACAAAACTACTGACCGAACCACCGCGGTTAAATAAGCAACGCCATTCCGCACAAGTATATGACCTCATTGATTCCGCACAACAGAAGGTCTGGAGCGATATTGTAGATAGTCAAATTTCGCCATATTGCCACATTCTGCAATGGCAGGCGTTTTGAGCCAATCAGAGAGACCGTAGCAGCCCCTTGGTCCAGTCAGGGCTGACAAGATGACGAATTCTACAATACGGCGGAATTTGACAATGTTCTGAATGGCACAATTGCAGACAGGCTTGCACAGGTCCGCTATTTCTTGATGGATAAGCACTGAGTCCTTCGGCTGTCTACCGGCCCCGACCTGGGTGGAGCCACCGGATTGATTGGCGGGCCCTCCGGCCCCGCTTTAATTCTTTCTCCTCAGGACCTCAATAAAGTTCGTACTCACTCACTCACTGGAAAAGCACTGGTCTGTAGGGGTCTCTAAGAACCATCTGATACAGTGGTCATACTCAACTCCGACACCGGGCCGCATCGAGTCCACATTTAGCTCCTTGAGGGCCGCACCGCTAGGCGTTCTGCCCCTCTCTCTCCCCCCTCCCTCTTTTCGCAGTGCTGCAACTTCTTGCCTAGCAGTGAGCACATGGGAGAGGGAGCCGCAGGCGGCACTGCATGCCGATGGGTCAGTGTGGGTGTACCGCGGTTCAAGGAAACGGTTTGCAAAACTGCCTGCTATGTAAGCGCGGGCGAGAGCGCTTCTTGTGCGCATGTCTTCCTTCGCATTTGTCTCTCCCGCTCATTTTAATATATGTTTGGGGGAAAGTCGTATCACACCCGCACCTACTTTGAAGCAGAATGATGACCACGGTTCAGTAAAGCAGGTTGCTGGGCTTATTCGTGCATGATTAATTACCAGAATTGTGGCGCAGCAAAAGACGAGGCAGGACAGGAGCAACAGACTATTGTAACATACTTCTATTGTAATCCACAGTAACGAATATAATGGAGATCGTTTTTGATTGTGCCTGCTGCGCATGTTCTCTACACCTGTATACATGTATATAGTCTCTGTCTTCTAAAACTAAATCAGTTGGAAGTGTGCACCTGTCTGTTGCTTCTGTCGTCCCTCATCTTTTACTGCGCGACAATTCTGGTAATTAACGGTCACGTTTTGTCACGCCTGATCTTGTTGGCGTGCTCTTATCGCTTAGAAAGGTCTATCTGTGCTGGTTATTTCATTGTTTGCATTGTTCTGGCGCGAAAACTGCTATACGTCTACCTCGCTATCAAAAGGAACACTGAGAGTTGGACGAGTCAGGAAACGGGCAGCAGGCGCAGTCGGAGGGAAATGAGTGTGTGCGAGGGGCCGCATCTAAGTTTCGGGAGCCGCGCGTTTGAGACACCTGATCTAATAAAGAGTAAACTCGAAGAAAGAAACGTGCACTTGCGTTTTATAAGACGCCAAAATGTAATGTAACAAAGTTAATTGTTACATTATTTGGCAATCTTTCGAACAAAAGCTTTTTAACATATTTATCAGATAGTTCTTGCGTTGTTTGTTTTCCCCGTACCTAGCCGCGCTTGAATCGGGCTCTACTCCATGTTGCCTCCGGCAATTGGTTTTGGACCGATTTTCGTTCCAACTTTCGCGACTGATAGAAATCAGTGTTGGCGGTAGCGTTGGTATAGCCCGGCACATACCAAGATGCTCTGCAAGAAACGCGAAAAAGTTGCTGAAGAGATGGCAGCTGAAGTCGCTCAGTGACGGAGACGCAACCTTGGCGCCGTGCTGCTTGAAAGCCTGAGACGCACGACGCTCGCTTGCTTCGCTTTTCTGAAGCCGAAGAAACGTTGGCTGCAATGGCAGACGTCTGAACAACGCAACGCGTTCCTGGATTTCCCAGCCTACTTTACAGACAACCGCATTCTTCGCATCTTCTCAAAAAAATGTCACAGTTTCGCTCTCAGGGCGAAGCAATGAATGCGATAGCAACACAGCAATGTCATACGAAGTAAGGTGAGCGGCATTGGTAGCAATATGAATTGTAGTAAACATGAGCTGATTAAGTAAGCAGGTGTGCTGCGGCGTAAGTAGACCGACATGAAGAGAGACTCGATGACCACGAGAAGGCGCGTGTGAAACGGTGGTGTTGATGAGAAGCGCTTCCCGTGGGCAGCGCGTGCGAAGGGACACACCTGTAGCGCTGCACTGCCGATCTGGGCAGCATCGCATGTTAGCGTGCGTTGGAAAATGTGGCTCGACTATTGCTAACTGAATGAACAAGCGTGGTGTGAGCGCGCACAAACAAACATGAATAGATCACACTGAATGACTGCAGACAACGACTGTCAAAACGCTGGCAGCAAGCGCATACGCCGCAGCGGGCGAGGAACGTGCGGTCCATCGCTTCAACGGAAACTGAGCGGCGAATGCACCGCGCTTACCGTGTGGAGATAAGAGACGGTGCGGGCGAGCGACGAGCGCGGTTGTTGGCAGAGTAGAAGTGCGCCCCCCCCCCCCCCCCCCCCCCGCTCCCTCCGGCGCTGGCTTCCCGCTTCCTTGCTTGCCCGTGGGAGATTGAGTGCGTTCGCTCTCCGTGATAGCGCGCGTCCCCGGACGCTTCCGCTCAGGCATACGGCGCGCGGCGAAGCTTTTATCTATACGGAACCTCACGGCGACGCCGACGGCAGAAATCCGGTTGAAGTGTCCATGTGGGTACGCTCTGTTAAAACATCATTAAAACTGGTGCGCGACATTGCTCCGCTGAGCTTCCAACACGCGGTAAAACAGGAAAGCGCCTATTTCGACGGAGCTTGCTGTTACGTCACGTTGCTCCGCCCACATCGCGCCGATCGCTGCGACTCAGCGACGAAAATTTCAACATGTTGGAATCCCTTCGCGGAGAGCCCGCGACGTCGCGGCGGTCGCTGAGCGACGGAATTCGCTGTGTGAAAATCGCGCCATGTGAAACGGCCTTATAGGAGTACTGACACAAATCTTTGAGGTCGATATAACTCGTGAGATCGATTTAAGTGGACACACACACATCGTTTACAAAATATCAGCGGCGAATATAGCTTAGAACATATTTAAAATCAATTTTAAAAGTACGTGCGCGCACCCACCCGCAAAGCGCAGCACCTCGCGACAGTGACATCAAGGAAGGATTGTAAATAACCAAGAAAACGCTACGTCACGAGTTTGCGCTGCCGTCGGGGCGGGGCCGCCGAGCAAGTTTCTCGCCACTCCGATCGTCCCGGTGCTTTTTTTCTCCCTGGTCGAGACGCTGGCCTCGTTCGCCGCTGACGGCGGCACAAAAATCGGCTCAATTGTTTCTGAAACGAGATAACTCTTAGAGTAAAGTGACCTAGAAAGTGTGCATGTTATGAAACGTACGATATGGTTAATCGTTGGCGTGATTTTGGCTCGCAAGTGGTCAGCGCAGCCGCTGCAGCAATCGTCTCTACGAAGCGGCTCGCCTTGTTAACCTGTTTTCTCATCGCTATACCAACGCTATCGGCAAAACTAATTGTACTGTCAGTTATGAGCGTCATAAATGTGCAGACGTTGATTGTGTTGACGAATATAGGTGCTTTATTACGAGCTGCGGACGGATGGCAAGGGCCGTCGGCCCCGGATCAGACGGCCAGAGAGCTAAGCCTATACCGTTTCCCAGCGATCGCCAGCTCGCCTGTGGTGGATCGAATCAAAAGTGGTTGGCCACGTCTAATACGGTGGCGAGTCCCGCCTGGAGGAAATAGTCGCCACTGGACGACGAAAACGAGGACGGCGACGATATCGCAAAGCTCGTGCAGGCGTAGCAGACGAACTAGCAACACGAAGCTCGCTCACCTGCGAGCGCGCTAGCTTGGACACGTCACAGTTTTGTGCGATCACGTGCTCACTGTGTTTACAATTCCTCTTCTCCCATCTCGTTGCTCTCTGAAACCGAAACTTGGACTGGTCGTTGCAAAGAAGACTCAAAATAATTACCTGTAGGCTGTCGCGTTCTGAAGCAAATGAGGTTTCGCGTCGTGATTACTGGGTCACTAGCTACTTATTACAGCAGAAAAAAACAAGTTCGAAAATTTTTGTGTCACTGCTCCTTTATGACGTTCTGCTGCTGGGCAAGAAGTCGCCGGTTCGATCCACGGCCGCGGGGGCCGTATTCCGACGCGGGCGGAATGCAAAATCGCTGGTGTACCGTGCTTTGTAGACGTTAATACGATGCGCCCTGTACGGCATCTCTCGCTGCCCGTGAGTTGTCTTGGAACTTTGAACGCGATAGCTTGATTGGGCTTTCAAACGTTTACAAAACGCCTCGAGGGTACCCATTAACACGAGTTAAAACTCGAAGCGCACATACCTGAAAAAAAAAAAAAAAATGAAAGCACTTTGACAGTGCTGGAGGACTGAACGCACCATCGGTTATTGCTATTACACCTCGTTCACGCCCAAACGTGAAGTCTTGCATTTATCTGGTATCTACTCCTGTATCAGTAATTTGCAACTTTTGTACCTGTTCGATGCTGGACGTTTTCTCTCGCTTTAGTGTTGAGCCTCCAGTTTTATTCCTTCCTTCCATTTCTTCTTTCCTGAGCCACAGGACACTTGAGGTGTTTACCGAGAGGTGAGGAACTTGCGATGGCCGCTGCCTTGTCTTTCCGTTCTTCGAGACCCTTTCCCCTCTTCTGAAAACTGACATAATGTACCATTCTTTCGCATTCCTCATGGCACTAGCATGGAATGTACCATCAGTGCCTGTCAGATAATAATAATAATAATAATAATAATAATAATAATTAATCAATGCATCATTAATATATTTACTGTTCCCAGGAACAACATTGAAGTTAGGGTAGGGGTGCACAGAAAAACAAAAACGTAAAACGGTAATAATGTAAAACAACTACGACTAAGAGTTGTGGGATAAAAAAAGTAGATTGAGAAAAAAAAAAAAAAAACTGGATAAACAGCTTCATAATGAACAGCAATAGCACGCAATTGAGAGACAGAGAACATGTATGGAAGGAGACAGAAACTATGGGAAGTCAGGAGATGAGCGCAGCTAGAAAGAAGGCTCAAGGGAAAGTGCGGAGCTCGGAACAGAAAGAAGACAACACGTTTTGAAAGATATCAAGATGGAGAAAATGACAATTATATAGACTTTACATTCTGTGGAGAGGCGAGTGTCTGCTTTAAGAGGCAGGAAGGTGGGAGGGCCTATATGTTCCCTGGTAGTCTTGTGCGGAACACGCAGTGAAACAGAAGCTAGTAGTTCCGTACTTATAATTCCATGAATGATTTTTTTATAGAACGAGGATGTCGGTACGACTATGTCTGCAGCTAAGTGACGGAAGTGTAGGATGATTATTAAGACTCGAAAAGTTGTTGGTGTGTGGTCGGAAAACGTTCTTTATATACAGAGTATTTCAGCGAACACTTTCAAAAATTTTTTAAAACTGCCTATGGCGGATACCACAATTCTGGTCCGTAAGCTGGTCTACTCAAAGAGCCTGACATTACTTACACAAAAAATTCAAATGCATAATCGATCAATTAAAAAATTACTACATTTTTAACTAATTACCTCATGGCACATATTGCAATTTACAAATTCTAGCCGGGGAGTTCGCAAGGCGGATCCACTTGGAACGAATTCTCAGGATGGTACCAGTTTCGAGATATTAATTCCTGAACTTTGCGGAGAAACGCACTGACGTTCCAGTTGCTGTTGTGCTTCAATGGATAAAACGACGTTTTGTTAAGGACGTCAGTGGAACGACAGCGCATTTTTACCGCAAGATTGACGGCGCATATCTCGTAAATGGTGTCATCCACACAATTCTTGTCTTGCTGCTCTTCGTAGCGCACTTCGCATAATTCGTGAGGAACCACCTAACAAATGGAGTGTTTTCAGTGACTCCAAGGCAGCGCTACATTGCTTGCTTTCCGCCTTACACCGTGGACCCTACGAACAACTAGTCCTCGAAATCCGAGAGCTCCTTCATTGCCTCGTCGAGCAAGGACACGACGTCACCTTTCAGTGGCTCCCTAGCCACTGTGGCGTAATGGGCAACGAATATGCTGATGAAGCTGCTCGATCTGCTCATGAAGACGGCGCACAGGAACCAATCCCGCTGTCACGAACAGATGCAGCAGCGAAACTTCGAGTGCTTGCAAACGATGCCACACAATCGTTGTGGAACACACCTAGTTTGCAACACACACGTCTGCGTCGACTGGACCCCTGTCTTCGACTTCGACCTCCACCTGGACTATCCCGACCCGAAACAACAGTACTTTGCCGATTGTGGCTTGGTGTCGCATTTACAAAGTCGTTTGCTTACCGCATTGGATGGGAGGATAGCGCTGCGTGTGACCACTGCGGCGACGAGGAAACAATCGAGCACGTACTTTGTCACTGTCCCCAATACAGCGCACATAGGCAGTCATTCGCGACCGCGCTGGCACGTCTTGACGACCGGCCGCTTTCGGAGCAGACAGTCCTGGAACGCCGGCCTATACAGTCGTCACACAATAAGTCAGTCAAGGCACTCTTGAAGTTTTTGCGATCGAGTGGACTATCTGACAGACTATAGTTCTCACAGACGTTTCCAACCTCCTCCTTTTCTTTTTTTTCTTTTTTTTTAATTCCTTGATTTTTTTTTCGTGACTGCTTTTTCTCTTCCCTATTCTTTCCACCTTTCATTTCCCCTTCCCCTTCCCCCAGTGCAGGGTAGCAAACCAGAATCTTTTCCGGTTAACCTCCCGGCCTTTCCCACCACGTTCCTCTCTCTCTCTCTCTCTCTTGTCTAGTGGATATGCTTTGCAGTCTCACCCGCTAGAATTCGTAAATTGCAATATGGGCCATAAAGTATAGTTAAAAACTTAATTAGTGAGTTAAAAAAATTAAATTATGGGGTTTTACGTGCCAAAACCAGTTCTGATTATGAGGCACGCCGTAGTGGGGGGCTCCGGAAATTTCGACCACCTGTGGTTTTTTAACGTGCACCTAAATCTAAGCACACGGGTGTTTTCGCATTTCGCCCCCATCTAAATGCGGCCGCCGTGTAGTGAGTTTTTGTTAGTTTTTGTTAATTAGTCGATTATGCATTTCATTTTTTGTGTGTGTAGGTAATGTCCGTAGTGAGTAAGTCTTCAAGTAGACCAGATCATGGACTAAAATTGTGGTATCTGCCACAGGCAGTCCTTAAATATCTTGAAAGTGTTTGCGGAAACACCCGGTATACTCATGAGCTTTTTCTGCACCCGCTCATTTAAAGTGCAATTTGAATTTATTGTGCCA
Organism: Dermacentor silvarum; assembly: GCF_013339745.2. Classification (NCBI taxonomy): domain Eukaryota; kingdom Metazoa; phylum Arthropoda; class Arachnida; order Ixodida; family Ixodidae; genus Dermacentor; species Dermacentor silvarum. Next base: position 134,218,460 of record NC_051154.1, read on the forward strand.
TTCCACACCACTGAGGCATATTCAAGGAATGGGAGGCAGTTGGATGTAAACAATAGTAAGGGGTGTGAGCTACGGAAATCTCCTTGAGTGTACACTGAACCGAGCACGCGCAGGCCTCCTGATGCTACGCGCTTAGAGTGAGTGGAGAAGCTTAACGTACTATCAAAAAAGCACGCTGAGGTCGTTTATTTCAACAACCCTTGTCAACACCGCATGATCAACAGAGTGTGACAAAATCCTGATTTTCAATTAATTTATTGAGCCCGTTTAACTGGCACCATTCAGAGAATGAGGATATGTCGGACTGCAGAGCGCAGCAGTCTCCGATACTGTGTATCTCCTTAAATATTGATGTCGTCAGCATAAAGTAGAAATGAAGACTTCTAGATTGCTGAGGAAACGTCGTTGAAAAAAAAAAAAGAGAAGCGGGCTGAATCTTGGGGCACACCACTAGATACGATAAAAGCAAAATAAGATTGATAATTGACGCTCACGAAGCAGGGCCTATCGAGGAGGTATAGCGGAGTAGTAGAGCTGCAGTAGCAGCTTCAACGCCGCAGTGCGCAAGCTTCTCGAGCAGTAGGGGATGATTGACTGCGTCCAGGGCTTTGCTGATGTTGCAGTACACAGAATAAACTTGCCCCCTTTGCGTGACGGGCGTGGAAAGCTATATCATAAAGCCGGGAAGGTTGGTGGTTGTTGAGCGGCCAGAAAAAAATCCATGCTGATTTGGAACAAGAACATTTTTTACCCTGTACAACAATACACTACGCGCTAAGGATAATTTCACCCTTAAGGGTGTTTTTTTTTTTAACTCACTCTGTTACACCAATAGAAAAGTGTGTTTAAGCGTAATGCACCCATTTGAAAGGTTGATCGTTTTGGGGATTGCACCCTTTCCCCTAATATGTTTTCCCAAAATGCACTGTTTTATTATTGCCAATTATATGGGCACTCCAGAGAGAGAGAGAGAGATGTTTATTTGAAGAAAGGCAGACAGGTCGGCTTGAGCGTTAGTTTGCTCTGGCCTGCTACTCTACACTGGGGAAGGGGGAGGGAGGGGGAAAAAGAGCGATGAATGATGATGATAAGATAAGGTGGTGCGTATATACATGTCCATCACGTTGAGGTCGTGCGTCGACTCCAGTGGCTTGAAGGAAGGCTATAGTCGCTCCGATGACCACAGCTGCGCTGTTGGCGTCAGGCCAAGGACCTAATACAATCTCGTCAGACATTGGTCTTCTAGTCACTCGTTGAATAGTAGAAATAAGGCTCTGCCGTTCTCGCGCGTACGCTGCGCACGAGGAAAATGTGCTCAAGTGTTTCTGGCGATTGGCAGTGATCGTAGTTGGGGACCCATGTCACTGCAGCCGATGATATGCGTATAACGCCACGTGAGTGCAACACCAAGACCAATCCGGTGTATCATACTCGTTATACTCCTCTGCAGTTTATGAGGCATGCGAAACTTCATTTCTGGGTCCCATTTGTGCAGTCGCCTGTGTCGTCGATCTGGATTGATCCAGTGCTCAAGTGCAGAGTTGCGCATAACGCACCGAAGCAGGGCATTCGTGTCTGTTTGTGAGAACGCAATGCTTATTCCTGGCGTATTATTTACAGCTATTTTAGCTTCAGCGTCTGCTTGTTCATTTCCTATCACGCCATACTGTGCAGGTATCCACTGAAAGGTGACATGGTGGCCGCTTTTTGTCGCAATGTCGAGAAGCTCTGTGATTTCGAGAGCTATAATATAATGAAGACCTTGTCTCATAGCGCACTCAATGGCTTGAAGAGCGGGTTTGGCGTCGCAAAATAAAGTCCATATGCGAAGAGGCTCTCCTGCAAGTAATCGTATTGCCTCGCGGATAGCAACAAGTTCTGCGGCAGTTGAAGTGGACTTGTGGTCTAATTTAAAACGTCGAGCGATGGTCATTTGCGGGATGACAAAGGCTGCGGCGGAGGCACATGTGGTAACAGAGCCATCGGTATACGCGTTTGAAGTAAAAATGTGCGATAGGCTAAGTTGCTTTAAGGCCAATGGATGAAACACAGGACTTGCAGGTCAACAAGCAGTACTTACAAAGAAAACGTCCCACAGCAACATCTTCCATCACAACAAAAACTTGAAAGGAGAAGTTAAACACCTAATCAAAAGTGGATACCAATCCGGCTGACATTATTTTTCATCGTAAATGTCCTTTAAGTGCGTAATCGTCAGAGCGAAATGCGATCTTGAGAAAATTGTTATTTCTGCATTTCGGTCTTGCATAAGAGTTTTCCATAGGCTATGCCGGCCTATCTGTAAAAAAATTGCCGTGGTTGAACGCGGTTAAACCAACTTTGTCGAACGATAGCACGGTTTTGCTTGCTTTAGGAATGAACAGACGCTGCTCGGCACCGTCAGCAACTATCGCATCTGCATTGCACCACAAGAAAACACACAGAGGCTGCTCGGCGCGGCAGCGAGCGAATTGACCTTCATGCTGCAACTCGCTTCAACGCAAACTAAGCGTCGAAGCATACGAAGCTACCAGCATTCGGCGCACTTTGTACACATCGCAGATCGATTTGAAGATGAGGCCCGCGCGACCGCGCACTTTGTCCACATCGCAGATCGTTTCGAAGATATCGGCGTCCACGCGGCGTACTCAGCAGCCGCCCGTAGTGGCAGGCTAAGTCCCAGTTTGACCTTGGCTGAGCTTGAAGGTCAGATTTACGGAACCAGGCGTTTTCTGGGTTTGTGCCTGAAGTAGTAGAACTATCGCTCTAAAAAAACATTCGCTCTACACAAAAATAGACGTATGCGGAGCAGCCGAGGCGGAGGGACGCAAAGAAGGAGCGCCGCCGGCCTAGCCTAGCGCGCTAGCCTCGCAGCCGGGCCCAACTCTACTCAGGGGGGAACGCGGCCTAAAAGAAGGTCGACTGGCGCAAGAGAGCCCGCAGCCGGCCGGGAGGGAGGAGGGGCCGTGCACTCAAAAAGTCGACGACGCTCGAGCCAATGCTGTTGATAATAGTTTTTTTTTCTACACGCGGACACGATCCTGGGAGACCTAGCCTTTAACAGCTTCGCTGTAATAAACCTCACGCATGAACCCCCATAAACAAGGTCTAGAACGGAAATTCGAAGACACCACCAATTCTGGTAGGAGATAAACCAGGTTAACCTGCAAGAAGGCTCGTAATACCGGATGAGAGCTATCCCGAAAAAGGGGAAAGCGCGAGACTAATTGTCGCACATACAAATGCAGCAACCCTAACCATCCAGCACTCGCTGGTCGAAAAATGTCGTGTCTAATGGGTTCAAAACTGGAAGACCGTATAAATGTTGAAAAATCTTGTGAAAGGCTTTGAATGTAAAGCCTTGCGCAGTGAAGAATCAGAAAGATATGGAACATTTGGTTGCCATAAGTATGTTGCAGGCTTCTGCTCTTCCAAATATTCAAAGACGGTGCGGGACAAAGGTGTTTGTGTAGCGCTGGAACGTGCTCTCTCCAGCTGAGTGCACTTAATTTGTAGGCATGCAGTGGAACTCCTAGATATTTAGGTCGCACACAAGACCATTCAATGCCAGCATAATGTGATGGTGTAATGGCCCAAGACCCAAACCATAGCCCTAAAGTCTTAGAGCTATTCATTTGCGCACCGGAGACAGTACCAAACTATTCTATGATAGAGTTTTATCAGTACCAAACTATTCTATGATAGAAAGAGTTATATCGATGCTGGGCTTGTCTTTGCAGAAGAACGCGATATCGTCAGCGTATACTGACTTTTACCTCGTTACCAAGAATATTAAAACCAAGAGCATTGCTTCAGTTCAAAATGCTCACAGTGGTTTTAAGTAAAGGGCGAAGAGGAGCGGGGACATAGGACATCCTTGTTTCACGGAAGAACGGATGGGGACAGGATTTGAGAGGCTACCATTGACAGCGAAGCGAGTTGTACAGCGCCTGTAACAATGTTATTTAAGCACTGTGGATCCAACTTGGCGTTTTCTAGAAGAGAAAGTAAAAATTGGAGGCCGCTTAAGCTTCGCCTTTAATAGTGGAATGGGATAGCGTTATCGGGCCCCGTTTGCATCGCATTTTTCTTTATAAGTAGGCTTCACTGCAACACACAACGTGAGAAAGTCAGCTTACAAAGACCAAGCTTACACCGATCCCATTAAAGTCGGCTTCACTTTTAAACTTCTTTTTGGGGTTTTACGAGCCAAAACCAGTTCTGATTATGAGGCACGCCGTAGTGGAGGCCTCCAGATTAATTTTGACCACCTGGGGTTCTTTATTTTAACGTGCACTACAACGCAAGCACACGGGCGTTTTTGCATTTCGCCCCCATCGAAATGCGGCCGCCGCGGCCGGGATTCGATCCCGTGACTTCGTGCTCAGCAGCGCAACGCCTTAGCTGAATGAGCCACCCCGGCGGGTTTCACTTTTAAACACAAATGCATTGCTGGGAAGACATTTTTTTCAGGGGGCAATATAAACCGTCTTATATCAAAATGTGAAGGCCCTAGGACCTTCTCTTATTATTTTATTAAGAACTGTTTGCTGTTGCCCCGAGGCGCGCGCGTCCAAAATGCATTAGGCAGGCTAAGTCCCAGTTTTACCTGCCCAGGAGGCGAGCGCCATCTGGATGGTGTTTTTGCAAGTAACTTACCCGGGCGCGCCGCTGTTGGTATGATAGAAATGCTGGAAAAGGGGTTTTTGTTTGAGTTTCCTCGTAACAGAATTATGTTTTCTCGTACATTCAAATTACAATCCGACGCTATCATGACTTTAGGTTGTGGTTAAGTAGTCATTTACGATTTTTTATGGTTTTTACTTTGAGAAATTCAATTACTTCACTAGCGCCTCTGCGCCACGCGGAGGGCCTGCGTGGTCGGGGTGGTTCGGGATAACTTTCTCAGCCGCGGACGCCGACACCAACGCCGGATTTTCTGCGAAGCGGGGCCCTTAACGCTGTCGCGTTAAAAAGGAATGCCGGACCCGATCAAATGTTTTTGCGAGGTTAATCTGAAGCATTGCAAGTTGCTTATAAGAATTGGAACAGTACTAAAGAACACTGCGAGTGACTTGTATGTTAGTTTGTATGGAACGGCCTTTGATACGGTGATAACACATGTTTAATGAGGACCAGTAAGAATTGAAATCGCTACCTTGCAAAATTTTAGCAAAAATTTTGTAGTCACCATTTGACATTGTAATCAGTCTATAACCCTCAACAGAACGCAATTTTTCTCTGTCAGCACGTATCACCTTTATTCCATGATATTTATTAGTAATATGTAACCCAAAAAATTACTCCATTACCCGCTAAAGGGAACCATGTGTGAATGCGAAGCAGCGGAGAGTTGGTTAGCTTGAGCGGGAGATGGTATCGCGGCAGCGGCACGAGCGCTCATCGCGGCGCTGCACAGGAGAATGAGGCGCGCGCTCCGTCATTTTCATACCGCGGAACTACCGTGGCGCCCCCAGCGAGTTATGCAGCTGTCGCACCACCTGTCGTGCGCGCCGCTCCGGATTCCTAGAGAGAAAGGGGGGAGAGCCTAGGAGAGGAGAGGGGGAGGGGACGCGCATGCGCTGTGGGGGTGTGACACGCGGGCGCCGTTCCGTAGAGGATTCCTAGAGGAGAGAAAGGGGGAGCGTAGGAAAGGAGAGAGAGGGGGGAGGGGACGCGCATGCGCTGTGGGGGTGTGGGACGCGGGAGGGACGGACAGAGCCGCCGGCAAGAAATGCTTCGCATTTAATAAAACATTCACCAATTGTGCATAGTCATAGAATGGCGGATACAGTGACAGTCACACACAGAAGAGACACTGCTCATAATTTAGGTGGAAAAACTGGTTCCGCTTTAGAAGGGTGGTAAGGATAAATACCTCACCAGAATGGGGTACCAGTCCGGTTGAATATCGTATTGATCATAATCATGCTTAAGGTTCACCCTTGTAGGTACAATCGATTCGGCGTTGCGGTCCATCGTTCGCGCATTCCACAAACTGTGCATTCCTCTGATTCCCAAGAAGAAAAAAAGACAACACGGAATAATACAGTACCTTGAGAGTGCAGTAGCGATTCTAGCTGCTGTGTTAGGCTGACTCCACGTTCTTCAGTGCTTCAGTTTATTAATGAGCATCAAGGTGAAAAAAATTAAGCGAAGCTAGCAGTAAGATGTAAAATGCATGAAGGAGAGAAGATAAAGCAAATGCGTATTTCCACTTCACCGCCGGAGACGTCATGTATGTGAAGTAGCAGGCATGACATCCATAGCCTACTGGGACCATATGACGTGCTCAAACAAGACTTGGCGCGAACCGCTAGAAAATTACATACTTATGGCTTTTTACTTGCTTGAAATGTTGAAGTGCCCGAGCACTCTTCAGTTCTGCAATGTACATGTTTTGCGCAAAACACCCTTTTAGCGAGCTCGAATTAATGAAAGTGTGCACTAATGGGGCTCTTCTAATGAATGCATCCAGTTTAAAATGTTTCAATGAAAGTAATTGTGCAAAAAGGGTGTTTCGACATCCAATCCACCCTCAAGGGTGTAATGTTCCTTAGAGTGTATGAATAGCTAATTCGAAAAGCTTGGAAATTCAAGAGAAAAAAATCGGCCGATAGTTTGCGACATCCGTGCTGATGTCGGATTTAAAGACAGAAAAAAAAACGTGAGCGGTTTTCCAAGTATGCGGGAAAGTTGAATTATTCAAACAGTTATTAAATATTTATGTCAGCACATTTACAAAGATACTGCCGTAGGCTTCGATAATAACAGCTGGAATGCCATCTGGGCTGCAGGAGTCCCAGGGCTGCAGGCAAAGATACTTTGCAATTGTATCATGATACGATACAAAATACTCGGGCAACAAGTATTTGAGGTACAGATACAAGATACCACTGCAATTATTGTATCCGATATGATACTTTACATTTGTATCTTAAAATACTTCAATACATTCGCAAACTTCTTATAGATCTATATAGTGTAGCAGCAAACACGTACGTATGCACAAAAAATTCGCTTCGAAATTTCTTAACTCCGACCTACCTTATCTCATTTGAATGAAATTTCTGTTATTACCTGAACATTTTTGTCTTTTTTGCTCAAGGTATAATATCTTCATTCCGAAACAATTTATTAGGGTTGCTTTAGCTGCTTAACATGAAAGCTCTTTATACGCTGCGCTGCCAGCGGGTATTTCTTGTCGCTTTTGTAATCGATGGGAGTCGCTACTTTGCTTGCCGACTGCAGCTAGCGGGTCGCCATCTAATTACAAGACCGTCAGTAAGAAGCATCTGCACGCTGGCGCAAATACCGCAGTGGAGTTTAACCTTGTCCGTAAACGTGATACTGTTTACGCGATACCGGATCACCGGACAGGTGTACAGGAGCAACAGTGCTCGTAGCGACATTTTTTGTGACGCATCGTGTATACAGAGAGCACATAAAGCTGCAATGCCCTTTCATATTCGACTTATCTGCTGGCAAAAGCGTTCGTTAGCGACATATTCATTATCGTGCAATCCTTTTACGATATTTCTTATACGAGGAAACGTAAGAAAGCACGACATAAGAGAAATTTTGATAACGACACTATAGCGGCATCAGAATTGGCGCGAAAAAACGCCGCACGCATTGGCGTACGCAGCACAGTTGGGTGGCTACGAGCAAGTGTGGCTACGAGCGCGAGCGCCACCACGGGACTCTGCTCCACCAATAGCGATGCGCAGACCTCGTCGCCTGCCCTCGCTGGAGGGCTCTGGCGCAAAGATAGAAGGATGTCGCTGCCTTTAGTTTTATTCAGGTGGCTGAGTGGCAGCAGTAAAAGCTTGAGAAGTGGAGTTCAGCCAACGTTTATAGTTTAGCACGGTGATGTTGCGATAGCAGTATCTTGTATCTTAAGATACACGATACATTATTTCATGTATCGGAAATACAGATACTGATACACGTCTTCTCAGGCGTATCATGATACAGATACAATATACCCAACTAGTATCTACGATAGTATCGCAGATAAATATATCTTCGATACTGCCCAGCACTACGCAGGACAAAGATGTCCCCAGACGCCTGAGGCATTCGTTGATGATATTCTCAACAAAGAATGCCGAGCTGGAAGTGCCAGCAGAAGAGCATGACAGGTGGGCAGTGCTTTCAGGTGACTGTTTATACCTAGAGGAAAAATGCACTGTTAAAGAATCAGCGACTGCTTGCTTCTCCACCACAGGAGTCAAGCAGACGGATGCTATTCCCACGTTTACTACAAAGCGCGCACTCAAGTGTCTCCAAAAGGCCGCCGGCTGGTTAGAGCTGCTGTGCTCTAATGATTCAATGCGAGACTTGTGGTCCCGCTTATACAGGTGATTACAGAGGGGACCGCAAAAGGCGGAATTCTCATATTCATTTGTTAGGCTCAGGACGTATGGCTTTTCTATGGGCACGCTCTTTACGCTGTTTGAGCAGTTCTAAGTTCCGCAGAGAACCAATGAGGAAATTTACATCGTTTGGGTTTGTACTGGGGTATGTAGTCATGAATACCACCCAGAACTACCTCGGTAAACCAATGGACCTGTTCGACGGCGTCATATATACTAGTCACGAGAGACCAATCAACTGCAGATAAAAACTTGAAAAGGCCAACATAGTAACCTGATTTGAAAGCATAGCGGGGGAATTTACTGACTCAATCTGAACCATTATGACGTAAGGCCGACAAGGACGTAGATATCTTAAGGAGGAGGAGGGGGGGGGGGGCGTGAAACTTGTCAGAACGAAGAAGGGAGTCAGATTGCGACACTGTTACATTCTGTACATTTGACAGTCACAGGTCTCAAACATTACCTCGACAGTTCGCAGTTGTCTTGCTGAAGGGAGTTAAAAGCTAGGAAATCGAACAAAGAGCTGCATTTGTTCGCTATGAGACTCTTGTATTGGGGAATAAGTGTATTTGCTCCACTGAATACCAGGTGTGTTAAAGTCACCAACAATAAGTAGTTGGCGCTCTAGATGCCTAGTCACATGTTCAGTAGATGTGATTCCCTCATCAAATATGACAGGATTGAAGTTCGTTGGTACATAAAAAGCTCCAGTTAATAGTTTTTGACAACGCGCCAGACTTATTTCTAGCCATACCGATTCTTGTGGAGTTTCTAGATCGAGGCGTCTTACACATCTAAAGGGGCCGTCAACAGTAATTAGGACGCCGCCACCTTTTTGGTTGGATCCAAATAAGACTCTGCCACTGTGAAATACATCGTAGTAAGGCGAGAACAGGTTAGACGACAAGATGACACTGCACAGTCAGGTTTATGTTAGTACAACAATGGACAATAAAGATGAAACAACGTTAGCAAATAGTTCAGGCGCCTTGGGACGAAGACCTTGAGCATTGCGATAATATATGTTCAAATTACACATTTTGCCCAACATTGATCAGTGGTGACCTCATCATCATGCAGCTATCATCATCATGCAGCTATCATCATGCAGCTACGAAATAGCCTTGAAAAGGCAACCCATCGGTCACACGGATGGGTCGTCAAGGCGTTGAAGAGCTTCGTCGTTAACAACCACATGGAATGAAGAATAGGAATCGTACTTTGTTTTGAGGCGCCGGCAGGAGACAGGGTTAAGATTGACAGAGCTCAGGTGATCAGTCAGGTGTGCAGGGTGGTCTCAGCTGAAAGCTTCGACGCAAAATGGCTTTGGGACGCTTGGGTCTCTGGGCAACAGTTAATGTCAACTCATAGAAGCACCGATTGAGGCGGGACTTCTCTTTTTTGTCGTCTCAGTAGGATTCCGGTCGGCACACCCTTCCGAGGGGGCAGTCAGGGTGGGCGAGTACATCGAAACTTGTTCCGATATTTTCAGAGAACGTTTGTTTGCAGACAGCGTCAGCTTGCCAGCAGTGCGGGGATGGGAGGTTGTGTTGACGGGGCGCTGTGCTAGCTCGGCGCCTACCGACTGAATTAAAGCCGCTCCCATACCGCTCTCGTCACGCGATGAAGACGCTTTAGACTGAACTTATCGCCTAAGAGAGGCGACAATGTCCACTTGGCGAGAAATGGTTTCAGCGTTGTCACGGCTGAGACGCATATTTTCCTCGCGCAAGTGAGCCACTTCATCGCTCAAAACAGATATATCTTCCAGCGCGTCGAGGAGGAGTTCACGCAGCCAATCAAGGTCACCTGTGAGTGGAGGAGAGGTGCAAGTGAGGGAGCCAGGTCCGAAGCGGGAAGGCGGTAACCGGCGATAAGCCTAACGTCTCACTGCGACAACTCACACAGATTGCAGTAGAAGGGTCATGAGCCAGACTTTCAGAAATGTACCTCGTCATCCCGCCAGGTCACACATTTAGCGTGCACGCGTTTGACGCAGCTGGTACATCGAAAATACTGCTGCCCCCCCCCCCCCCCCAAAAAAAAAAAAAAAAAAAGCGGCCGAGAGCAGAGTAGACATGCGTTAGTTACGAGAACAACGGGTTCTAGTGACTTTCAAGGGGCCCTGAACCACTCCTCGGGCTTGGTGAAATAACATAGTCCGAGGATAGCATCCGCTGCTGTGAACATCTCAGCCAAGTTTTGCTGCCCTACGTGGTGCGTGGAGCTCGCAAGCTGAGCGCAGTCACCTTTCTCTCAAACGCTCTCTTTTGAACAGAAGCCATGTTCTTCACTCTCTTCCGGACGCTTTATTTCGCAATAAAACGGATTCCCATACGCGGCTGCTATTGTTAGTTGCGGTCGGCTACGCAGCGTAGATACTGCGGCCGCCGCGGGGTGCCGCCACGGGTCCACTGGATAAGCGCACTGCGGCTCACTGAGGACAACTGCGTTTGGCTTACGTTTGACGCTTCGTAGGCACCAAATCGGAAGTCGTTGCGTCAACACTAACATTCAAAATTAAATTTGAACTGCGCGCCACGGTGACATTTAGAAGGCGGAGCGTTGTGGGCACGCCCACACCGCCGTAGCCTTCGCAGTGCAAGACATTTGAAGAATTAAGGAACGGGAGCACAGCGGAGGCCGTGTTTGATTGCCGATAACTCATCTTCTGCTGAACGCATTGAAGTACTTTTTGCGGCAAAGTATTTCTTAAATAGCCTATTTTCAATTCAAACGCCTTTCTCCATTTAGATAAATAGTGGTTCAGGGCCCCTTTAACATGCGTCCTTGTTGGGCGCCATTTTGCGGGAATATATTAATAATAGTACTAATAATCGAATAGTCAATACCCGTGATCTGCGGAACGTCAACAATTTCTCCGCACATTTGGAAAAATTGAATTTTCGCTCTTGGGCGTTGGAGTAGCCACTTTCTTAATGCGCATGGACTTAGCTTTACTATTTCGCGGACGTCGCATATTGGTGCGAAAAATTGGTAACTTGATTTAGACCTATACGTTGGAGTATAGGAACGGTGGAGCGAGTAGGCTTCCTGGTGCAATATTTGTGTGCGACTATACCTAGCGCCGTTAACCGTTAACCGGTTTTCATTGCGCCGCCTGATCTCGGAGGCCACAATCGTTGCTTTGGCTTTGCGTCGCACGGTGGATGGCGGCGCATTCGCACCGTCGCTGTCTCAACTTGTGCCTCTGTTCTACGCATGTACACGCTACGCGTATCGTATTAGTAGCGATTGAGGGGCACCAAAGCTGGAGAGAGGAAAGGCAGGAAGGTTAACCAGACGACACGTCCTTCTAGCTACCCTACGCTGAGGACAGGAGATATAGGGACAAACTGCGTGGCCTTAAGTACTGAACGCCACGCGCTATGTCCCTTGCATTTCAGTGTGTTGATAGAGCAGTGTGTCTAACTTCGGCCAATTTTTAATCTAAATAACAGAGCACGTCGAAAGTCCGCGCTAGTAATTTCAGCCGGTTGATACACAAGGTTTTCTATCGTAAGTAAGCTTGTAACAAGGAATTATGCTGAAGGTTTCTTCTTCAAGCTGCATACGTAGCGCATATAAAAAACAGTTCAATAAATAAACAAACTGCGAGTCTTTGACAGCTCAATTTTCAACGTTTTCTCTTACTGTGTGTGCAGGTGTGGTGACAGAGTATGTGCAGAAAATATTGTACAGCGTTCCACAAGAAGACAAGGTGGGATCGGATTAGCAGCGTGCATCGGGGACAATTTCCAAGAAAGGACGCTGTGGCCCGTCTCAGCGCGATCTTCATATATGGACTTCCTGTGCTTGTGAGGCGCATCAGTTTGTGTACTAGCCTTGTTTACCGAAAAAAGTGCATATGTAAAAGTTTTTGCAATAGATTTGCATGCGAAAATGTATTCCCTGATGTTAAAATGCGCTTTAAAAGAGCAGAATGAGAACATAGGTCACGGTAAGAAAAGAAGCTTTTGTTTTTGTATCTACGTGACTTTAGAAATTTTGTTTCCGAATTTATTCTTTTCTTTATGATAATGTATCCTGCACTTCATACCTTATTTTGTATTTGAAGGCTTTGTGTTTATGCAGTGCACACGTGTCGTTTTTTGTTGAGACTTTCGAAGGATGCTGCTCTGTATATTGCTATGAAGAAGTGGTACACTGTAAAGAACAGCTTTTGCGTCATATCTTTGTGGTACTTAAGTTTTTCTGCTCGAAACGAATGTCGAGATGTCTAAAAATGCATTTACGTTGTTCAAACAAAAAAGTGTTGATATATCGGTATTGTACTGTTCTCTTGTATATGTGCTTATAGGCCAATGCATATGAAAGGAATAGATGAAGACAGAAAAATTGCGTACAAGATTCCAATACAGCACCCCCCCCCCCCTCTTTTTTTTACATTTTCGTTAATTTGACCTATTATGTTAGTTTTGTCTCTAAAAGTTGCAAATCAAGTGCGTTGCCTGTGGAAGCAACCAAATTATTAACTCTCGCACTTAGTTACCGTCAGTGTGGGATAACGTTACGTCTGCAATTTTCCGACCACAAATGTAGTTCAGCTGAATGCAATTATTTTTTATATAGTCACGTCTACTATTGCTCATTGTAACTAGGCAAGTAGCAGCTGGAGAGATCTGGCGTTGTAAAAGTCGAATTATTTCCCGCTGGCTTGTGCTATGAGTATTAAGCATTTTTTTAATGTTGTTTCCGTTGGCAGATTCACGTACATTTTTCTCCTTGGAAATACATCGTGATCCTTGTAGAATACTGTGTATCTTTGTTACCATGTACGCAACGAAATTGTATCCGTGCAGTTAGCATAATTGCTCAAAATTAAGCGTAGTTAAGCGACAACATACTGCATTTTTGACTGAGTTAATGTTTATTCGGTATCTTTTAATTTTTTTTCACGCGCCAATATTGATTTATAGAAGTGTTCTAACACAACTGAAAAAAAGGTGTTGCGATTCTTCTGTGCGAGAGTTCGGTACGAGACATCGCAGGGGGCACTGCGATGTCTTTTTCTTTTTTCTTTTTGTAAAATACGTTCTTTCGTTACTTCCGCCTTTATTATGTGTATTTGCTGTATTTGCACTGACTTGAGGAACAAGCGTCGTATTCCTGTTTCTGCTGAGCTCTGTTAGGAAGCGAAAGCAGTGTGAATGTTTGAGAGCACGATATTTTTACTCGTTCTGTTACTTGCCGACGAGCAGAACCAAGCACTCGCGAAAACAAACGCATTCGTGAACTGTTCAAACCACGGCGCAGTGCACAGTACTGACAGCGCGTTTGTTGTGCGCGCGGATGGTGCGGATGATATGTTTACAGACATGTAGTTGTGATGAAGTGCTCGTAGCAAGTCGATGCTATATAGTGCGGGCTGGCGCTCTTCTGCTATTTCCTTTTTGCAGATAAAGCCGTTGTTGCTTGTATTTTAGTGTTTGTATTCGAAATGCAAGAAGTAGGTTTTCGTAAAAAATGCCGTTGACAAAAATTTAGATACTCCATGGTCTGCACAGACTAGGACGTTACTGCCTCGGTTTTGTGAACACGAGTTGTTCTCAATTCGAGCATTCAGTTCCGGTCGATGAACTTTCATTGAGTCAAATTCAAGCAGATGTGTTTCTGAAGAAAGGCTGCAAGTTGAATCGTTTTTGCTAATTATAATTAACCTGCTATACATTATGACTACACTTTCGATTAAGTATAGGGGGCAAGCAAGAAAGTTGTGCACTATTAAGACTTGCTGCTAAATAGAGGCCAGCGTGGACTTGTGATGACGCACTTCGTCGAGATTGTGATATCCTCGAGAAGTTTTGGGTTGGCACAATTCTTTATATTGCTAGTGTTTATATATTTGCATGTTATTGCTATGCCTTGTACTTTTTTTGTTAGTTCTCAATGACAATGACCACATGAAAGCATGGCATACTTTTTCCGGCTATGCTGGAAATTTGGAGACATTTATTTCGTGTGCTGCCGAATATTGACTTTCAGTGTTTCTTAAAGACACACGGAATCCAAAGGGACCATGTGAATTTATTTCGTTTTTTTTTTCCCCCATACACTGCGTTGCCAAAGCGAAGTGGCCTGTTTGTTAAGGAAGCTTGGGTTGGTGTTGCCTTTTTCTTTTCACATGTGGTTGCCCTCCTTGGCGAGGTAGGTGGTGAATATTTAGAGGGAGCGCGTCAGAAATGCCGCGTTGATTCTGCAGCTTTGTTCGCCTTCTTGCCGTTGTGCATACGTGTCGACAGAATTCGGAGGGAGCCCCTGACCCTCAGGTCGCCCGTGCCGCTCGCGATTTTCCTGACGCCGAATTTGATTGCCGCTAGCTATTGCGTAAGGAGCAGTCGTACTTAGCGCTGGTGTGCTGCACTCGCTCGAAATAGCTTGCAGCAGCAGCTGTGCACCTGAAAGACGCACACTGTCGAAAGTGCACAACGCCGGGAAGTAACTTTTGCTGGACGGGCTCGCACGGGCCATTTGAGTTACTGAAGCCTCCAGGAGTGTCGCAAAGTGCCTAAGTTGTTTGCCCTGCTTTTTTTTTTTTTTTCTTCGTGCGTGGCGCTAGATTTTGAACGTTTTTCAAGTTTTTCACTGCTGTTTGTGGATTTGTGCTCGTGCGAACTCTCTCACGCTTGTTCTTTCCCCTCCCATATCCCTGTGTTCTTATGGCTGTCAGCGATGCGTGCCTTCGGTTTTAGCATTTGCTTTTTGTCGCTCATGATGCACACAAATGTTTCTGACACAAGAGAGCACGCTATTTTTGATAGCACACCTTAGTGCTGTCGTTGTTCACGATGCTATTCAAGCTTTCTGAGTGTGGAAGTGTCTTGTATGACTGACTGGCTACTGTCATTGTGTACTGCCGGGTACTGAACGGTGTGCTTATGTACTGTCAACAAATGTTGAAGCGGACATATTTGAGTTGTTTGCATCATTGTAAACACATTGCTGCCAAAGGTGCCTTATTGAGTGGGGGATGAGGAGTGTGTGATGACGGGAGATTTCATTTGCAAACGCGAGTCATTCTAGGTAATGCCGGGAAATAAATTTTTTTTTTCATCCTACAAAACTTGGAGTTGTTCTGACTGTCCTTTTACATGTGTACAATGACGTCTCCTGATGTCTTATATTAATATGCGTCGGGTGCACGAAAACATTTTGCCGGTTTCTTTCCGTTGTCTTCTTTGCTGTTAAAGTTGGGCTGAGAAATATTTAACTCTAGCAGCAATGGAAGTTCTTGGATGCGCTGTATGTGATGGTGTTGGGCATCGATTGGCGGTGACGCTGCGTTTTTCCTCGTCCTGCGAGGGTGGAGGAAGGGCGGTTGGGAACGGGTGGCGAGGGGAGCAGAGAGACCGCGGCGTTCAGGTCTTTTGTTGTTTCTCCTGTAAGTCGGTACACCCTCACCTCGCTGCTATCTATCCCTCTCCTTCCTCTTCTGTCTCCTGCCGCCGTACATTTCTATTTTTTTCATTGGCTTCTTTTTCTGTTGTCTTTTGGCTCGCCGGTTCTCGCTCACTTCCTTTCTCGCCTTTCTGTGTGCGCTTTGTTTTCTCTTTTGGTGCGCAACCGCTTCGCTCCCCCCTTGCTCTCGTCCTCGACTTTTTTTCCTGCCTCCCGCTTTCCTCTCTCAACCATCTTCTCGGCCTTCTTTCTTTCCTCCTCCGTTTTCGCTCGCCTCCTCTGTTTCTGAGTTTTGCTTTCTCTCTCTCTTCAGCGAGGTGCGTTTCTGCTCGCCTTCTCCCGCGGTAGTGTCGGTCCTCCCCCCGCAACTCTTCCCTCTTGATTTTTTTTTTCTCCGCCTCCTTCCTCCTCAATGTCTTTCTGCTTCCCCGTTCGCTTCGCGTCCTTTCTCGCTGGGCTATCTTTTCGTTGTTCGCTTTTTCTACCCGCGGCCTTTCGCGAGGGGGCTCGCCTTTGGCGCGTACTGCGGCGGTGCGTCGTTGGTTTGCAGCAGCGGGATCCGCTTTTTTGCCCCCTTCCCCTCTCTCTCCTTTGTCTCTTTCGGAAGGGCGGGGAGGGGGACCAACGAGAAGAGACGAGGGGGGATGGGTGGCAGGGAGGGCACGGCCAGGTTCCTTGGGAAAGGGGGTCCCCAGCCAGGCTGGTGGGCAGGGCGGTAGAGACGAGGGTGGAAAAGTGCTGCTGCTGCTTGCTCGCGCTGGGGGAGATTGCGGTGCTGCTCTGCTAGGCGACAGCGCTTTCAAGCTGGAGTCTGCCGACGAAGCGACTGACTCGCCGCTCGCAGAGCGGCGCGTTCTTAAGCGCAGTGACAAGGGCGGCTACATGTACTACCACATCGAGAAGTAAGTACAACGCGTGGCAGTGAACGCGATGTTGCCACTTAGCGCGCCTTGGCTGCGATAACGGGCTGCGGTCGGGCGCGAGCGTGTGCGCGCGCGCCATGGCTGCTTTCTAATGGTTGTAGACGCTTCGGCTTTCTCCTCGCGGCGCTAGAGGGCGCGAGACGTGAACATTTGTTGTGCGTTGTGTGCCTGCCTTCATTGTTTGTATCGGTAGCAGCAGTTTACGTTTTGTTTCAGCTTCCTTGCCTTTTGGTTGCTTAAGGCGAAGCTCATTAATGCGCTTGTAGTTATTCCTCACTGTAGGACCGTTGACGTAGAAAGCTTTGCTCGTTTCGCGGTACTCGCGTTGTTCTGGAGAAGCTAAGCTTGAGTGTAGAGCATGCATGGTTACTGCTCGGTGGCTCGTCTTGCTAGCGTCTCTATGTGGTCCGCCGCATACAGATAACACAAATGTCTCATAAAATTGACAATGCTTTTAGATGCGGTGCAAACTTAATCATTGGGGGTACACGTGTGCAGCGCAGACACTGTGACCAAAAGTTTCGGTGTTTAGTACACGAGTGAGATGGCTATCGCAAATTGTTTACAGAGCTCCCACGCACAGAATTCTGTGTGAAGACTCCGTGCCTCTCGCGTAGCATTGATTGCAGCTCACTTAAGAACGTTCATTTGATGTAAACTAGTTCGCTGCTTCACAGCCAGCTTGTCGCAGTGATGTCCAGATGAACTGTATGTTACCGAAACTATAGTCTGGTTTCATACATAGCAGGTACGAAGGCTAGATATACTTCTCTCACTGGCCGCATTCGCTACTGAAAATAGTGCCGTCACATAGGAAAGAAGGGTATAGGTATATGCGTCATGTAATGCGATGCAACATTGTCTCATTCTTGTATATCACAAAACATAACGTATTTATTACTTAAGAAGCGTTGCTAATATGAACGTATTTACCACCGAACGAGCGGAGTGACATGTTTCTCCAGCCAGCGGCCATAGCGCACCGCGCGACCAGAGACCATCGTACGTCGTATACTGGAAACACAAAGGTGCACACCCAATATGTAATTTGACGTAACGCTGCGTCCACAAGTTGCAGTTCTAATATATGGAGTAATTATTCCGTAGAAGACGTCGACGTATCAAAAACAAACGCGCAGCGAAGTTACACTTGTAAGACCTCACTATACTTGCGTAGCTTCCGCAGTTTTGCCTGCTTAGCATGAGACTGAGTGAAGTTGAGTGTGTGACGGAAGCCCGTCTGGTCGGGATGATTCATTCTTCAAGGCAGGGGCCTGGACACCAGCCAGAAAAGGATTTAAAATGGTTTTTAACGTTTCGGCTCCCTTTCGGGAACCTTGTTCACAATGGGGTTGGGAACAAGGCTCCCGGCAGCCTTGTTCCCATATTCCGCTCTGTGAGTGTAATAGTTGACGGTTACATTGGAGGATATGTCATAGGAGGGAGATATTTTCAGTAAAGGAAAAAATTGTGCGCAATGACATCGTTAACAGGGCGCGAAAAAGAAACTCTAAATCCGTTAAGTCTGGTACTGCATTTTCTCCGAACGCTTTTGTTTCCTGTAATTTCGCGGTAATAGGTTCATAAGTAAATGAGAAAATGAAGCTCAAAGTTCCGTTTTTCTGAATTTCGCGCCAAACCACCCCGCCGATACATCAGTGTGACGTCACGGTTATGATAGTCCCCCCCACCCCCCCTCCCCTTCTTATGTGGGCTGTTCTGACTCGGTAAAAGTTGCTGACACTTGCCAAGTCGGCCATTGGCTCTTTTAGAGTTCAGTGGAGTGGATCTTTACCGATAGAAAATTAACTAGGCCGGAGCAGACACCGTCAAAATGCATGACTACGACGAGCTGGTGCGGGGCGGCGTCACCACCGGCCTTCTTTAGTTTTTGCGTCTTTGCAGGCTACCTAGGGCCTTCTCAGGGTAACAGTGGTGTTTTTGGTATTGTTGACGGGTGATGTACTATCAATAGATGAAATATTTCTTGTTCCTTCAGTGTTCCTTTAAAGGCACACTAAAGAGAAAAACATTACAACCAACCTTTGTATATGGCTTGCATATTATATAGATTACGAAAAAGCATTTTATTCTGTAGATCTGCCAGCAGTCATGGAGATATGGCGTAATGAAGGAGTATAGGAATTATATGTAAATATCTTGGTAAATAGCTATAAATACTCCACAGCTACCTTAATTCTCCACAACAAAAGTGGAAAAAATGCCGACCAAGAAAGGGACCAGGCAAGGAGACACAATCTCACCAATGCTGTTCACTGCATGCTTAGAAGTATTCAAGCTATTAGTCTGGGAAGGACTAGGACTGAGGATCAACGGCAAATATCTCGGCAACCTGCGGCTTGCAGATGACATTGTACTTTTCAGCAACACTGGGGACGAATAGACCGATCCCACCGGCCAGTTTCACGACGCCACCGCTGCCGCGGTGCATGCTGGTACTTGTAGTCATCCGGCCGCTCCAGCTGCCCGGAGTGCCTGTGCGTCCTGTTTCCGAACGCTTTTTGGCAATTTTTATGGTTCGTGTAGAGCCATCGTGCGATGGGAGGATTGAGCTGCTGCCTTCCTGGGTGCTACAACAACCACACAAGGGACAAAGGCTTCGGATTCTATGCGTTTTCTAAAGAGCGAGAGCTTCGAGAGACGTGGATCCAACGGAATAATAGGTGGTACTGATAATACCCAGCGCGAGAAGAAACACGGGGACGAATAGGGGCCGCGTTTCGATGGGGTCAAGATGCGAGAACATCCGTGTACTTAGATTTCCCGGAATTTAGCGATTTGTCGATAATCGATTAGCTATTGATTACCTATCGCCAGCTATTTGCCACGTATTTTGGCTAGGCTAAGCGCTACCAAGTCATCCCCAACATTTCCTGAAATTTATTGATTATTGATCGGTTATCAATTAGCTATTGATTGGCCATCGATTGGCTATCGCAAGGAATTGGCCACGTATTTGGGCTAGGCTAAGAATTGCCAAGTCATCCCGAGCATTTCCTGAAATTTATTGAATATTGATCGATTAGCTATTTATTGGCTGTCGCAAGGTATTGGCCATGTATTTGGGCTAGGCTAAGCACTATACCAAGTCATGCCCAGCATTTTCCGGAATTTATTGATTATTCATCGATTATCGATTAGCTATTGATTGGCTATCGCAAGGTAGTGGCCACGTATTTGGGCTAGGCTAAGCACTACCAAGTCATGCCCAGCATTTTCTGGAATTTATTCATTATTGATAGATTATCGATTAGCTATTGATTGGCTATCGATGACTTGGCGATGATTGGCTATCGGCGTTATTATGTTAAAAACGCCGCCTAGTTTACCCAAGAACTTCTAGATATCGCTATTACCGAAGTCGGCAAATCGTGTGCGAAACCCCTGGAGGTAAGCATCATTAGGGCACGAAAGTTTCGGCGTGGCATTTCAAACCTGTCTCCTGTACGAATCCTATTATATCCGTCGCTAAGCAAACATAACTTTGCAGTCACCGAGATGCACGTGTGCAAAAAATAGTAACGCAAAACGACCGCGTACATCAGCGTGTACTACATACAAAGATCGAACAAATACGATACTCAACGCGTAATCAGCGGGTAACAGCCGAAATGAAAGAGCAGCAGGAACTTTTCAACGTTCGCCTCGCATGCTACAACGAACAGCCGATTTAATTTCTTAAAATACATGACGAATTTTTCTCGGTGGTGGAGTCGCAGAGATGTGCGCAGTACTCAACGAGCGCGGACTGCGGTTACAGTGGCTGTACTGCGGTGGCGTGGTTGACCAGTTGACTACAACCAAGATGTTGGAGTGCTACTTCCGGAAAACCGGCGCACGCGCAGATCTGTCGGTGGGATCGGTCTGTTACAATAAATGATTGAGGACCTTAACCGAGAAGGTGTAAGAGTGGGGTTGAAGATTAACATGCAGAAGACAAAGGTAATGTTCAATAGCCTGGCAAGGGAACAAGAATTCATTATCGCCTGTGAGCCTCTAGAGTCTGTGTAGGAGTACGTTTATCTAGGTCAATTACTTACAGGGGACACTAATCATGAGAAGAAAACTTTCAGAAGAATAAAAATGGGTTGGAGCGCATACGACAGTCATCACCAAATCCTGACTGAGATGCCATTGTCGTTGAAAATAAAAGTATAAAATCATTGCATTCTACCGGTGCTAACATATGGGGTAGAAACTTGGAAGTTAAGATAGAAGCTCGAGAACAAGTCAAGGACCGCACAAAGCGATGGAACGAAAAATGTTAGACCTAACGTTAGAGACAGGAATAGAGCGGTGTGTATCAGAGAGCAAACGGGGATAGCCGATATTCTAATTGACATTAAGAGGTAAAAATGGAGCCGGGCAGGCCATGTAATGCGTAGGGCAGATAACCGGTGGCCTATTAAAGTTACAAAATGGATGCCAAGAGAAGCGAAGCGTAGCCGAGGACGGCAGATAACTGTGTGGTGCGATGGAATTTGGAAAGTTGCGGGCATAGGATGGCGCCAGCTGACGCAAAACTGGTGCAATTGGAGATCGTTGGGAGAGAGAGAGAGAAATTATTAGAAATAGCATTTATTATGTCTAAAGGAACTAAGACCCCAGTCCGGGCCTTCTGGCCCAGCACGTTCTTGACGTGCTGCACTAGAAGCGGTCACCATTGTTCTTCAAATTTTCGTGGGGGAGTGGTCCATTCCCAGCTGCCGGGACGCTGGCTGGGTGGTAGTTTCGAAAGTATTGTCTATATGATGATGGAGAATTGGCGGGGCACTCCCACTAGGTTTGCTTATTGGATGGACAGGCCCGTAGTGTTTGCAAGTGGGAGAGCCTGGGTCTCTGTTAATATAATGCGTATAGTGTGGTGTTAGCAATGAGTGAGTTTGTGCTTTTCGTACGATTGAGTCGTCCTCTCTCGAATGCGTGCAGGATGGCGTGTCGAGAAGTGTTATGCTTCCCTGCGGAACTTCAAAATATGTAGCCTTTCGTTCCGCTGCATCTTCCGCTCTTTTCAGGCAGAGGCTTTCGTACTGCAGTGGACATAAATAGAATAGTTTCGTGATGGACCTCCTTGGGAGGTTCATCATCAATGAACGGCGCAGAGCAGCACCCACGAATTCGGTGCGCCACGCCTGCCATCTCAGAAGCTCAGCACAGTGCGTGACCCCCCGAGTATGCGAAGCACGATTATGTTTTGCTTACATCTCTTCGAATTCTGAAATAGTGCTCAAAGTGGTACTGTTTGTGGCTTTAATTTGTAGTGATTGGTAAACGATCACCAATTTGACATAAATTATCGCTAAATAAATCGCCGATCACTAAATTTTAAGTTCTGTCGCCAAACGAAGGTTAGTGCCACCGAATTTAGCCAGAAGATTGCTAAACTGTCAACACTACTCCCTTTGAAAACATTGGCTGTTACGTCCGTTGCTTGGCCTATTATTACGATACGCACAATTACACTGAAAGGGTTTGCGCTTTGCAGCCTACGACGATGCCTCACGGATTGAGCTAACACACCCATTGATGTATACAGAATATTGCAGGGCATAACTTTTGACTGAGCTTGTCGTCATTGTGCATGGTCTTCTGGAACAGCTTGCCAGGCCTTGCATCTTGCTGCACGCAGTATCGCTGTTCAAAGTATACTGCTGCCACAACGTGGACCAGCGGTGAACTGTCGTCTGGTCGCTTCTATGCCGCGCTTAATTCAAAACAGATGCAACGGTTGAGTTTACGTGAGGAACGAGCGTCGACATAGTAGACCACTTCTGGAGGAGAGGGGGGAGAAAAACAATGATAATGTGACACCTCGCGGAATAAACGGTGAAGCGAGATCCAGAAGCCGGCCCCACCACAACCTTTGTAGTTAGTTTAGTTACACTGTGCGTTACACGTCAGTGCGCTTGGGCGGATCGTGCCTCCGCTAGTCTAGATCCGGCCGTAGGTTCCATCCTCCTCTTGCTCTTCGTTTCCGTTTCTCTCTCTCTATTCTCTATTTTCTCTCTCCCTATCTTTTTCGAGCTCATACTGTATGAGAAGTTCAATAAGTGACGGGGTTTAATTATAAGCGCTGCACATGACTTTTCCTTAACAGCGCTGACGCTACTGCCCTTACGTAGTAAAATTTTTTAAAGTCTGTAAACTTTCGCGGCAATTGTGACCGCATATAAAACAGTACGACAAGCGAGTGCAGGTATTACACCTTTTGCCAACTGGTTGTCACATTCTATTCTTATTCTTTTCGTCAAGCTGAACCTTCTTGTATCTGTGCTTTTCTGCTGTCTGTCTTTCATTTTTATTTATTTTAAATTTTTTTTGAGACCGGAATGATCTCACTTTATTCATTTTATGCTTTCTTTCTTGCCTGTTCATCTCTCGGAAAATCAGCTCGGCACTCAGGTGAGTCATCATCCTTTGAGCCTCTTCTGTATCCTCGAGCTTTCTCTCGCTCTCTCCCTACTCAACGGCGAGCTTTTATTGGAGGAGGAGCCAAAGTTGAAAGTGAAGGGGTGCTTTTGACATTCGCCTCACTATCGCGTTCTCTGCTTTAGACTGTCATGATGAAGCGCAGAAATGGTGCGTTATTGCCGTCTGCTTCAAGCGAGAGCGCGGCAAAATTTCAAGCACTGAGATCGATACGAGGGGTAAGGTCTGCACTTTGCTCCCCCGCGGGATCGTTTCTTGCTTTTCGCGAGTGTAGGAGGAGCGGGTGGCGCGTTTTTCAACAAAGAAAAAAGAGCGAGCAGAAGGGATGCGAAGCACTGGCAAGGATTCGATGTTCGATACATTTTGTAACCCACACGGAACGCCTAGCAACCGTAAGACAACTATTGGCTCTTGCTAAAATCAGCGTTTCTTTATATATATACTTACCTGGTGTCAGGTTTACGATTACCAATATTTGTCAACATTCCACTATATTTATTTATTTATTTATTTTATTCCTCGGCTGCTGGCAGCCGCGGATACCTACAAACTGCTCCGTAACTATATACTGTTTTTAATTTTTTTAACGAAAACGCTACATTTCGATACATTGATGAGAACGACAGCTCCCATATGCCAACTTTAGAGTTGAGCAAGGTGTAGTGGAATATATTTGATTATATTAGATACGATCGAAATAGAACCTTGGAATGCCCGGACTGATTATTTATTTAACTTTTTGTTGTTTAACTCGTGACTTTTGTTATTGCTGGGGAGCTGAAGCGTTATAAGCTTTGTATTTTAAGTTTTCATGATGTCACAATTTTATGAAGTTTCTTATAAGATCTACGACGAGAATAAATGAGAACAATGCTTTTATAAGTAAACAAAAACTTGACTTTATTTTTTGTTTGCTTTAGATGCAATAAATACATTCAAAACGGCGCAGCTGTTTTTTCAGATAGAGCAGTTATCATTTGTTTCGGTACGGGGAATAGGAGTAGATGCATATCCATACGTCAAGTGCACAAGTTGCAGACAACGTACTCGATCGGTGCATCTCGCTCGATGTTTCCATGCCGCATAGTGTTCTTGGTTTCTGATTCTGCTTACGTATGTACGATGTTGTATAAGTTATTTCGTGGCTCTTATAATTGATAACATAATAATAATAATAATAATAATAATAATAATAATAATAATAATAATAATAATAATAATAATAATAATAATAATAATATTGTTGTTGTTGTTGTTGTTGTTGTTCCCCTCTAGTTTTTGTCTGAACTCATAATTGCCCTAAAGCATAAAGATCGCGCGCACCGAAAATCTAGAATTCCTGTGCCTTATGAGTGCAGAGAATGATTCCGATTTTTTCGAGCTCTCTGTAAACGCCTCTATAAGCGGTATCAAGACTCATATATTTCATTCTTGGAAAAGAGCGCCTCGGAACGGCCGGCGGAATTTTGGAAGTATATCCGTAAGCGCTCCAATAAACGTGAAGAGTGTTTTCGCCTGCTTGACTCTAGAGGGGTAGAAGTCCAAGCAGTCGCGGATTGTTTTGCTGCCCATTTCTCATCCTTATATAAAGCTGGAGGTTTCAACGCTGGTGTCAATCAGCAGCACACGACGGTTCCTACATCCAGTGCTGTGTTGTTTGGTGAAAAGCTCATCCACGAATGCCCTAAGTGCTGGAAGCCTTCCCTATCCTGCGGCCCTTATGGCATCCCCTCCGCAATTCTAAAAGCTTACGGTAGTATGTTTGCTCCAGTATTGACATTTGTATTTAATAACTCTCACTACTTCCGCTTTCCCTCACATGTGGAAAACTGCTCCTCGTGTTTTTCCTGTATTTAAGTCTGGCTGTAAATCTGATTTCTCGAATTATCGCCCAAGATTTTTGAGCTTGCTCTTCAAAACCTATTGCCTTTTACTGTGAAGAACTCGCTCATTCCAAATCAGCATGGATTTCTCGCCGCCGTTTCACTATAACAAATCTCGCAAGTTTCATGACATAGACCTCGGCGCCGGTACTTCGAAGGGGTCAAGTTGACGCCATGTATTGTAACCTCAGCAAGGCTTTTGAATTTATCAGCCACTCGCTGCTTCTGATCAAGCTTACGCACTTTGATGTCGACTCATCAGTTGTGAATCTCTTGCGCAGTTATCTTCTTGATAGATCGTGTTATGTTAACGTCAATGGCCAAACGTCTTCTTCTCACATGGCAACTAGCGGCGTCCCTCAGGGATCAGTATTGGGACTACTCCTTTTTAAAAATTTTATTAATGACGTTCTTTCTGCCCATTCGGCATTCTTCATTCCTTCTATACGTGTATGCCGATGACATAAAGATTTTATATTCAATTCACACTGTTGATGACTGTCGCATCCTGCAGTCTGACCTGCTTTCTTTTTCTAAATGGTGTACAGATAATAACCTTACCTTGAATGCTGCTAAGACCAAAGTCGTGACTTTCACACGCAAAAAAAAAAAAGCAAGTATTTCTTTTTCTTATTCTGTAGATTCTGTACCGTTGTGTAAGGTCTGCGAGATCAATCACCTCGGTGTACTTTTTGATGCAACCTTACACTTTTCTGCTCACACTAAACGTGTTGCAATGCGGGGTATGCGCTCTCTTGGCTCTGTGTGCAGACTATCGAGGGAATTCAAGTCTCCTACACCATTCCGCAAGTTGTACACAACCATATGTCTTTATCAACTCGAATATGCGTCGGTCGTCTGGAATGGCTCTTCCAGATCCAAGAGTGACATTATATATCGGGTACAGAAAAAAAAAGAAAACGTGGGCAGCTTGCACTAGTGGTGCAAGGCTGGAGTAAACAGCGGAGCTGGTAATCGACCTAGCTTAATCCAGGTTTTACTAGACTTGGCTAAGTTTTGCTAGGAAATGCTAAGTACTGCTAGGCACGGTATTCGGAATCGGCTGATTCTCCTCCCCGGTGGCGTCACGGCCAAGCAGCGCCCCCACACTTGCCGGTGCGTGGCTGGTCGAAACCTGCCGAGCCGCCGCCAGAGGCGCCTGCTGCAGTCACGGACACCGCGCTCGTTCGGTGGGAATGCGGGGAAACGGGGAAACGCGGACGGCGTCGGAAGCAGCTCGGCGCGTTGCCTCCTTGGTGCTGCTACAATTTCTCTCTCTCTCTTGCTCTTATTTTCTCTTTCTTTTTCCCGAGCATAGCGCGCGCCGCGTTCATGCTCTCCTTCCCTCTCCTTAAAGGGACACTAAAGGCAAATATTAAGTCAACGTGGAATGATAAAATACGATCACAAGAATCTCGAAACGGGTGTTTCAGGCGAAGAAAGGACTTATTTTATGAAAAAATTGCGTCTGAAGCGTCCGTGTACCTTTAGCGTCATTCAAATCGCCCGCCTTCCCGAGCGACGAGTGTTGACGTCATGGTCTCATAGTGACGTTATGCCGCCGTAGAGAAAGCGCCGCCCGCAGACGGCGCTACGGCTTTTTTGCGGAAAACCCAGACGCGCGGCCAGAAACAGAGCCAAGAAGAGCCGACGGCATAGCGAAAGTACAGTTCTTCTAGTACACTGTAGCGAAAGGGAAGGAAAAGCGTGCGCCGCATTGTAAACATGATAACCGTCGACGCTCGTCGCAATGGACCTTGTTGACGACACTCACAACGACGCATTGGCTCGTAACGCTGGGCTCGATTTCAGCGATTTAAGCTCCGATGAGCGTGACATGCTGCTGAGGGCTCGCGCTGCCGGCATCGTTGCGTACTATGACGGCGGCCTCGACACCGGCTCTTCCGAGCGCGAAAGCAGCGAGGACTCCAGCAATGCGACGTCGGGCGACGAAGCTGGTCACCGTCTGGACGTGCCGTCGCGCTACGGTGGCTAGACACCGTAGTCGCGCGGTCCGTTCGGGCATCCCGCGACATCACATGGACGTGGTATTCTATGCTGCTTGCGATGTCAAGTGCGAGTTTAGCGAGCTAGTAACACCAGCGCAGCACTACGCGATATCTGCACTACTGAAACCTGAAAGCGCGCGGCGCAGAGTCGAGCGAAAACGAAACCTTTACACCCCCATGTCAGTGTTGTACCCCCCCCCCCCCCCCCCCCATACGCGTCCAGCCCCACCATTCAAACGTGTACCTTTAGCGCTCTGTTCACATTGTCATTACTAAGACCGGATTATAAGCAAATGCCTTTGTTGTTCCTTGCGCTCCTATCGCCCCACTTTAATATATGAGCATGAATTAGAGGTTAAGAAGGGCTTTTATAGTGTTTTTATAGTGCCTATAAATGCCTATTTTGGCGTTGGTGCCTAAATGCCTATAAATGCCTATTTTCAATATCGGCTCCTATATGAAGACTACTTAGCCTCACGTTTCGCTTTCGAGTGCAGTTAGAGACCGTTACTCATGTTACCGGGCAACATTTACTGTTCGGAACTCTATGGGGTTCAACCTAGTCCTTTAGTTCAACCAACTCCCGGAAAACAACTGCTAGCAGCATTGTAATGAGACGCGCCGGCCAGCATACGCCGACGCGCTGACATTGCGCGAGCGGTTGGCGAATGCGAAACTGCGGAGAGCCGTCAGGGGAAACGAGAGTGAAGAGCAAAAGAAGAAAAATGTGATGTGCACGCGGCTTTTCTTTTGCTTGTAATTTACTTTTTAAGGTGTTCACCGCCGTCGGGCGTTCCTTCTCAGCGTACGAGATCATTCTCAGTGACAAGAGGCACAATTTTGAATCCGAAAATCTGGAGATGGTGGTAGTTTGCTATTGTTTCCACAATCTTCACAGTGATTCTTCGACTATCCGCGTGCTCTCCAAACATATTTCTTCAAACACGTGCACTTCAAATGGGCGGAAGTGTATTTGGCAGTGTTGGGACGTCTGGCCTGTACAATTCGGATAATGTCATTGTATATGAGAAAATTGCGAAGAGTTGTACCTAACAGTCCTCGTGTAAGAACATGCTAATTTCTTAATAAATCGTAGTCTCTCTTGCATTTGTTATTTGTCTGTTTTTGTTGTGTCTTAATTTAATTGTGTCAGGCAGACATAAAGTATCGTTTTTTTAATCAGTATTCCCAGCTTTCAAGTATTCTTTTTCATGCCATTTTCACTATATGCGACGCTCGAGTACAGTGGCCATTGAACATGAATATGAGCAGTGTGCTTATTGATTGAAGCTAATTGATCGTCATTAGTCCAGCAGTTTTATGGGACAATTACACGGTTATGTTCAACTGTTGGCGAGTTTGTGCCATCATAGACAATAACATTTCTTGTTTTCCTATCGTAGATATAGGCCGCGCACGTCTTCGTTTGAAATTATTTGCATTTATGTAAAAATTTATTGTGCCTATATTTACGACGTTGCAGGCCTAAAACGTTGTTTTGCCTGCCTATTTTCGGCGCCTAAAACGCGCATTTTTTAATGCCTAAAGATCCGGCCGGCCTCTAGTCATTACATTTCAGGAGGTGGCTTGAGGTCGAATTTACCCTGATTAACAAAAACACTCTATCACTGTCTTGTATTTATTCATTCACTCTTAAATTACTTTGGGTAAAACGCCGAAGAAATAAACATCGTCACCATCCTTGGTGTCATTATTATAATTATTAGGCGTTTTATTTGCTGTTGGATTCCTCTGGCTAAAGCACAGAAATTGTAGATTATGCAAAGTGCTTGCTTCCCCCCCCCCCCCGCCCCGCCCACAAAAAAAAAAAAAAAAAAATCCGTCAACGGAATACAAAGTCTTTATAACGCTTACTTTTGTGATCTTGATATCTTTCATAACTAGTTGTCATCGTTCTTTTCCGAGCTTTGCGTTGTTGTTTCATAGTTTCACACATTGTGTAACTGCCTTTCTCCTCATATATATATCTTTTCCATTTACCTTGCGCTTGGTTTTGTAAACATTCCTCTTTTCATAAATGTTTTTTAATCAGTTTTTTTACTGATATTTCCCCTTGTAGGTTTTTTTTATATGTGCGTGCTCCAACACTCCGAACTTAGAGTTTTTACTGAGCACGGTAAATAAATGATTGATTGATTGCTTGATTGATTATTACTTGTGGGAGTTGAAGTCATACAGCTGAATGTATAGTATAGTTCCACGTTAGCTTTGGAAACGGCGGGAAGAAAATGTAAGTATGTGCGAACTATCTCATTTTGATGTAGTTCCATGCTAGTGACCCTGATGGTTAAGGACAGTGGTGATTGCTCACGCTCAAAAGTGTGAGGGCTTCATCTTTCTTGTCCACACGGTGTCCAAGCTTTGAGACACGGCGGTAACCTTGCGTTACGTGCCGCATTGCATTATGTATCTTGCATTAATAACCTCGTATGACATTCACCTCACCGGCAGTGTTGCATATCGCTGCAAAGTTTCGTTATAGTGGTGAACACATTTTGGGCATTATAAATGTTTATAGGAATGGTAAACGTTTTGGGAAGGGTTTGGTATTTATTTATTTACAGTACCTACAGCGCCCTTGTGGGGCATTCGTGTAGGGGGAAGTACTAACATTCAAATACAAAAAATACAAATACATAGCAAAATGCAGATTGGTGACATGTCATTTGGAATGATCCACAGAACAACTATGAAATTTCGTTTAAAATTAACAAAGGCAAAAAAAAAAAACAGAAATTGCTAGGACAAATCGCACAGATCGACCTGCAAGCACAAATCAAGCACAAATAGAAGCAGGCACAAATGTAAGCACAAATCGCAAGCGCAAATCGCTAGAAGGAGGATACGAAACTGTAAACAATAAATTTCATGTGAGCCCAGGCTGAGATGAAATGGAACTTTGAAGCACAAGTGGAAATGTTGAAGGGGGAGCGGAGACAATTTCTTGCGGGAGTTTGTTCCATTGTTTAATTGTGCGTGGGAAAAATTAATATTTGAAAAGATTTATTCTGGTAGCAAACTCGCGCACTTTTAATGTGTGATCAGTACGGGCAGATATATATGTAGGCTCCAGTATGTAGTTTTCTTTTTCAATGCCTTCAATTTTTCAATTTTTGGCATATGAGTAAGGCGATATATGACTAATGCCACCTTTTGTGTAGTGTATTTCCTTCAAATATATATATATATATATATATATATATATATATATATATATATAGCTCATCGATATATTTGCTTCTTTTTTTATTTGAATATCCAGTTTTATTCTCGTTTAAATGCTAGTAATTTATAGTGAGATAGTTTAATATTTGCGAAGCCCCGGACACGCTTGGGTCATTTCTGGGTCCTTTCAACGTGACATCAAAGGCACGCTGGAGCAGGAAACGCCAACACGCCAGGCGTAACCATGACCGAACTACAGGCCAGTGAAACGGTCGCCACAGCTTGTTACCGTTACCGTCGAGCCATTTCACTGGCCTGTAGTTGGGGCATGGTTACGCCTGGCGTGTTGGCGTTTCCTGCTCCAGCGTGCCGCCAGGAGACGTTCCGCACACATCCGTTCTGATAAGAACGGATGTGTGTGGAACGTCTCCTCATTTTCTCTTTGTATTGACATTACGTAATCTTATATTTACAGTTGTGGGCCGTTCATTGCGTTTCTTACTGTTTTTTTTTTTTGCTAAATAAGTGATAATTTCTGTGTTATCACAAAGTGTGCGCGCGCACGCACGCACACTTAGGGTTTTGCGCCAAATCTACCGGGACGCGTTCGCTTGCCTTATAGGTAAGCAGTTTTGTTGTTCGTGTGCGCGCTTGCAGGTGCATGGAGAGCTTGGAACCTAAGACTCCCAGCTGGACGGAGAACGACCTGCTGGTGCTGATCACCGAGTACTGGAAGCGGAAGGACATTCTGCGCGCCAAGGCCTCGGAGAGCGTGACCAACCTGCAGAAGCGCGAATGCTGGATCGAGATCACCGACGTGGTGAACGCGCGTTGCTTCACACCGCACACCAGGAAGACCATGGACCAGCTGAAGCGCAAGTGGGAGAAGACGATCATGCTAGCCAAGAAGGCCGCGCTCAACATCCAGAAGCGATCCGGTATGGATTCAAGCCTATACTTCTATACGATCACGCGCGTGGCTATAGCTTTGCTTTGCCGGTGCGATTTCGTATATTCTGTCGTTTGCAAGAGGGCTTATTTCTTGAAGGCGTACTGACATGACATTTTTCTTTTTCTATTTTTTCTTTCTTTCTTTTTTTCCGTTTATGAAGTTCTCGACCTCGAAACTCGCGAAAATAGAAATACCGGCAAGCCTCAGCGTGCCCTAAATGATTTAAATAATAGATTTTCTACGTCTAGTGTTGGATATGTTTCCCATGACTATGTGTCGTGACGTTATGACGCAGAAGGCGGACACGTATGAGCAGGACATCGCTACGTTTTGGCTATTGCTGCGGCTCGCTCCATGGTCTGTTACGCTACGTCGGGCCTCGCGATCTTGTTAGTATTTTTTCTTCAGCTTGCCTGTCGTTTCTCTGGGGTTTGGAGGTCCAGGACCTCCATTTAACGTAAAAAAAAAATGAAAATTCGGAAATGTCATTTCAATACTTCTTTAAGTGGGACCGAATACTTGTCGAGTCAAGGACAAACAAACAAACAAATAAACAGAGGAGTAAACTGAACGAAAACAGTGTACCGCGTTTTTCTCGAGTGCTGAGAAAAATAAAACAGAAAAGCGAGGACTACCTCTGCCTCACGGTATATGTTTTCCTCATCCTCTTTATTAGCGCTCTATGTCTTCGGCTACGTTACAGCTGCACTTTCACATCGTTTCTTTTCTTTTTTTGTCATATATGTAGTTGCAAGCGCACTCGGGGTAACTGCGCTGGTCGTATGCCAGTAAGAGCAGCAGGCGACAAGAGGTCGCTTATACAGTGAATTATACTTCCTACGCGTCAGCCGGACTCTGGCTGAGTGGCATTTTGTTGGCGTCGCTGCAGGTAATCTGTCAGACTTGGCTCCGGCCTACCAGCTGGCCTTGTCCATAGTCTGCGAGGATTTTCCGGCGTCCCTGGAATGCGCGAACGGCCTCGCCGCGGCAGATGTGCCCTCTCTCGCTGAGCCACCGAATGCTGGCGGATATATCGACGAAGTGTCCAGGTATGACTGAAGCACGGTATTACAGGACTGTCTCTTTTTAGTAAACATTTGCTCGAACCGTCTTCTAGATAAAAAAATATATATAAAAAGATCGGGATCGGGTGGAGCCTATACCAACGTGATAGCGCACCGCGGGCACACTTTTTTCCTTTTCGTTTTTTGGTTTGCACGAATATGATAGCAGTCCGTATCATGCAGCGCCGCGCAAAGCAGTTGCCTAATCTTCTTTTTTTTCTTTTCTTTTTACACTTAATGTACCAGAGAATGCAAAAGATGCAGATGAAAGCCTACCTGACTTGGACAATGATGTTAGTACGCTATTCACTGACATTCTGCAGGATTCAGGCCTTTATTTACGACATCCATGTAGACTCATTAGCGGTCGGCTGTGTAGGGCGAGCCGCCATGAGTGGGTGCGCGTTTTTGGCCTCTAGTCTGATGACTACTGCGCCTCTGCACCGCGGTCTGACGTCCCAATGTACGCACCGGAGGGAGCAGTTACGAGGGCGTGTTTTTCACCAGAGCACATGGGTCTCTCAAATCGCGAGGCTTATACCAAAGTTAGAGGTGCAAATTTAGTGACACTTCGAGCGAGTGCACTTCGCCTCGCTGAGTGTCACTTCGGCGGCGTGGTGCTAGATTGCAAAACGAAGTGTCATTCGGGATTGATGACAATGACGATCTATGAAGCCATAGGGGTTGATATGGTTCTCGGCATATTGTGTTTTGGAAAGAGTTAATGTTTTAGTAAAAGAAAGTGGCTATGTAAAGGAACCTCCGCCGTGAAAAATTGAAATACTATAATACCATTAAAACGTCTGTTTGTTTTGAGTCAATGCACGCAAGAAGCATATCCAAAATCCACAAGGTCACAATGGCGGAATCCGTCGAAAATGAACGTTTAAAGCTTTTTTTGGCTTCACCGATGCCACTAAGACGCTCATAACAGTTGAAATAACGAAAAAGTGGTCTTAGAGTTAGTGCCGACTCTGCTGTGAGCATCTATTTATTTATTTTTGACGCATTGTTATCGAGCCTACTCACTGGCTACTCACTCAGCGACGCGAGTTCCTAGAACACACTCGCTGGCGCGCTTACTCCACGGCAAGTGTCACTAAACCTTTCCGTCTGACAGCCTGCGAGTGACACTAACCGCGAAGTGCACTCGCTCGAAGTGTCACTAAATTTGCCCGTCTGACGGGGGTATAATCGCCGCCGTATATAAAAGCGGTTGCATATACAATAGAATGACGGCGGGCACACCCTTCCCGAGTTTTCATCGGAAGTAAAGCTGGTTGACTATGGAGCAATTTCGCGTTGCTGCATGTAAAATGCTGTAGGCTGCGTCGGAATTTATCATTTGAGGTTCGGACAAAAAAGATAGGAAAAGAAAACCATTAAGTATGGAGTGACGAAACATACTTAAAAACACACATTTTATCTAAACTGTGATCTTGGTGATATATAGCATTTTGGAGGACAACAGCTATGAGACGAATGGGTATATACCCATTCGATATTCGATAATACTATATATAGTAGGGGACACCGACAGTGCTGTCGTGTAAATTTGCCGATGCTACAAATTGCGAATTCGTTACCTATTCATGAAAATGCAAATGAGCGCACACGTGTCAGCATGCAGCAAACTGTCTCGTCGTCAGTCAGCTGCATAAAAAGTAACAATCGACAGCACTTTGTGTGGGCACATCGTTCGTCGTGAACGCGCTTCCGACAAACCACGTGTGGAATGGGGCAACTGAACCGTGTAAATCTGAGGCCCATGTTTTGAGTATGGTCGGCGCCGCGGTGAAACGAACGGCGTGGTTTCTCGATCCTTTGCAGCATGGTGATCACGGAGCTAGAGGAAGAGTCATCGGGCGACGGGCCGCCGGTTGCCAAGGGCGACAAGACGCAGTCGGTCAAGGCGGAGATGCTGAGCGAGGCTGCCGAGTGCGCGCCTCACTCGCTGGGCAGCCGTGCGTTCCAGCCCGTCCTGTCCGGCAGCAGCACTCAGGACGGCGCCACCGACGGCAACCACCAGCATCACCAGCCACACGAAGCTCAAGACGCGACTGCCGAGTTCGTCAACAACTTCCGCAAACGCAAGTGGGAGCAAGACCTGGTGGAACTGCAGAAGGAAAAAGTGCGCCGCCAGATACAGTACCACAAAGTCCAGCACGAGCTCCAGATGAGCGTGCTCCGGTCGCAGATGGAGTTCTGGGAGATGAAGAAGTCCAAGCTGGCTGCTGAGATACGCCAAGGTGGCATCCCCACGTTGCTGCCAATGATGCCGTCAGCAAATGCATCTACCACGTAGCCTCGGCTGCCATGATGTCGCAAGAGGGCGACCCAGTAATCTTCCACAGTGTTTTGGGCCTTTCAGGCTCCGATACATCAGTGCTCATCGAACGGCCTTTCACAGCCATCCATCACAAGAATCATATTCACCCGTGCGAAGTGTCTGCGCAAACACTCGTTGATATACTGTGTGCATGTGAAAACAACTCTGTCTTGCACAGCGATGCCAACCTTGTGTGCTTCAAGAAGATAGAGCCTGTGGACCGTCACATCGCTGTGTTTCGTGGTTTATAGCACTGTCTTGGTTTATATCAAGCTCTAAGACGAAGCAAGATATCGATCAAGCTTTTGCCCTAAACCGCATGAGAAAGTGTGCAGTAACAAGATCAGAAATTCTGGAAATGAACAACCAGCGCCACTAGCGGTTTGAAAGCTGGAAACAAGCGCTGAAACACCGTTTTTCGCGAATGTGCAACCAGAGAGAGAACAAACTCGACTGTAGTCGAGAAAATTGATTCTGCACGCCTATAGCTGGCACATTACGCATGCAGTATCGCTGTTTTTACGACAGAATTTAACAAACTCACGCAAAGTTTGAACTATTGAAGTATACGGCAATCCCAAAATGTTATCAGAAAATAATTGCGATCAAGGTAATGCACGAGTTGCCATCCAGAAGTTACTATGAGTTCTTTATGACTTGGCTGTCATTTCTGTCACACAGGACGTCTTCAGATTGAGTAAAAAAATGAGTAAAAAAGATATATGCATGGCCACTATGTGTAGACGAAGTGTGGATATCAACCTTCACTCACGAAGAAACGCCTGCCCACACATTAGTCGAGCAGTTTTGCGATCGCACATAATGTTTTGTGGGGAGGTGAACCAGCCTTCGCTGGTTGAAATCCAGCTATGTAGTCTGTTATTTTCTTGCTGTGTCACTAATTAAATTCACGGATTGCTCGAACACGCTAATCTCGAAAATGGATGTCGAATTTCTTTAGAATGTCTGCTTAGTTTCTATAGAGGCAAAACATGTTTTGTAGAAGTGCACGGTTACAGAATCGCTTTCATTGAATTTCAAAAAAAAAAAAAAGATATTATGAACGAGATGATAGGAAACCGAGGCCCCGATTTTTATTAGTCATATCATAAGAAGCCAACAAAGACACCGACGCCGCGGTAGCTCAGTTCGTAAGAGCATCGTATGCGTAATGCGATGACGTGGGTTCTGCCCCACCTGCGGCCAGTAGTTTTTTTCATGCACTTTCATTTCCATTAATTTGTCATTTCTTTGATTCAATTAATAAGTGCAAGTAATATTCCTTATGCTGTCCTTAGTGTATTTGTTTTTTGGCTTCTTATGATGTAAAAAAAAATATTATGGAGTTTAACATGCTGGAGCAACGCACGAGCTTTCTGTTTAGACTGGCGATGCACTCCTTACAAACTTAATTTTCGGTAATTTCGTTGTAAGCGGTGAAATTAGACTAGTACAGAAAAGGAGAGCTAAAATTTCATTTCTTGAATTTCCTGCCGCAACCCTAGCGGCTTTACGTCAGTGTGACGTCACGGATTTCAACGTATTTTCTCGTAGAGTGGCCGTTGCGGCATAGTAAATGTTCTTGAAACTTGCTAAGTTGAGTCTGTGGCTCCATTAGAATACAACGTTGTCCACATTTACCGATAAAAAGTTAAGTATAAGCTCGAGCAAAATCCAAGACCGTCAAAATCCAAGACGTCGCGGCTAGCTGGTACGGGAACCTTAATGCGGCGTCGCCACCAGTATGTGCTATTTTTCGTCTTTTCTGACTCATAGTATCCTTTTCGGTATTCTACAAAGGTGATTTAGTATTTCTGTTGAGTAGCTCAATTTATTTTTCTGTTTAGTGTCTCTTTGAAATGCCGTAGTGGAGGACTCCGCCATAATTGCGACCGCACACTTGTCTAAGTACACGAACGTTTTTTCTCTCTCTCTCTCTCTCTCTCTCTCTCTTTTTTTTTTTTTTTTTTGCATGTCGCATGGAGATGCGGCCGGCGCGGCCGGGAATCTACCCCGTGACCTCGAGCTGAGTAGCAGAACAGCATAGCTACTGAGTGTATGGGAACATTTCTTCACACGCAATATATGAACAAATGTTCAAGTGAAAGCATATTGAAACCATATACAGGGTGTTTCATTTTAGCTGCACCAAATTTTTAAAAATTGCCTGCGGCAGATAGCACAATTATAATCGTTGATCTAAACTACTTGATGAGGCGGCCATTACTTCCACGAGAAATGAAAACGCCTAATTGAATAATTAACATAATTACGGTAATTAACTTTTCAACTAATTATTTTACGGCACATCTTTCAATCTACGAATTATAGCCGCTGAGTTCGCAAGGTGTATCCGCTTAGAACGAATTCTCAGGACTGAATACGTTTTGAGATATTAATTTTCAAAGTGTCCGGCGAAATGCATGGGCGTTACAGTTAACTTTGTGCTTCAATGCATGAAACAGCGTTTTCCTCAAAAAGTTAACTGGAACGCCCATACATTTCGTCGGACACGTTAAAAATTAATATCTCGAAACTGGTTCAGTCCTGAGAATTCGTTCCAAGCGGATACGCCTTGCGAACTCAGCGGCTATAATTCGTAGATTGAAAGATATGCCGTAAAATAATTAGTTAAAAAGTTAATTACCAAAATTATGTTAATTATTCAATTAGGCGTTTTGATTTCTCGTGGAAGTAATGGCCGCCTCATAGAGTAGTTTAGATCAAGGATTATAATTGTGCTATCTGCCACAGCAAATCTTTAAAAATTTGGTGCAGCTAAAATGAAACACCCTATATACGGAATTCTAAAGAGTAATGTACGTGTTATACAACAGCCGCCAAAGAATTTTGTAAACTGTCATTAAAGAGAAATATTACGCTGGCATTAGTAAGGCGCCCTTCTGCAAAAGAAAAATGGACACTTAGTCAGCGGAGGCTTGGTCAGCCAGAAAAGGCGCCAGAACGGAAGACGGGTAGCGGCGTCGCCCCGAAGTTTTGGCATCACTTCGTACTGATGTACTGATGACTGTCTACTCAGGTCTAGTTGATTGTTTATCGCTAAGGAAGGGTACATTGCATACTAAAGGAACCAAGGACTCAACCTGGCAAGTTTCCTGAACATCAATTACTTTGCCACAAAAGCCGAAGTAGGACAAGATACTTCGAAATTCGTGACGTGTCACACTAACGTACTGGCGGTGAGCTTGGTTCTGGCGCCAAAGTAAAACAAAAAAGAAGGAAGTTTGTCTTTCATTTTGTCCACTAGCAATCAAACATTTCCCGCCAAATGAATGGCAAATGGCGAATCTTTTACTAGTCTGAGCAGATTTTTAAATGCGTAAGCATTTCTATGCCGACCCAACGTGGAAACCCGTCCGTGCGTCACGTAAGACGATCGCTTCCAAGATAGGGCAGCGAGCGAATTGACCTTCGTGCTGCCTCTCGCACCAACGTGAACTAAACGGCGAGAACACAGCGCGCACGAAGCTATAGCGCCCGGCGCAATGTGTTCCCCATCGCAGATCGCTTTCAAGATAGGGACCGCGCGGCCGCCGCGCCATAAGCAGCCGCCGCCGCAGTTCACGGTTGATAATGGTTGATAATGGTTCGACGCCGATGGATAGGGCGCTAAAGAGCGATAACGGCGTATAATGACAGGAACGTCATAGAGAAAGACATTCAACAAGAAGGGACACTCGGCAAAAACTGGCAACAGGAAACACGTCACTATACGTCACGCTATATATATAGTATGGATGCCGAACGTTAGCTGCCGCGAGCATCGAAAAAAAAAAAAAAAAAGAAAGTGCAATTAAGTTAACAGACATTGATTCATTCTTAAAATTCTTTGCCGCGAAAGCTAAAACGTTTTGTGTATAGATGGACTTAAACTTTGCGACTTATTTTTCTTGCCTTACCTAGCGACAGGCCAATGACGCGCCAGATGCGTGTGTCATCCGCCAGACACTCCCCCGAGGCGAGCGAGGGCGGCTGTGCGCGCGTTTGAGTGCTCGCCTGCGGCGACCCGTCTGTCCCTTTTTTTAAATGTAGCCCGGTTTCTTGGGCTCCCGGCGTATTCTTGCGTTCCTTCTGCACTGGGACAAGACAACACTGCACTATTGGACTACGGCAAGGTGAGAAATTTTGTTTCACAGTCTACGACGCAATTAGGCTTACGGCACGGGACCGACGCAGTTAGCGAAAAACAGCTCGGTCGTCCTGGCGCAGTTAATTTGAGTTAATGAATCGGGCTGGGACATGTTTCTGACGCTTCCTAGGGGATTATTGTAACTTATTTCGGTTTTGTTGAGGCACCACTGGCCGCACAGGGCGCTGTGACGTAGTTAGCGAGAACCAACTCGGCAGTGGTGCGTAGTCTAGTGCATCTTGCTAGGAGAAGTTTGTGGCGCTTTCTCTGATGCCAGACATCACTGAAAAGTAATTTCGTTACTTTTTTGGAGTACTAGCTTTTGAGGCATGCTGGCCGCACAGCGCGCTGTGACGCAGTTAGCGGATAAGCAGCTCGGCCGTGGTGACAAAGTTTGGCGTGTAATGAATCTTATAGAGGGACAAGTTTGGGACGTTTTTTGTGGCCCCGCAACAACACATATACCTTCTTTCGGTACTCAGGCCTGTCGAAAACGCGATGGGCGATTGCCAAGAGTGATAACATGGGAGTGCACTTGTTGCTGGCGCCGGCAGAACGCGCGAAAGATGACGCGGAGGAACATATCAGAAACTTGTAATACGAAAATTGCGTTTTCTAAAGGACTGAAAACAGGCTTTGCACCTACTCATTTGTCTTGAGTGCGAGTAGAAGGCATTCTGCGAACGTCTAGCATGGTCCAGCCGGGAGCCTCTGCTGCGTCCGTCTCTGTGTATGTAGCGTACCGTCGCGTCACCCGAGGCCAAGTTTTGGAAACGCGAAGTCGCCCGTGTATTTCTGCTGCTAAAATGCAGGAAATAATGCCCGGAAATGGGGGTATGCTCAGAAATCAGATGTTTTAATATTTCATGGTATTGTTTGGGATGAGTCGGGTATTTTCTACGCCATGTATGTCAAAGCGAATTGCTTTTGTTTGTAATGCCGCCCATTCACCGCTTGCGCACGTTTCGCCTCTACACGCAGTATGCCTATATCTAAATACCAAATGACACATGCTTGTAACATGCTGCTTCATGCTTGTAAATGTAACATGCTTGTAATTTACTATTTTTTCAGCTGATGCAGTCTGGTGGAGCTTCATACGTGAACTACTGCTCACCTGGGGTCACAACATTGGATGAACGCACAAAAAGCACGGAACGAGCTTTTATATAGAGCAAAATAAATATTTCCTCATTTCACAGGAGTTTGCGTCTACTTTGTGAAATTGCACGTGGCACACATTTGATAGGACTTGACAAGATCGTTCGCAATCATTTTTACCAAATAATAAACCGATTCGCGGACGAAGACCGTGGGCGGTCGGGGAAAAACAAAAACAAAAAAGCGCCGCCGGCGTGCTAGCTAACGTTCAAAATGCGCGTGCGCAAAACCGAAAACGGAAGTTATTGATGCCGACCGCTTGGCGCGCTACCGTCAATTCGGCCGCTGGGCTCTATGGGAGTGTCCGCTCTTGGGTTGAATTCCTTTCTCTATGGGAACGTCGTCAGCGTAAAGTCCCTATTAAAAAAGTACCGCCATCCTTTGATAAACGCCGCTTCTCTCTCTCCAGTATCTCCGATTGGACGATGATAGCGCGCGCTTTTCACTTCTTTATATATATATTTTTTTTCGCCTCAGAGCCACGTTGAAAGTCCTCTGCGCAGTCGCCGGCGGCGGCGGCGGCGCGCGCCCGGCCTGAAAGCTTCAACGTAGACTTTCTAGGTGCGCCACCGTCGACTTGGCTTTCGCAACCAAAAAGTAAAGAAAAAAGCAAGCGCTTTAGGAGAGGAGGCTGCAAAGGAAAGAGTAGATGGCGGTACTTTTCTTATATGGGGGACTTTACGTCAGCGCACCTGGCGCCGCAACCTGCAGTAGTTTGCTTGCGTTATCAATTCACCTTGCGCCGCCGTCCGCAACAGTTTGTGTCGTCGCAGCGCTGTCGTTTATACTGGTCGGATCAAGTTTCATAACATTGATAATCACAAAGGGCTACGTGGAGATGAGCAATTTACTCAGTGCTTACGCATACTTAGACAACTCCCAGCAGGAGTTTCTGGGTGAATTTTTGTTGTTCTTTAGGCTGCGTTCGAATACTTGATATCGACGATTAAATAGATAGCTAGGCAGACAGCGGCCATATTAAATGTCGTTCCAGTTCTGACAAAGCTGAAAAAAAAAAAAAACCGTCAGCTTCGTGGAGACAGCGACGAAATTACTTTGATGCTCGACAAGATGGCGGTTGATCAGAATGCTCGGAAACTCTACGGGAAGGTCGCATGCGCACAAGAAAACGTAGTCAGGCTTTCTTATGTGCTTAACGTAATCTACGCTGTGTTTTTCATAGATTAGCACAAGCAAAGCCTTACATTCCTCGAGAACATGTGCTATTCTTAGCTTTATCGAGAGAGTGGCGTCTAATCACTGAGGCGTCTTCTAAATGCTCGAACTTGTTTTCTTAGCAGTCAAAGTAGACTGTTCACAATGCTGGCCATAATTGGAAAACAGCCTTAGTATGTCTTCATGTGGCCTGTTTAAATATAGAACCCGATAGTCTCACTCACTCACTCACTCACTCACTCACTCACTCACTCACTCACTCACTCACTCACTCACTCACTCACTCACTCACTCACTCACTCACTCACTCACTCACTCACTCACTCACTCACTCACTCACTCACTCACTCACTCACTCACTCACTCACTCACTTTCATTATCATCAGCTTATTTTTAAGTCCACTGCAGGACGAAGGCCTCTCCCTGCGATCTCTAGGCAAGGTTCCGCTTTCTGGGCAAGGTTCGCCATGGCGGCTGAGGTACGGGTTTTTCCCTTAAATCTGCAGCGCGTCTCTTGTCATAATGCGCATTTTGCCTTGCTGGCTAATGAAAGCTTTGCATACAGCTATTCCCACAGGGCGTGGAATCTGCATAGATAGATAGATAGCGCCTTCCTCGCCTTCTGTTGTGAGGTGAGTGCCGCAGCAATGATGTCACAGTAATTCAGCATTTTCAGTGGTATGACTAGCTTTCTTGAGCACTGCAAGTGTGCAGTACAGCCTATACATTAGACTACAGAACGCCCGCCCGTCGCTGCATATCCTGTTCAGGGCTGCCTTGTCACACCAACGAGGCGACTATGCAATCAGTTTTCGTGATTATCGATCATCATCAGCCGATATTTATATCCACTGCAGGGCGAAGACATCTTTCAGCGATCTCCAATTAACTCTGCCTTGCGCTAGCTGACTCCGACTTGCGCCTGCAAATTTCCTAATTTCATCACCTCACCTAATTGTCTGCCGTCCTCGAATGCTCCTCCCATCCCTTGGCACCCATTCTGTCACTCTAATCGTCCACCGGTTGTCTGCCCTACGCGTTACATGGCCTGCCCAGCTCCATCTTTTTCTTTAATCTCAACTAGAATATCGGCTATCCTCGTTTGCTCTCTGGTCCACAACGCTCTCTTCATGTCTCTTAATGGTTACGCCTAAGATTTTTCTTTCCGTCGCTCTTTGCGGGGTCCTTAACTTGTTCGCGAGCTTCTTTGTTAACTTCCAAGTTTCTTTCTGCATAATTAGGTATCACGTCTGAATTGACTAGAAAAAATAAACAAGAACAAAAAATAATAGCTTACTATCAGAGACAAAAAATCAGTTTTAAATACAAGATTACGAATTGTTATTAAAAACTGCACGAATAGCTTCTCAACATATTTAGAGCCTGGTTGCAAACAAGCTTTCCAATAATGAAAGACATGTATGAAATAAAGTTTTACAAATGCTCTAAGTAAATGGCTGCGGTAAAAAAAGAAAAAAAGAACGGAACTTGTGGATTAAAAAAAAAACTTGTCATGTAGGAGGGCCAGTTGCAATAAAAGCATTTCGGGTCGTAGCGTGAAATACAAAAAATGTCGCAGTTTCGCCCGAAAGGCGAAGCATCAATTGCGATAGCAAATTAGTAGATAGCTATACGGAGTAAGGATAGTAGTTTTATTGGCTGCATAAACTTGCACCCATTCACTTATTAACTGAATTAAGCGTGTTGTCAGTACGCACAAGCAAACATGAATAGGTCACACTCGATGACCGCAGACACCACTGTCAAAACGCTGGCGTGAGCAAGCGCGCGGCCGCAGCGTGCGAAGGTTCGCGCGGTCTGTCGCTTCAACGGAAACTGAGCGGCGAAAGCACAGCGCATACAAAGGTCAGAGCCGTGTGGAGATCGCTTTGAAGATACGGTGCGCGCGACAGCCCTCACCGGCGCAAAGTACAAGTACGCAGTTGTTGGCAGAGCAGAAGCCGCCCCCCTTCCTCTCGCGTTGCCTTCCCGCTTTCCTCCTTTCGCGTGGGAGATTGAGTCCCCAGTTCCCCTTGCGCCCGGTTGCAAGATACGCATTTGGTGCCGCAGCACAGCGTCACCCCCCTTCAGTCCCTTCCACTCATACCCTCACGGCCTTTCGCGCAACGGAAGAAGTCGCGTTTGCTCTCCGCCGTGCGTTCGGTCTCCGTGAAAGCGCGCGTTCGCGCGCTTTCACTCGCACATACGGTGCGCGGCAACGATTTTATCGCCCTTGGACTTTATACGGAACCTCACGGCGACGACGACGGTGACGCCGACGGCGGAAATCCGCTTGAAGTTTCCATAAAAATGCTACATGACTAGACTATAAACTAGACTAGACCATAAAAACATTACATGACAGACTACAAGAAATACTCCGAGGTTGTCACGCAGGCTTCCGCCGCGAAATTGAAAACAAATCTTGCATTATACATTTTGTTTCTGCATTCCTTTGAAAACTTTTGTCGTTGTTTTACTTCTGATAATTTGGATTACGTTTTTTTTAGCAGAAGAAGAACAGTGACAAAACTGTAACAGTCGGTTATTGCGAAATATTTTTCGTTAGTTTCAAATATTCGAGTATACCGAATAGTTCGTTTTCGAATACGAATACGAATAGCTGGTGTGTAAAATTCGATTCGCATCGAAACTACGAATATTCTTCCCATTCCTATTTTCACGTTTCTTGCTTTGCGTTTCCTGTTTTAATATT
Organism: Dermacentor silvarum; assembly: GCF_013339745.2. Lineage (NCBI taxonomy): Eukaryota > Metazoa > Arthropoda > Arachnida > Ixodida > Ixodidae > Dermacentor > Dermacentor silvarum. Next base: position 134,262,260 of record NC_051154.1, read on the forward strand.
GAAACAAGTTGCATCTCTTGTGTGTTAATAGAATTATTTCTCAGCGGCTGTTTTGAAAGGCAGCCCGTCTGCAAGAGAGGAAACGGAGAGAGATGGAGGGGGGAGGGGAGGGGGGGAGAGTACTTACGTCTGCTTCAGATAACTTCGCAGGCTCGATTAAATATCGCTAGAAGACAAGGTGAACACGGATTTGATTAATTCAGGTTTTTCAGCAGCACCAGCAGCGCTAGTATCACTCGCTGGTACATAGTGGTCTAACGAAAACAAAAGAAAGAAAAAAAATTAAAAAGAAGAAAAAGGTTGCTTGCGAGATCTTGTATTTATGCACGTAACTTTACGCTCTTTTTGGCACGTTTCTTGCGTCCAAAGTATAGATTCAAGAACAATATAAACTTTTGAGGCAGCTTTCGAGTAAGCTGCTGCAGTGGCCCGGATGTACAAGAATTCTACAGATACAGCCAGCGAACGAGGGGCATACAAAAAGAAAGAAGTGGACGAGGAAAGAAATGTGTCTTGATAGTGTTTCTACTGGCTTTACTCGTAGATTGATGAGCCGATTAGCACAGCTTCAGGTTCTCGAACTCGCTTTAAAAATCTGACGAAAGGGCTTGTAAACTTAATTTCTCATTCGAAATAATTAAATTGCAGCAGTGCAATTTGTACAATTCTTCGAATATATACTGGCAAAAAAAGAATAAAATGGAAGGTGTCGTGAGATCAATCGAAGTAGCTCGAAATATTTGTGTTTTCCACAGAACCGTGCCGGGACTTTTTTACTTTTTCTTGGAGGCAAAGAGACCACAAAGATAAGAGCACCTGTATGTGGATAAGAGAATTGTTTTAGATCAGGTTGCTCGGATGAATCTACCCCTTTGAATTTATTCGCCGTACCATAAGGGACTGCTTAATTTCTAAAATATCCCGACCTTTTATTATAACTACGTGGTCGCTGGAGACGTCATAGTGCTTCGAGTGTAGGATTGGCTTCCGAAACGTACGAAATAAATTTCCGTAAACTTTCATTCATTGCTTTTAAGAGAGCTAAATTGTGGTGCTGGACAGGGTCTATAAACTGGCACCTGAGGCGAAATACATTATAGTTGGAGTAATCTTCCCAGAAATACCATCCTTTTTTTTTTTTTTTTTCATTGCCGGGCAAAACTATGCGGTACACTTTTTGTGGGAGATTCTTGGAACGAATCTCCCACGAGCACGTGCTGGTTTCTGACCGGTTTCTTTCCCGCAATAGGCAACACGTGTCTTAGTTATTAAATAATGAATTTAATTCATTAGCAGACAGAAATTGATTATTGAAATTTCTGACGTCCGCTGGTGCGGATAATGTGTCTTCAAGGAATAAAATCCCTTTCTGCTGCATTCTTTTTAAGATTTGCTTGAACGTTTTTTCTTCCACATCTGATATAGGAGGGGATCTAGGCCCGGCGACATGAACCGGATAATTGGTTGAGTATCCTTGTGAAGACGGGTAGCTCGAACCTAACTTCGTTAATAGTGCGTGGCTTTAGGAAACAAGAATACGCGCATTTAGGGGTGGCGATGCCATCTTTTCGTTGACTGGACGTTCTTTTGAAGTGCTTTAGCTGCATCTAATTACGCTCTTGTGGAAATTAATTTGCTTGCGAAAAGCCGACAAAATGGCTTCACTCGAAAAGAAAAGCTGACCGTCTCCGTGTCGAGATATGTCATCATTGTTAAAGAAAATTCATTTATTTGATTTTGGCTCGTAAATTTACGCTCAGGTATTTTTATTTTAGAGGCGAAGTTCTAACTGGAAGACAGAGAGAACAGCGGATAGAGCTGTCGTGGCTCTCTTGACACCGTGGACACACCGGCCGCAACTGAAATGCATTCCGAGAAGTAGAGAAATCAGCCTGCTGCATCATGTATTCGCCATTGAGTTGACAGTCTGAAGCAAAATAGCAAGCGCGACGCCTTCTTTTGTGCAGCGTCGGCGCGCTCACGACGTTACAGTGTATCCTTCCCTCTTGCAAAATTGATTGGTAAACTCACGTCTGCACAGCTTCTGCATGCGTAGAACTGCCGCAGCCTAAGAAAGTTTCCACCTGTACTTTTGGAAACGCGTAGAGTGCTACTATCTATGCATGGTTGCGTTATTGTTAACGCTTATTTGCGCAAAAGAAAAATTGTAAATTAATATATGAGAGAGAGAGGGGGGGGGGAGCGAGCGAGCGAGAGAGAGAGAGAGATCTAGGCTTTTCTCACAGGGTTTAACGTCCTACGGCGAGACACAGGCCATGAGATAAGATGCCGTAGTGCACGACTTCGGATTAGTGTTTACCACCGGGGTTTGCTTAACGTGCACTCGTAGGTGGGTGCACTAACGGTTTCCTATTCCGCCCCCCTTTCGAATGCAGCTGTCGCGGCCAGGAATCCAACCCGCGGTCTCGTGCTCATCTGTAGAACGCCGAAGCCACTGAACCGCCGCGTGCCTGTTTCCCAGAGCTGAGGGCTTGAAATGCAGCTGCTATTCAGTATCGCCAGTATTAGATCACCCTGGAATCGCGATTTTTTTAAACCTTCCACACATGCGTAGATTACTGCTAAATAGACCTGCTGCCAAATGACCAATTTGCAAAATTTGTAAATAAGCAATTAGCTGAGAAATGAACAATTTCGCCACAGTTTATGTAAAAATTTACTACACGTAAAATGTCTACAGCGAAACGAGTTATTGCACGCCGCGTAAAAAGAAATTGCAAAGGTTACATGAAAAGAAAGAAAGAAAGAAAGAAAAAAAACGAAAAAAAAAACAAACAAACCTAGCGACAGTTTTGGAAAACCGCAAATACAGGGTGTCCCAGCTATCACGCAGCACGATTTTAAAAAAGAGGAACGGCGTTACGCGAAGCAAACCTAGTGCGTATTGTTTCCAGTACAGTGCAGTAGCCGCCAATATTTTTTTCGTTACTGAGATTACATTAATTAATTGTAATTATTTATTGTAATTAATTATCTAACTCGAGAAGTACTGTCCTAATTATCAAAGTGTCAATGAGAAAGTTGTAGAGCAACATGAAAAACTCCCGATACAGATTTCCGTTGCTCAATACGTGCTGCATAAAAGTGTTTTTCCGAGCATGAAAGAAGCCTGCGAATACACGCAAAGTGCCTCGAGCGGCCAGTCGTGCGGCAATTCTGCGTGTATTCGTGGGCTTCTTTCACACTCGAAAAAACACATTTACGTGGCACGTATTGAGCAACAGAAAGCTGTATCGGGAGTTTTTCATGTTGCTTTACAACTTTATCATTGACACTTTGATAATTAGGACAGTACTTCTCGAGTTAGATATAATTACAATTAATTAATTAAATCTCAGTAACGAAGAAATTACTGGCGGCTACTCCACTGTACTGGAAACAATACGCACTAGGGCCGGTATTTTGTAGCGATGCCTTTAATGTAATAATGCCTTTTCGCGCTTATCGCGCTTTGTCAGTGGTCGGAGCGACGGTCCGCTCGCATTATCAATGGGATCAGCCGGCCGTGAGCGGTGGATGATAAAACTAGAGTAGAATAAGTCATAATGCCTTGCTACAAAATCGCGGCCTAGGTTTGCTTCGCGTAACGCCGTTCCTCTTTTTTTAAATCGTGCTGCGTGATAGCTGGGACACCCTGTAGATGCATCGCATTTTATAAAACTACATTTAGTGACGAATGAAATTGGATCTTTAAGCACATGTGTCCCTAAGGAATACTAAGGTATTCACGCATTCGACAATTTGCGATCGACCCTTTCTATGCAGCCACGACATTTTAAACATTCCCGCCGCCTATAGCAGCCAAGCTGTCCGCGCGTCCTCTGTCGGTTTGCGCACGAAGCACCCTACGGCAAATTCCGGTTCCGGTTTGTTGCAACGCGCCGGCGCACCACCAGAGGCGTCCGCGGCGACGGCGACTGGAAAGGCGATTCGTGTCACTAAACGCGGCCGCTGTCAGTGCGCGAGTCGTCGCCGCCGGTACGCCTGGTGTGCTGGCACACAGACTGCGCTGTCTAAAAACGTGCACGTTGCAGCCGAAGCACACTTTCTCAGGCGCTTGAAAATGGCCGAGGACGAAGGACGGGTGAAGCTGAAGAAGGAGATCGGCCTCTTCAGTGGCGTCATGATCGTGGTCGGCACTATAATCGGCTCTGGTATTTTCGTCTCCCCGAAGGGAGTGTTCGAGCACGCCGGCTCTGTGGGCGCCTCGCTTGTCATATGGGTCCTGTGCGGTCTATTTTCCATGATCGGCGCCGTATGCTACGCCGAGCTGGGCACCTCCATTCCCCGATCCGGCGGCGACTACGCGTACGTGCTGGAAGCGTTCGGCCCGCTCTCCGCTTTCCTGAGGCTTTGGGTGACGGTGCTGGTGGTGCAGCCGGCCACCCTCGCCGTTCTCAGCCTTACGTTCGCCACGTACATGGTGAAGCCCTTGTACCCGGACTGCGAACCACCGGACCTGGCACTCAGGCTCATGGCCATCGTCTGCCTCTGTGAGTGTCGTCGTGATTTGTTTCGCACGCACACGCCGCAGCCGCGCTTGCTTGCCACGCGCTCGCGCTTGCCGGTAAAGCGCGCGCAAATTTGAACAGAACAGCGTCACTTGCTTTAGCAATCAGCGGCAGATGTGGCGTCAGCCTCATCTGCCGTTTTTATATCACGCGCACGGATAGAGTACTCCTGGATAGAGTACAACAGGGCTATGTCGCAGTCACAGCTGTATTAAGATGGATCTCTCTCTCTCACTCTGTGCTGAAGCATGTCAATGTACTCAGGGGGGAACAGCTATGCAGGCAATTGTTATCTGGCTGGACATAGCAAAGCGGACTTCGTCCTCGGTTGACGCTATTTTGCTCTTCAGGAGTGCACTGGCCTCTTAGTCTTCCCGAGCTGCGTTCTTGCGGGGCTAGTATCGGCGGGGGCATGCTGATTCACAGCGTAATTATAGTGCCTAGAATTTAGCACAATGCAGGCTGGCGGCCCCTTGGGACTGTGATTATGTCAGCACTGCAATTGTTCTTTGCGAAGTGAAAGTTGTCGGGGCTCTAGCGAGCTCACAATGCTTCATCATACATAGAACACTTTCGCGCGATAGCAAGACTCGGAAACAGCGCCAACCATCAATCACTTCTTTGTTTTGCCGTTTAGCATCGCCGTACTTGTGTACCCGGAGAGCGTCAGGGAGAAGGCCGGGAGCAAATTTTATATTTGCGCTTTCGAACATTTCCGGCGGAGAACTTGCAGCCACTTGAAGCACATTAGCGTGATATATAGCTTCTGTAAAATAAATACGTCGGATGTGATCTCCGATGACATCGATACACCGGCAGCTTAAATCGCAGCTGAGGTACCAAGTCAAGCATGTAATGTGTTACTGAAAGTGCGCGCTCTCGTAGACAAACGCCTCTGACGTTACGACCTTTTGCTCTTGTACACACAGAAGGTCACCGCAGCTTTGCATTTCTTCTCTCCAACGCGTCGCATTACTCCCGTTTATATAAAAACATGTTCCATCACATAAAAGGGCACTTGACAAATTGAGGAGGACTTGCTGGAATCCGATACATATATCGGTGCATGGCAGTGTTGGTCATGCGTCTTCAATGTTTATACCATGCGGGTGAAATGAATCTCCTATGTAGCTGGAAATATCTCGCCTAAAGCGATAGCATTGGCATGAACAATAATAATAATAATGCGCTGTTGATGGATAAGAGCTATGTGAAGTGACGCAGAATATACAAAATGATGACAAGAGCAATGGATGCAAACAACGATATATCTGTGAGTTGCGGCAGCCCGACTTCCGCACCATCGCAAAATGTACATGGCGCATATTTCGCCGCACAGTGCATGCCTGCACCGAAATAGGACGGAATTGCCGCGCGATTGCCGCGCGGCTGGCCGCTCGAGGCATTTTGCGTGTATTCGTGGGCTTCTTTCACGCTCGGAAAAACACTTTTATGTAGCACGTATTGAGCAACAGAAAGCTGTATCGGGAGTTTTTGATGCTGCTCTACAATTTTCTCATTGACACTTTTCACCTAATTATAATATTTGAGAAGTGAATTATTTAATTAAGACTAATTAAGTAGTTAGGCGGAAGGCAAAAAATAATCCGAGTATCTCCAATCGACGGCAAACAACATCACCTTGGTTCTGTCCAGCTACGTGGCACTTGCATAATTTTAAATCTTGCTGCATGATAGTTCGGACACCTCGTTGTGTGTGTATATATATATATATATATATATATATATATGTGTGTGTGTGTGTGTGTGTGTGTGTGTGTGTGTGTGTGTGTGGTTGTGCTCTATCTCGGACGTGTTTCAAATCTTACCGAATGTTGTAACAAGTGTCCGATGTATTCAAAGATTTCTTTGTGCACAGGTGTACGGAATAGGAATGGTGAATGCTATATATATGCACAGGGTGTCCCAGCTATCACGCAGCACAATTTAAAAAAAGAGGAACGGCCTTACGCGAAGCAAACACAGTTCGTATTGTTTCCAGTACATGCAGTGGAGTAGCCGCCAGTAATTTTTTCGTTACTGAGATTTAATTGGGTAATTGTAATTAATTATACAACTCGAGAAGTACTGTACTAATTATCAAAGTGTCAATCAGAATATTGTAGAGCAACATGAAAAACTCCCGATACAGCATTCTGTTGCTCAGTACGTGCTACATAAAAGTGTTTTTCCGAGCGTGAAAGAAGCCCGCGAATACACGCAAAGTGCCTCGAGCGGCCTATCGGGAGTTTTTCATGTTGCTCTACAATTTTCTCATTGACACTTTGATAATTAGGACAGTACTTCTCAAGTTAGATAATTAATTACAATTACCTAATTGAATCTCTCTAACGAAAAAAATTACTGGCGGCTACTCCACTGTATACTGGGAACAATACGCACTAGGTTGTTGTAACAAGTGTCCGATTTATTCTAAGATATGTTTGTGCGCAGATGCACGAAATAGGAATGGTAAATGGTAGCTTGAGGGAAAGACGACCTTACCATTTCATTGGTAAAGTGTAGCATGCATGGGCAAAAAGCTGACACGTAAAACGATCACGCATGTCTAGTTGTGAATACGTCCTATAAAATGCTCATTTAGCGATAGCAAGTGGTGATACTCGACGCCCGTTATTGCATTATTGTACGAAATGTCAACGGTTATTGTTTCTTCTTTCCTCGTCAGCCTGTTAAGATGTCTGACAGCAAATATATGTGGTAACGCTACGCCTCTATGAAAGTTGATTGCGTTTATTCATTGCCTCCTCGCATTAAAGAAGTATGGCTCCGCCCATGCATGTGTGTATCGCTTTCCGGGTTCCAGCGGTTTGGGACTCGTGCTCAGCAGTAGTACCCAGTACAGTGGGTCCACAAATAACGGCAAGAATGAGAAAGTTAGAGGTAAAGCTTCCGAGACGTGGTATGAATACGGGGATACGTAATGGCGATATTTTTTCGACGCGCCACTCTTATTTTACAGAGCGTGGACGCCCGGATGTTAATATTCCTGCGCAGTTATGAAGTCGACGCCGCAGCTGGTGCACACACACCGTCTTACTCATGCGCATGTGCGTTGGAGGCACAGTGTGCGAGTTGGGATTCATTCGGCCACGTTGGCTACGTTGCTTTTGTTCGCATTGTTTGGAAGCGCGAGCATGCGTTGCAGCTGGCAGTAAGGCGCTCGTCGTCGCGTCCTTTTGCAGCTGAAGGCGCTGTCGATTTTAGGTGCGTCAGGTGGTGATCTTAAAGAGACACCCAACAGCAACGCTAAGTCAGTGTACCGTTTTTCTTTCTTTTGATACCCTTTTCCCCCTGTATTATTCGTGCCTGAGAAGTGTGCTTAGGATTTTGGAGAAAATGAACCTAAAGAGGCCTACCTTCGCATTTTTCTACATTCGTAAAAAAAAAAAAAAAAAAAATCAGTATGGACTGGCCAGTTGTTCTTTCAAAACTCTATATTAAATAATTTGTCGCGAAAGATGCTGATAATTGCTGGGAAAAATGAAGGCCAGACTTCCCGTTCTTGAATTTCGTGCGGAAACCTCAGCGCTGGCATACTTCAGTGTCACGTACGGATTTCAATGTATTTTCTGCTTTATAGGTAAAACTCTCAGATCTTGCAAACTTAGAGTCGTTGATTCCTTTAGAATAAAATGCAGTCCTTCTTAATAAGCTAATAACCAGACCCGAGTAGATGCTGTTAAAATTCATGACGTCACGGCAAGCTAGCTTCATCTTAATGTCAATTTTTCAGTCAGCAATGCAAGTTTCGTGTTTTATAATACGTGTGAACTTAGGATCTGTCTACGTTTGTTTTAATATGTAGAGTGTCAACCGCGGTGCATGTACAGCATAGACAATACCCCCTCCCCATTAAGTTGATATGCCATAATTTGTTAAGCGTATTCCCAAAAGAACGAATACAGGACAACGAACATTATAGCCGCGCATTTTAACGTGCCACAACTTCGCTCAAAAGAAAAATGCATTGGGAGATTAAATTTGTCTGCGTTCTCTTTTATTTTCCACATCCCCTCCAACAACGTTGCAAGATTTTGCAGCATTCGCGTTGGTTTGAAGTGTTATTCAAGAGCACTTGATAGTCCGAATTCAGTTTTGTTCGACTAAACAATTAGGGGCAGCTTCACACTAGTGGTGCGCAGACTGGGCAAACAGCGAAGCTGGCGACCACACGTAGCTTTATCTCGGTTTGGGCAAGTTTTTGCGAGGTTATGCTTCGAGACTCGGCCACGTTTTGCGCAAGATCACCCCGGAATCATCCACAGCCCAAGGAGCGACGAACACTCGGTCATTAAAGTGTCGGGATGCTTCTGGACGCTCAAACGCTTTTGCTCGGTTGTGAAGAACTTGTGAATGTATTTTCTAGAATTAATTTCCTGGTAATTAGTGAATCCTTTCATTACTCTTGAAATGCGTTTAACACATGCTTCATTTTTGTTCTTGCCTTAAAATGATCGCAGGTAAGGCAATATAAGCCGGCAAATTATTCACTGCTGCAAAAATACTAAACATTTTTTTTTGCAGTAACAAAAGACTATCCAACGACTCTGCTTTAAGCACCTATTCTTATCTTGAAAAGTGTAACCAGCTGCAATGAAATTTATTTCACTGCTGGCGCTTGTGCCTGGGATACGAAGAATACTTTTAGCAACTGCAAGACGCCTATAGGAAATATAGTTCTGCGAGCCTTCCACTATTCAAGCAGGTGTCTCATCTCTTCAATGTCATCACAATGCATATATCTAACTTGTCATTTTGTTCCGACTCTGTGATGTCGTGCCACTCTTTAAATTCGTCCCTCGCCGCTACTTCTCACCCAGCAATGCGCTTTCCCTTGTCTGACGGGGCCGCTGTCATTCATCTCGCCACCTGCATCCTATAGCGTCGGGGCGTGCGTCTCTCAACTGAGCGCGAAGCTCAGCGCAAGGAATCCGAGTTCTTGACAACCTGGGAACTACGTTGACCAGAGCTTCCCACTGTTGCGAAGACAGAAAAAGCGGGGCGTAGGTGTGCGCGGGCGGCCACTGGTGCCGTTTGGCCAGAGAACCAGGGGCTCCGCTGACGTGCACTAATCGATGGAGTGTGTCGCTGATATGTCGTGGCTTGCCTACCCCGGCTTTCCCAGTGACAGGCGCCACTGACCCAAAGTTCCGCGAGGGCGGAATTCTTTACAGTAGACAGTTTTGCAAAGTTACAAATATACTATACTGTGAGACTACCGCGGTACCATTTGGCTTATATAGTGACTTCCACGTTTCCTACTGATCACCTAGATTGATATCCTATAATATCCCAGTCGCTTGGCTCTCAATAGTCGCACGAGTTATTCCCGTTCCATTTTCCCACACAATTACGCTCGGCTGAGGCCTTGCGCAGTGTATGCGCATCAGTTGCGGCGGAGCGTCAATTTGTTAGTTTACTAAAACCTGAACTACATAGTACTACAGTCTTACTTAGGGCTTATTCTAAAGGGCATTGTACTAAAGTATAGTACCAAAGCATAGTACAAAAGGGCATAATACTAAAGTACTTAGGGCTAAATTCATTTGGCACGCAGGCACGCACGCACGCACGCACGCACGCACGCACGCACGCACACCACACACACCACACACACACACACACACACACACACACACACACACACACACACACACACACACACACACACACACACACACACACACACACACACACACACACACACACACACACACACACACACACACACACAACACACACACACACACACACACACACACACACACACACACACACACACACACACACACACACACCACACACACACACACACACACACACACACACACACACACACACACACACACACACACACACACACACACACACACACACACCACACACACACACACACACACACACACACACACACACACACACACACACACACACACACACACACACACACACACACACACACACACACACACACACACACCACACACACACACACACACACACACACACACACACACACACACACACACACACACACACACACACACACACACACACACACACACACACACACACACACACACACACACACACACACACACACACACACACACACACGCGTCAACATTTAGAAGCCATGAAGTATCGCTTCACACCTACGGTGTTAGAACGCGTACAGCATGCGGCTCTGCCGCAGCTTACATTTGTGGCTTTCTATATCCCAATAAATATTTAATTTTCCACCTATATAGTATATTACGCAATAATTTATTCCACGCCCTAAGAAGGCGTATGCATAACACAAATGAAAAAAGCACGTGACTGCCCCTTTGCGGCCCCTGATCGGAGTGGTCTCAAACGTGCCGTGTAAGAAAGAGCAACATGTGAACGAGCAGTGCGCTGCCGCTAAGGAAATGTGACAAGGCAGCGACGATGTCCGGTTCTCCGATCTGCTCATTGCTATCATGAACCGCCGCTCCTGTTGCTCTCGGCAGTGCAAGTCTGATCTCTGGTATGAGTTTCGCAGCCTACGCCTGAGTCTCTGTCCTCTCACTTTCCCAGCGGCAGCGCACTGTAGGTTAAAAAGGCTATTCATTCATGCGCAGCAGGTTTGAAGGCATTTCGATCGCGTTTTTAGAGCGCAGCTCTTATGCGCCTGTTCCTGCGTTGAGCATCGGCGTTGTCCTTCGGCGTAACCGAGCGAACGAGCACAGCGAAGAATGAAAGAGGGAACGCGGAGCGCAATGGGCGATGAACGACGGCGATAGCGAAGAGAGCGGACGCGGAGGGTGCAGCGGAACCCTGAGGCGGAAAGCGGAGGAGGAGGGTATGGCGAAAGCGTTAGAAGAAAAGCGTAGTGCCGCCTCTGCGGCGACGACCGCGACGAGTTGGCGCCAGAGTAGCGCGCCGTCGTCTGTTCACCGATGGCATGCGGCGAGCGCGTCCAACGATACCATATATGGAAACAAAGCGTTGCGTGAGTGGAGGTCTGTCTGCGGCGGCTGCTATGAATCGCGCCACGCGTCACCCACGCGCTGCCTCTCGCGATCTCCTGATTAGCGAGGCAGTCGCGCCACACTTCGCTCCGTTTGCAACATGCCGCACGAGACAGATTGTCCGGGCCAGCCAATCGCGAAATGAGAACACGTATAGAGCTGCGCTCAGATTTCGCATTAGGGAGTATCGTAATCGTCGGTGGATTTTGATAATCCTATTTCACGGGCTTTTTTTAAGTTGCGCAGATTATTGCGTAATGGGCAGATAGCTAAAAATGGCACGAGAAAAAGTTGTCTGGAACGAGTGCGGCACTACAACGTTTTGATTCGAAGTTCTACCCTAAATTCAGGACTTGAAGCTCGATAAATTAGCATTGCCTATTATGACTAGCTTGACATTTATATTGAGATGCGCACGCCCGTGACAAGGGTAGTTCAGCGCGATACCTCTGAGGATGATCAACCAGTGTATATACTATAGCTGGACATGAAGTGATCAGCAGTGGTCGAAGAAGGGATGTCGCTGGAGCCACATTTCGACAAGGGAACTTGTCTTTGTCATAGCAGCAACTCCTTTCCTTAGCAGCGTCCTAGAGGAAGAGAATAAGCTGGTGCGCAAAGTAATGTGATCGAAGTCAAAGCGTTAAAAAATGGAGGGAGAGAAAAAGTAAGTGCGGATGGCAGCGGTGTTTAGTTAGAGGAAGCAGATATGTGTACTGCTGTTAGTTCTTGCGAGAAGCAGGGGGGACAAAAACGGAAAAGAAAGGCAAGTTCGTCGATATATACAGGGTGTTTCAGCGGACACTTTCAAAAATCTTTAAGGGTTGCCTGTGGCAGATAGCACAATTCTAGTTCATGAGCTGGTCTACTCGAAGAGGCGGACATTAAATGCACAAAAAATTGAAATGCATAATCGACTAATTGACACAGGAGTGCTGTAGTCTTCATGATCTGCTCTTAAACTTTGCTAAGCTTCCATTGTTTATACAAGTATAGTTTTTATCAGGATTCTACTGCTCCAGGCAAGCGGGAGCTGCGCGTGCACACTGAGCGCCTTGCACACATGTATAGATGATAGCAGTAGAGCGGTAGCGGTGTGGTAAAGTTCCGTCATCCTGCGGTGTTCTTTAAATACTGAGAAAGCCGTTAAATTGTACAGCCGTATATCCATGGTATCTTCAACACAAGTTAACGTGACTTGTCTACATATTGCATATACTGGACTAAAATTGAACCCAGACTCTTGTCCGGGGGTGCCTTAACGACGAAGCCTCGTGGGGGCCTCTTTATTCGTCCTCTCGCTGACGACCATTCTTCTCGACATCGAATGACAGGGTGCATCATTTAATGCACAGCGGGCGAACCTTTGACGGCAACAGCAAGGTTTAACGTCTCGCGTTGAGTAATCATTCAATGCACAGCCTTTGTTAAAAGAATCGAAGCCGCTTAACTTTTGGTGTTTGAAATCAGTAGTCAGTTTGCCTGTCTCTCCGTAGTCTTAGAGGAGTGCGAATGTCAACGAGAGGCCGACCAGACGCCTCGGAGTCAACTGAGGCCATGCGCACAGTGGCTTCGTTCTTTTTTTTTGTCAGAGGTTCTGCAGTACGGCTCTCCAAGGAGACTGTGGCTGCAATTGAGGTCTCACGTGAATTCTGCGCCTGTTGTATTGAGTTGTACAAGACAAAACCGCTTTTGTAATCCGTTGTTGTGTCGGCATGAAATGCTGCTTCAACGCGCCAGTACTGTTAGAATGGGCGCCCCATGCTATCTGATGCGGCCACACCATCATCACTTTCTTTTAGGGTAGTCGTAGACGCACCGCCGCCGGTCGCGACGGACACCCGAGAATGGCTGGCCGCCTTCCGGATCCAGGTATCGCTTGCCTTAGTGCGTGCAGTGATTGCGCCGGGTCCTAGCTTCTAGACAGGTGTTTTCTACGTAGATATCGCGCCTATCGCCGTTTTTCAAACTTTGATAAGGCTGTCTCGCCCGTGGCCAAAGTTCGGCGCCCGATATCGCTCGTGGGTGAAATAAGACTGCAGGTCTAACGACTGCGATGCTTCGGATGCGCGTCTAGCCTCTTTGCCATGAACAAAAGAGTAAAGTGGGCGACACTAAAGGAAAAGTCGAGGCAGCCCGGAGAGGGGCTAATTGCTGTGTATGCCTCTTAATGCGCAGAATATCAATTTACTAATATGAGGACCATGTAGAAAGCAAACCACGACAAGGGGAGTGGTAACTGCTTCGCAAAGCACGACAGCTCATCGGCACTCCAGAGTAAGATGAGTTGTTTGGGTGATGCTTTATGGTTACATTGAAAATTACTTTTGATATACGAAAAAAAAAGAAAAAAAAAGAGGAGAAAGTGGGGTTAGACCTTCTTTCAAAGGAATTGGCCATGGTCCGAGTTGTAGACATGGATTCTATTAATATTCTCCTGTTGCTTAATCGCAAACCCGAAGTTTATTAAAAGAGCATTTTTTATTATTTTTTATACGAATCAGCTTACAAGCAAAGCCGCGTGCATGGTTTTTCTTCTGTACCGGGTGCTTGGGGCGAACACTTGAAAAAAAAATGTTGCAGTGGCTTAGCTCGGCTATGCCAGGATATACGTAGCTTTAGCAAAGGTTCAGCTGATTATTCTTAGCTTTCCTGGTTGTCTAGATTGTCAAGGATTAGCTTGATTGTCATGCTTACTGCTGCTCCAATGACACACACAAACGCCAGTCAGAAGCGCAGAGGCTGCAGCGCAGTGTCAGACGGCGACTGCACAGCGAGCGCGCGCCGGCGCCAGTGCGTCTACCACGGCTACGACGTCACTCCTCTGGAATGCGCAGACCGGCGGCGGTGAGTCGCGCGCGGCGGCGGCGGCGTGCGCGAGAGGTGCCGGCTCCGGTGGCTCCGGTGCGCAAGCCGTGTGACATCACTGATCCTTGCGCATGCGCAGCACGGCTCTTGATGTGCCGCGCGAAACGGGCTTGGCTAGGCCAGTGTAGCTAACGCTACAAAAAGTTTAAAGGTTGCCTGTGGCAGATAGCACAATTCTAGTTCATAAGCTGGTCTACTCAAAGAGGCGGACATTACATGCACAAAAAATTGAAATGCAAAGTCGACTAATTAACAAAATTTCACTAATTATGTTTTAACTAATTACACCATGGTCGATATTGCAATTTACAAATTCTAGCCGTGGAGTCCACTTGGAACGAATTCTCAGGATGACGCCAGTTTCGAGATATTAATTCCCGAACTTCGCGGAGAAATGCATTTAATGGATTTAATTTACCGCCATGCGCTTTTTTTTTTTTACTACGTCACGCCGTTAAAAACTCTTTCTAAACATGGTGCATGGTCCATATTTTCGGTATATTCAAGTAAGCAGAACCGTCTTTAAAACAAACTTAGGTCCGTGTCTTCCTTGAAGCGCGAAGCGTAACTGACCTGAGCTTAATTTCGAGGCCAGTAGCGGCTGCTTGTTCTATGAAAGCTGAAGCTTAGTGCGATTATACTGCCAGCATACTGTAGGCATAGTTTGCTGGCACTGGTGTGATGCCTATAATGTGTCTGCTCCGGTGATCTTTCAGTCAGTGACGTTTAGAAGTGTTCGATTTTGTAGCTTTCAGCAAGTGTCATAGAATATGCACGATAGCTGTAGGTTCTACTTTTAACGCGGTAGCGTTAAGAACCCCGTGTCGCAGAAAATCCGGCGTCGGGCGTCGGCGTCCCGTGAGCGACGATTCCCGTATATATTTAGGTGTATATACGCCACTCCTTGCTATATGACATGCGGTATATATATGCGGGTTAGTCACACTATTCTATCACTACAGTTGCTCATCCCTTGTCTTACATTCTATTCTTTACAATGTTATTCCTCGGAATTTTGAGAATGACAGCCCAGAAACAAATTTCATGAAACAAAACACCGACAGCGCTTTCCTTTTATGTTAAATCTTCTCAGACTGAAATATTAAGAGTGCGAAACAATAACAGAAACCTGAAAATGATGTAAATTTTTTGGCGCGGCTGTGCACAACCTCCAGGATCGGCCCACGTAAGATGCTGCATTTATACCAGAAAGCTCGCCTTCGTGCATAGAGTTCGCCGCCAACGTGTCCCGGTAAACATTACGGTTACATAAGCTGCAGTTGCCGGGAAGCGTGAGAAACAGTCAGGGATCTTTGAATGCTATCGCGTTCCACTCTTAAAGGGGAAGCTTAAACGCCCTTCAATTTTTCTGAGGAGTCTTGTATTTTGAGAGCAGCAGAGCGAAGAAGTAGGGTACGCGCACTCCAATTCCACCGTGATCTGGGGGGTGGGGGGCTAGTGTTGACATTGTAAAATTCCGCCATATTGTCGAATTCGCCGTTTTGCCAGTTTTGATTGCTTCACAGGGCTGCTACGGCCTCTCTGATTAGCTCAAAGCGCCACCAGTACAGAATCTGACAACATGGTGGAATTTGACAATGTCCAGAATAGCACCACTGGTTTGCTACCCAACTGGAGGGGGGGGGGGGGGGGGGAGAATGGGAAAAAAAGGAAGGCACCTAGAATGGAGAGAACGAATACAGTTATCACACGCAAAAGGTTGAGGACGTTAAGGTTGGGGAGGGGGGGTGGGGTGAGATAATTATAATAGCTTGTCGGAAGCCATTTGATTTCACACTGCAGCACGGCTCATGCGACTTTCCGCCAGCGCGAAGAGTTGTCGTGGTGTACGACCCTTTGGCAACGACTAGGCCCAGTAATGCAGGCTGTCTGGCGTCGTCACAAGACTGTATAATTTCGTAGATCGTGCAATAGCAGAGGGTAAAGCACACTCAAACGGAAAATTTGTGTTACTGGTGACTTCTAAAACACTGTGCAAGGGACACCTCGAAGCAAGAACTTATTGGAAGCATACATTAATAATTGACTTATTCGCATACGAAGGAAAATAAAGCGTTGCCATGCACATCGTGTGCATCCCTTCGGGCAAATGAGACCCCGGCCTGTCACGGTGCCACCTCTTTCATTTTTGTTATCGCGACATGGGCACCCTGCACTATATACCGGTGGTGTTGGTTACACACCGGTACTGCCAACTCTCACTGGGTTCCTTTCGAACCAGGGGCCGCGCGTTAACAGCCATATGTCATGGTAGCATGTCTAACCTTACCCGGTCATCGATAGTTTGGACAGTGACGAAGGAGATGGACGCTGCCGCCTCCAGAGCCTGCCCCGTATCTTGTTTGAATGTGCAGGATAAGTGCGACATTCAAAACAGTAAAGTTTGGACTGAACAGACACCAACGCTGTGCTTTGCACAAAACGCTTGCTCATTCAATGACGCTACAGCCTCAAACGACTCAGGGGCCTCACACGACTCACGACTATCGCGTGAGCATAGACCAGCTCCATAACAGCACCGCCGTATAGGGCGCTTTTGTCGTCCCAGGGACCTAGTTTATTTTATTTTTCACTAATTTGCAATTTTCCAACCAGAAGTTTTGCTAGAAGTAACTGCAAACTCTAGTTGCTTCTAGTGAACATTAATGCAGTTCCAAACCAACACCCGAGAGAGGTTAGAAGTAAGCGGAGGATTAATCATGATCACAGTCATGCTGAAAGCGTCCTTTCACGGTGCAGTGACTGAATGTGTCGACGGTCGCTTAGTCTGTGCAGTCTGTACTAACTTGTCTAGGCACTCTTAACGACCCAGAGTTCGCTTCACGAAAGACGCTGTAAAGGTGAACTCTTTCGTCACACCCAGAAACGGAGAAGTTCTAACGCCATTAAAATTATCAGTCTCCGGAGAGGTGAAGCGATAAGCGCATTCATACGTACACCTCATTTCATTTTGGGAGGAGAGATAAGCATTAACCCTAATTCTTAAGAGCCTTTATAGCGACGTTGCTCACTTGCCTTGGTTTTGTTTTTGGGCTTCCGTAAAGAAAGTGGTCAACTTTTCATCTTATTATAATATCTGAGAAGTTGATTAATTAAGACTAATTATGTAATTAGGCTGAATGCAAAAATTATCAGAGTATCTCCAAGCGATGGCAAACAACATTACATTGGTTTCTATTCAGCTACGTGGCATTTGCATATTTTTAAATCTTGGTGCATGATAGTTGGGACACCCTGTATAACAGATTAAGAGAATGTGCCGGGTGTCAATAGTTATTGTTTGTGTTTGTAGACACCCCGGTTGTGCTGTCTAGGAAGGAAAAGAAGTGCTAGTCGCATGTACTTACCATCAACAAATTACATGGAGAAGAATAATGGTGTCAACCAGTGAGAATCGGCATTCCTGAGCGTGCGCCAAATTATCAAGAGCTGTGATGCCGATGCTTGCGCACGTTGAAGTCACATAAGACACCTTTCTAAAGATGGCGAACAAATAGGCTTGGAATGATAGCGCAGACGTGCCGTTGCATATCACATCCGGCCTTCTGTTTTCATCACACTCAAGCTACAAGCGTATTATTCAGTTGCTCTAAAGTTTCCCAACTATTATTTGCTCTCGCGAGGAAGAGATTCCCTTTGGGATGCATTGATGGTTTCGCTGATTTCATAAAGAGAGAGAGAGAGAGAGAGAGAGAGAGAGACGCTGGCACGTTCGCGAGCGCCTGCAGGTGTGTTCAGGCTTGCAGAATGCGTCAAGAGTTGGCTTTTCCGATGTGCATTGCGTGCACTTGATAGACACCAACACTCGAGCCACCTGTATTTACGATTTTTCAGAAGCAATGCATAAAAGAAATCCTTCAAGACGGAAAAGAGAGCGAAAGAGAACGTTTCGACTTTCTCTGCTTCAATATAAGCAAGGAACAAAGAAAGCGTTAATAGACGGCCGCACAAGGCCCGGAGATAAAGTGGAGGCTCACACAGCGACAAGACTGTAATATACTATGCGAGGATTCTTGTGATGTGCGATAGCGGTGGCTCGAGAAAAGCGAGGCTGCGTCGGATCTCCGTCTTGATCGCCGGAACCAGCGTTCAGGGCCGCGCCCTAGTCGGTCGGTTGCCCGGTCAATTTCGCCTTCGTCTCGGCCGCGACAGGCGGGAGGCTCTGGGCGACGCCGCGCTCTTCGACAGCTAGTGAATGCTTTGCGTTTCATTTGCGCGGCATTCATCTACGCGTTCAGGCGCGCGTACGAGCGCAGTTGATGTGTGTTGCTCTGTCTATTTGATTTAGTGTGGTGGCGTGAAATCGCACGATTGTGCGCCTGTCAGGCGAGTTTCGCTCCGAATAAAAAAAGTAGTACGGCATCGTTGTCGATAACATCGTTTCGCTTTTATAAAGTTGAGGACGCTGTGGAGGGAAATTCTCGTCAATATGCAGCGGACCCTGTTATCGCGCTGTACATCGATGCAAGTTCTTGTCCGCGTGAGCTATTCTCAGTGCACTTTGCCGCCACTGTCTAGTTAATGTGCCATATGAACCTCCTCCGATATTTTCGTGCCGCCCTTGCGTATACCTTGAAGCGAGAGCATTAAAAAAAAAAAGTAAAGAGAGCGAATATAAAGAAAGAGAGATGTGAAGTCTAAAAAGCTTTAGAATTGAGTGCGTGTGAGCATGTGTAACTCGTGTACACGTACAAGCTTTTATGGCACACCTGCGGCAACAAGCACTACTAGGACATTACGTTAGCTGTTTGTTGCTTGTTGACGAGCACTTTTCAGCATTTCTTCTTCCGTCTAGTGGGCTACTAAGTGGGCACCAGCCCGCTTGTGGGTTTTGCTACTTGCTTCTTCCTGTAACTTAATTGTTGGCCCTACAAAACAAGTAAAGGCAAACCCCATTGTTTGGTGACTGCTGCATTTATTAATGTCCAGCAAAGTGCCGCCGAGGGTCCAAATAAAACAAAAGTTTTTCTTTTAATTGGTCTCTTGATGGTGTGAGAATGACTAGAACGTGTTCCTACGGGTGTTATTTCACAGGCAATCAGGCTAGAGCTTAGATAACGTTTACAGTTGCGTGTCATGAGGCGACGCTATCTCACAATCTCTTCTACTAACTTCTCTGATACAGTAATCTCCGTCTCACGCATTCTTTTCGTCGCCGCGAGAATTCTTCGCACTCCGACATGCACCGCGCGCTTCTAAGCCGCAGTAGCTCTTCTTTGTAGTAAAGCAGCGCAAAAGTAACGGTAACACAAGACCTAGAAGTACACACGACAGGCGTTGAGTTAGTGCCTGTCCTGTGTACTTCTGTGCCTTGTGTTGCCGTTCCTTTTGCGCTGCTTTTACTATGAAGATAAACCGACTCGCCCAGTTTTACACTCTACTGTAGCTCTTCAGTGCGTGCACAGGCACTGACGAGCTCATGGGGGCTTAGTCGGCAGAGCGCCACGCTCGTTATCGAGGGGCCGCGTTATTTTGCCATTCTCGGAATCGAAACTCCGTCCCACTGTCCCAGGCTTGAGCTGTGCAGCAGAGGTCTGTTTTCGCTATTACCTTTTGAGAGACTCACATTTCGGGTTTGATTCACTTCTGGATTGGCAAATGTACTGTTGCCCAAGGACCGGCGAACTTTGGTAAAATCTTTGACAAAATCATCGAGAATATGTGAGATCGGTGTCGTAGCACGAGCATGATGAAACCTAGTTGCCACCGCGCCGATGAGCGTGTTTCATACTCAGTAGCACGATAAGGAGCAGTAAGACTAACACAATAGCCGAGATGCGCAACGCGTCACATTTTGTCCATCATTCACATATCTGTGCAAACAAACAAACAAACAAACAAACAAACAAACAAACAAACAAACAAACAAACAAACAAACAAACAAACAACAAACAAACAAACAAACAAACAAACAAACAAACAAACAAACAAACAAACAAACAAACAAACAAACAAACAAACAACAACAAACAAACAAACAAACAAACAAACAAACAAACAAACAAACAAACAAACAAACAACAAACAAACAAACAAACAAACAAACAACAAACAAACAAACAACAAACAAACAAACAAACAAACAAACAAACAAACAAACAAACAAACAAACAAACAAACAAACAAACAAACAAACAAACAAACAAACAAACAAACAAACAAACAAATGAACGAACGAACGAACGAACTTACGAACAACAAATGAACAAACTGGGTGACTGACTGAATGGCGAGAGAGAGAGAATACTTTCTTTCAGGTCAGCCTAAGACCTATAGATATTCCTCCGTCAGGAGGACCATGGCCAGCTGGTCGGCGAAGGCCGCCGACACGAACCACACCCGCCAGGGGTGAGGTGGGGGATTAAGGTAGTGATGGCATTGTGGAGACTTCCTGATTAATCTGTGCCTGACGCGCCGAGAAATAGCGCTGACTTGCCGCGCCAGCTCACAGAGACGTTCATTGGACTTTTACGAAATCGTACCGTTCTTTTGCTGCTTACGCCGTGGTTTCTTAAAGACATTCATAATCGCGTCGCTTTTGGCTGTCTTGCGGCCCCTTCTGTGCTTACAGATACCTATCTTTGCTGCCCCAAACTCTCGGAATGCGCACCGTATCTAAAGTGTACCGTGTTCCAGTACACTCTACCGTATCGTAACAGAGATAAGCTGCCAGCTAGTCGAAACTGCTGTGCCTCTTTGTTGATACGCCGGGAGTGGTTTGTTGCCGCCGCCTTTTATGCCTCATGAGGCTACGAGCCGTATCCTGTCTCGACGAACGCCACTTGCATGCTCGTAATTAAGCGGTATTACCATGAGCGATAGTATTCCTACATAGGCTGCAAATATTTCATCAAGGAAACAGCGCATCATTGGATGCTGGTTGCTATGGCGGCGCTGTTATTTACAGCGAGAGAAGAACACCTCATTATCCGAGTGCCCATCGATAGGAAGCAATAGTTTCCAGTAATGGGAACGTAGGCTGGGCGGATGATCCGGCGTCGTCGCTAACGTTCGTATTACCCTAAGTGATCGGCTGAATAAAAGCCAAATAAAATCTTGCACCGTGTAGCATGTTACAGCTTTGCGCCTTCGTGCTTCTCGGCTGAAGTGTTAATGTATATAGTATACCGCCTCAGGTGGCTCCACTATAGTGCAGGTGCATTTGCCTGCTTGAGAAAGCTGTTTGAGGACTTTACTGCATAATCTGTCAATATCACGGTTTGAATACCGTGAGTGAGTACGAACCGTGAACATTTATTATTCAGAAAATGCGTTCAGGAAAGCGATTTCCTCACTATTGCTTTTACCGCAGCGGAAACCATTTTAACATGACCGCAGGTGGAAATTAGAGAAGTAATTATCAAATTTAAAGTTATTAAAGTTTTGACCGAAAGTGTCAGACGATCGATGTTAATGCGGGGCTTGAAACCAGTCGTTCAAACTGCTCATAATCGTTTTTTTTTTTTTGGCTTGCAACACCCTGACGCTGCTAATTTCCGCGGAGTGATGAATTACGGCCAATTTCACCCAGAAAACTGATACTGCAATGCTGAAGAACGCAAGAGCCCAATAGTCGGGAGACGCCCACCAAGGACGCGACTGTTTCCGTCTCATCGTTGGGCGTGCATGAGCGAACGTTTCTATCACGCCGCAATCCCTCGTTTTATGCTCGCCCGACGGTGAGGCGCATGGAAGCAGTCATGTCACAACAGTCACGGGTTTCAATACTCGCATTAGGGTCGATTGTCCGACAATTCCGGCAAAAAAAGGTAATTGCTCTTAATTTCATAATTTGTCTAATTAGGCCTACTATACCTCGAGTCTTTTTAAATTGTCTGATGAAATCGCTCAAGCATAAACATTTTAACGCATTTTCTAAAACACCCTTTATAAGAATCAAGCAACGCACATAACGAGGCAACAAGAAGAGAGCATTGTCCTTGCATATGTCAATGAAATCGAGCCGTTCTTCTCATTTTGCGGGGGAAAAAAATGGTGTTAACTTTGTTGTATTCAGTTTAATTTTACTAGTTTTGTCCATAGCAGAATAAAAGACGCGATATATCTCTACGATTTGATATTGATATGCGCACCTTGAGCTCTTCTTTCTTGAGTGCACTTTTTTACGATATTTTCATGGAAAGGATAGAACAAACAGCGTCTTTTATAGAAGAAACCAGTGAGCTTGCTTGCTGGCGTGGGAGTGATTGATGGCGCGCGAATATTTGTGGGCATTGTTATTATTCTCACCATGAATAATGCCGATAAGAGCCGTGATTCTAATTATATGACCCTGGAACGTCTCGGAGGCATGTGGCGACTATATTTCCACTCGTTTATCACCGCGGCTTCGACGATGGCATCCCGTTATATCATATGAGCCCCAGAAAGCGGTTTCGGAAACATGAGACGTCTTTATCGGTTCCCGGCACCGGTTTCCTTGGAAACCATTTTCCCGTATTCTGCCTTATAGTGGGACGTGCTGGGAGCATCGTTCATCGTTCAGTCGATAAATGCGACAGACGTTGTTGTGGTCCTCTAAAAGAGACCAGAATCGATTTTCTCTTCACAAACGTCCGTTTGGCAAGAAACCCTATTTATCCAGGCTTATTGGTTCGTCTTGCAGGAAAACTGCTTTAAAAGATGGGAAACAGTGGCTAAAAGCTAATAGGGAAAAAGGGGTGGTATTGCATAAAACATCGCACTTAAGGCCATTGGTGCTAGCACGTGAAATAATTTTTTGTTCTTCTTTGCTATGTGTTGCTTTGATATATATATATATATATATATATATATATATATATATATATATATATATATATATATATATGCTGTTGAGAAATCTGTTGCAATTATTATTTTGCGCAGGACCTGCCGATTAAGGACAAGCTCTTACGAACAAGCTTTCACTCATGGAATGCATTTTGCTCCCGTTCTTGCTTAAGTGTTGCAACCTTGACACTAAAGCTTTCTCCAATATGTAGCTCCAAATTGTCTCTTCACCAACAGCTGTGCCTAATAGATATCACCCTTCCTTAAATGGTGCGCAATATTTTCTTTCAAGACAACTTCGTCTAAGTGCAAATAATAACACAATGACTTACTTCGACCCAGCCAGGGAAGCACGAAGCACTTATTGCAGATAATTTCTGTGCTTTAAATTAACATATCATTTTAACGGTGTGCGTGGAATTGTTAATTGCCAGCACCAGCAAACATGCATTCCTTTCTCTGACTGCAATTTTTTCGGGAATATTGTCGCCAGAACCAGGAATTCCTCGCGTTTAGAATGGATGCATCCTTGCTTTTACTGCGATAGATCTTATGTGTTTACTGCCTTAGAGGTTTTGAAGTCTACCGGTGCCGTCGGTGTAATTTATAAATTAAAAATTCGTCGGCTCTTCCACTCCGTGACGATGGTTGATAAGCGAAGCTTCTCATCATCACAACAAATGGATGGTATACGTACTCGTTCACAGTGCTGAACGCAGGCAGTTTTCCCTTGATTAAAGATTCCTTACACGTACCGCAAACTCTAAGTTCACCAAGGTCTTCTCCACTAGTAGCGTAATGTTCATTCAATACTTCCAAGGCATTGTGTCGCTGTTCGTCGGAGCGGATCACACTGACTGAGGGATCAAATTTTTGTCGAACGCTTGCGTTCGATGTCTCGAGTTTGCTCGGCGGCGTGGTTAGCAGCATCCGCCCGCCATTGCCGCTTGCGATTCTTCAAAATTAAATTGCTTCAAAATTAAATCTGTCCGTCACGTAAGACAATAAATGGCTCATACCTCCGGGGTAAACGCGACCTCCCCAGTACGACGACAGAAGAGAAGTGAAATTCTACGCTGGAATGATGAGCGGCAACCGAGCCAGCTGTAGAAGACGACGATGAACGCGGAAGCAATGGCACGAGAGCGTTCGCGCGGTTGCGCAGAGGGGCGCCAGCTGTGGAAGAAGACGATGACGCTTGAGCCATTGCTGATGATGATAGTTTATGCGAATAGACACGGACGCTCAGGATATAGACATAGACAAGCTTCGCTTGTAAACGTCGCAGCGCTCCGCGAATATTCCAACTCAGGCCCACTGATTACCAGCCGCCTTGCTGACCAACCACCTTGTTGATGAAGCTGCCCGATCCCTCATGCTCATCTCATCTCATGCACAGTCCATGCTCATCTCATTATTATTGCGATAGCAATTATATGGACACTCCAAAGCAGATTTCTGCCGTCGGCGTCGCCGTCGCCGTTGCCGTCGCCGTCGCCGTGAGGTTCCGTATGATGTCTTCACTAAAGTCGTGAAAAATGACCTTTGGCGCCCCATGCAGCAAAAACATGAACTTATTTAAGAGGTCTACCACGTGACCTTGTACCACTGTATGCTGTTCCTGGTCTTTTTATTAATATTGAAATGCAGTAACATTCTTTCTATTATAAGTTTTTTCTAACTTACAATGTGCAGATAAGCCTACGTTTGTAATGAGTAGAAAAGTGGCGCTGCCTTCGCGTTCGTTTTCGATGACTTGGCTTGGCTCGTCTATCGACTGAATAACGACGACGGGGGCCAGCCAGCCATGACGTAGGCATGTACTTAGGAAAAAAAACGCGGTGCAGCTATAATAAAGGTCTCTACAGCAACGCAAACTTATTGTACCAGTCTATTTACCTTTAAAAGTGGTTGGAAAGGTGACAATATAGGCGGTTAACCACAGTTACACTCTCTCCAGTGAAAGCAGGACGATGGGCGGCTTTCACAATTTGCGAGGCGGGCTATCGGCATCACTATCACTTCTCAGCGTTGCTGGAGGAGGGACTCTTATTTTTTTAGAGGCTGCTCAGATCGAAAAATTCTGCTTACAAAATATCCACGCACTTTTGGAAGCAACCGCTGCAGGTGTAAACTGCGACAACTTTTTAAGAAGGGAACTGCTTGCGACATCACGCTGGCTCTTTGGAAGACTCCGTAAAATTCCAACTGTCGTTTGTTCATGCTTGATATGAAACAACGTCTGCAATTACCATCAGCCCTCCCCCGGTGTGACACTGCACTGCTGTGCAGCATGAGCCTTCACAAATTTGTACTCCTTCGTTTTCGGAATGGCGGACTTTCCCATGTGCGACCACTGCAACTGGGAAGATACCATGGAGCACCTCCTCCGCTACTGCACCCGCTTCGACGTTCAGCATCATTCTCTTTGGAACTCGCCTAGCCGACCCTTTACAGAGGCCAAAATCCTGGGTGCATCATTCATCATCAACCCAAAAAGCTACTTGCGCTCTTTTGACTTTCCTAAAATTAACGGACATGAAAAGATGCTTATAGACAACCCTATGTCTTCTAATACATTACTGTGCACTGGATCCCCTCTCTCTCTCTCTCTTTTTTCAATCCCTCACTCCTTACCCCCGTGCAGGGCAGCGAACCGGACGTCCGTCTGGTTCAGCTGCGCGCGTTTCCTTCATTTTTTTCTCTCTCTCGCCAACCGAAGATTCTACCTCTCAGACAACCCACCGATGATGCCGCAAATACTGCGCCTGGACAGTACTGTGCATGTCCTCTCGAGCGTTGGTTGAAGCGATTGACTGAAACCGCGCTCTACAGTTTATCCATAAACCAGCGCCGAGGCGAAAAAATATGAACGAAGGCAGCGGGCAAGTAGTGAAAGGAAAGATAGGAAAGAGGACGAAGAGTCGCGTATCTCCGCTTCTCCATGACCGGGGAGCGCCGTCTACACGAACGAAAACGACTCGAACTAGAGGTATCACCGATTAAAGTTTTATTCTGCTTCTCAAAAGGAGGTTGCTCACGCGCAGCTGGGCTCACGCGCAGCTGGGAATGTTACTCAAATCGATATCGCGTGGAACAGTACAAGACTTACTGCCCATAATATTGCGCCAACTATAGCGTCATTGCTGTACGTTATCGTCGAAATGCAACTTTTCCCCTTTGTTTTCTCCAAACGTAGCTCGGCGTCCGAGAGACTTGGCCATGGCCCGCCGCACCGAGCTATAGGTTTTGCATGAATGAACGTAAATACCCAAGAAAGTGGACGGTGGAGGCCTCGTCGCCGATGGTCAGTGGAAATAGCATCGCACGCGTCATGCGGAGGCGGCGGGTTCTTTATCCACCGGCGACAAAGTTGGCCTTCATTTCCGTTTAAAGCGAACCTTTCTTTGCCAATTCCCCGGGCTTCGGCGTCCGTCTTGTAATGTGTAAACTTGGCCGATGCCCGAGACAGTGTAATCAAAAGTGGTGACTTGGTGGGCGAATCCTGTTGCCACTGTACGATATGTGTCGTCGTCGTCGTCATCATCATCATCATTATAATAATTATCATCAGCCAATTTTTATGTCCCCTGCAATGCGAAGGCCTCTCCATGCTATCTCGAATTACCCCTGCATTGGGCTAGCTGATCGCAACTTCCGCCTGCAAATTTCTTAACTTCACCCACCCCACTCCCCTAGTTTTCTGCCGTCCTCGACTGCGCTTCCCTTCCCTTGGCACCCATTCTGTAACTGTAATGGTCCACCGGTTGTCTACCCTTCGCATTACATGGCCTGCCCAGCTCCATTTTTTTCTCTTAATGTCAATTAGAACATCGGCTATCCCCGTTTGGTCTCTGATCCACACCGCTCTCTACTTGTCTCTTAAAGTTAGGCCTGATATTTTTCGTTCCGTCGCTCTTTGTGCGGTCCTTAACTTGTTCCCGAGCTTCTTTGTTAACCTCCAAGTTTCTGCCCCATATGTTAGCACCGGTAGAATGCAGTGATTGTACACTTTTCTTCTAAACGACAATTTTAAGCTCCCAGTCAGGATTTGGCAATGCCTGCCGTATGCACTCCAACCCAATTTTATTCTTCTGTAAATTTCCTTCTCATGATCAAGGTCCCCTGTGATTAATTGACCTAGATAAACGTACTCCTTCCCAGACGCTAGGCTGACTGGCGATCCTGAATTCTTATTCCTTGCCAGGCTATTGCGCATTATATTTGTGTTCTGCATATTCATCTTCAACCCCACTGTCGCACTTTCTCGGTTATGGTCCTCAATAATTTGTTGTAATTCTTCCCCAGTGTTGCTGATCAGGCCAATGTTATCTGTAAACCGAAGGTTGCTCAGATATTCGCCGTTGATCCTCACTCCTAGGCCTTGCCAGTCTAATAGCTTTGAATACTTCTTTCTTCTAAGCATGCAGTCAATAGCATTGGAGAGATTGCGTCTCCTTGCGTGACCCCTTTCTTGATAGGTAACTTTCTACTTTTCTTGTGGAGAACCAAGGTAGCTGTGGAATCCTTGTAGATATTTGCCAAGATATTCACGTATGCTTCTTGTACTCCTTGATTATGCAATGCCTCTATGACTGCTGGTATCGTCATGACTGCTTTTCACAATGTATGACCGTCATATAGAGAGGTTGATTGTACTCCGTAGATTTCTCAGTTATCTGATTGATGACATAGATCTGATACATCGTAGAATATCCCTTACTGAATTCATCCTGTTCTCTTGGTTGATTGAAGTGCTACCCTGATTCTATTGGAAGTTATCTTGGTGAATATTTTATACAATACTGAAAGCAAGCTGATGGGCATATAATTCTTCAATTCTTTAACGTCTCCCTTCTTATGGATTAGTATAATGTTAGCATTCTTCCAGCTCTCTGGTACAGTTGAAGTCGTGAGACATTGCGTATAAAATGCCGCAAGCTATTCAAGCATGGTATCCGCTCCGTGTTTGATTAAATCGACAGTTATTCCATTTTCGCCAGCCGCTTTTCTACGGTTCATCTATTGCAAGGTGCTTCTAACTTCATCGCGTGTTTTAGAAGGAGCCTCTGTATCCTGTTTATCACTACTTCGAATGAAGGTAGCTTGGTTGCTCTGGGTACAGTACAGGTCAGTATAAAATTATTCTGCTGCTGTTACTATATCATCATAACTGCTGATGACATTACCCTGTATATCTTTGAGTGCATACATCTTGCCTTGTCCTACGCCAAATTTCCTTCTCACTGATATGTGTCATTACTAGAGGCCGGATCTTTAGGCATTAAAAAATCGCGTTTTAGGCGCCAAAAATAGGCAGGCAAAACAACGTTTTAGGCCTCCAACGTCGTAAATATAGGCACAGTAAATTTTTACATAAATGCAAATAATTTCAAACGAAGACGTGCGCGGCCTATACTACGATAGGAAAGCAAGAAATGTTATTGTCTACGATGGCACAAAGGCGCCAACAGTTGAACATAGCCGTTCAATTGTCCCATAAAACTGCTGGAATAATGACGATCAATTGGCTTCATTCAATAAGCACACTGCTCATATTCATGTTCAATGGCCACTGTACTCGAGCGTCGCATATAGTGAAACATGCATGAAAAAGAATACTTGAAAGCTGGGAATACTGATTAAAAAAAAAACGATGCTTTATGTATGCCTGACGCAATTAAATTAAGACACAACAAAAACAGACAAATAACAAATGCAAGAGAGACTACGATTTATTAAGAAATTAGCATGTTCTTACATGAGGACTGTTAGGTACAACTCTTCGCAATTTCCTCATATACAATGACATTATCCGAATTGTACAGGCCAGACGTCCCAACACCGCCAAATACACTTCCACCCATCTGAAGTGCCCATGTTTGAAGAAATCTGTTTGGAGAGCACGCGGAACGTAGTCTAAGAATCACTGTAAAGATTGTGGAAACAATAGCAAACTACCACCATCTCCAGATTTTTGGATTTAGAATTGTGCCTCTTGTCACTGAGAATGATCTCGTACGCTGAGAAGGAACGCCCGACGGTGGTGAACACCTTAAAAAGTAATTTGCAAACAAAACAAAAGCCGCGTGCACATCACATTTTTCTTTCTTCTTTTGCTCTTCACTCTCCTTTCCCCTGACGGTTCTCCGCGGTTTCGCATTCGCCAACCGCTCGCGCAATGTCAGCGCAGCGGCGTATGCTGGCCGGCGCGTCCCATTTCAATGCTGCTAGCAGTTATTTTGCGGGAGTTGGTTGAACTAAAAGGACATGGAGTTCCGAACAGTCAATGTTGCCCGGTAACACGAGTAACGGTCTCTAACTGCACTCGAAAGCGAAACTTGAGGCTAAATAGTGTTCATATAGGCGCCGATATTGAAAATAGGCATTTATAGGCATTTAGGCACCAACGCCAAAATAGGCATTTATAGGCACTATAAAAACACCATAGCAGCCCTCCTTAACCTCTAATTCATGCTCATATATCAAAGTGGGGCGATAGGAGCGCAAGGAACAAAAAAGGCATTTGCCTAAAATCCGGTCTCTAGTCATTACGAAGGTTTTATTATTACTTGCGTTCGATGAGATGTTGGCGTCCGTAGATAGAACCGGCTACTACTCTTAATTGACAGGTGTGCACCAAACAATGCAAAAGTGAGACGAAAATTTCCTTTGGTACATTTGATTGTGCTGTGCGCAGTGTCTATGTTTTATTAACATGGTCGTATAGGAAGATGTTGGCACCAAATATTGGTGCTGGCTATTTCCTTGGCACGTGTGAATAACGAGAATATGCCGCAGACGTACGAAATCATTCTCGGCGCCAGGTATGAACAAATTTTAATATTTTTGCTGAAGTACATTACAAGCGTTTAAGTTCAAACTTTGGGGTATGGCAAGAAAGAAACGAATGTCGGCGTATAAAATGATAATAAAATTATGCAAATCCCACGCAATGTGGGAATTAATATTATGGTAAGCATTTTGCAGGTAGCTGGCTATCCAGCGTAGTCTGGAGTTTCGCAAAGCGTCACTAGATTGACCAAAGTGTTTGTGAAAGGCGAGCAATTGTGATTGACGACAGCAGCAAGATGACGATGATCGCATGATGACTAATTTTTAAAGACGATAGTCTTT
Organism: Dermacentor silvarum; assembly: GCF_013339745.2. Lineage (NCBI taxonomy): Eukaryota > Metazoa > Arthropoda > Arachnida > Ixodida > Ixodidae > Dermacentor > Dermacentor silvarum. Next base: position 134,292,610 of record NC_051154.1, read on the forward strand.
CTTGAGCTACCTAAACGCGAAAAACTTTGCCTGTCTGTCACTCGATTCAACCGCCCGGCCAAAACCAAGCATGAGGAGAGGAGGTGCAGAGAAAGAATAAAAAAGAGACAGGCAGAGAGCAGTAAATAAAAGAAACTTGCTGGCGAGGCTGGATGTGAACCCAGGTACCCACGGTCTGAATGGGAGCGTCAACCACTAGGCTATATACCCACGCTTGTAGAACATGCATTTATGGAGACCATATGATTGCGTGGTACCAACGATTCTTACAGAACTTGCTATGGGCGAGAGAAACAGACATTTAAAGAAAGAGAGAGAGAAAGAAAGAGGAACTCAGATAGAGAGAAAGAGAGAGACAGAAAGAAATGAAAAATGAAACGCTGCGAATAAAAAAAATGAACGCGTTAGAATTGGTGTCGAAGAGACTCTACGCGTTAAAAACAAGCCGACTGAAGCCGCGGCTCTGTAGCCGGCTTTAAGCCAACAGTGATAAAAGGTCCCAACAGATGGCGCGAGAGCAGGGCGAACACGGGAAATTTGAATTGAATTCAGCAAAACCTCCATTGCATCCATCATGGGAGGAGTGAGAGGGGAGGGGAAGAGCGTGAGAGGTGGGGAGAAGAGAGGGTGTTACGTATTAGGGGTGGCAGAAGGCTATCGTCTTTCGACGTCATTTGCAGCGAAGCAAGCACATATGCGGCCAATTTTTTTTTACTACCTTTTCCGTTACCTGAACCGATCTTGTGTCGTAGAGCGTTTGCGTGGCACTACGAGGAAAGGACTGTTAAATGTAGGCCTATCCCGAAGACTGTGCAAGCCAAAACAGCGTCTGGAAGCGCTAGCTGCCACGAGCGAAGATCGGAACATACTGGCATGCTCTAGCTGTTATCAGCAACTTGTTGCTGCGTGACGCGACGCACGCGAAAGACAGTGATTATAATTTGGGCTTACATTCCTGCGTTTCTGGCCGAAGGAAACCTGCGCCCGCGCGCCCGTGCTCACCAGCGCACATGCTCTCGCTCGTGCTGAGCAACGTGACGCCCGCGCCAGTCGTCTCAAAAAGTTGGCGTTGGCAAGAGAGATGTATGCTTGCGGGTGGTGGCCTTTTTTGGGGTCTTTCTAAAGCCGTTCAAGTGGGATGCATCGCATTTTGCCGGTGTAATGCTTTAGTAGTGAATGAATTACAGCGCGAACTGACGAGGTCGAGACGAGAAGGCGGCGCACACATGCGCTGTCTTACAAGTACTTTTATTTTCGGACGTGTATGAAATTTATAGCATTCACATGACACGCGAAAATAAAGAAACATATATAACAACCACGTGCGTGTCGCCTTCTCGGGTCGTCCTCGTCAGTTCGTGTGGTTAGTCGTTCACTATGAATCAGAATCAACTAGCTGTCGCAGAACTGTTGTGCTAGGACGACGGCGTTCGATGCCAGCATTGGACAAATGTCTTTCAATGTAAGAGATCCGAAAGGATGCGAGACAGGAACCCACTTACCTGCCTGCCTGCCGAAAGGTGTCTGGAATGAGTCAAGGAATGCTTCGCATTAAAAACGTAGCGTAGTTGCAGTGTGACGCACTACAATTACGAAAAGCAAGTAGTCTGGGTGAAACCTATGGCGAAAACGTGCGCAGAAAAAGTAACCTCAGAGCAACTTCGGAAGCCCAGCTGACAACAAGCTGCAGCAGAGGAGCCGTTGACACCTCGCCACACATATCGACCAAAGCTAGATTTACAAGTTGGAGAGGTAGTAAGGTACGGAAATTAGCGACTTGGTTAAATAAGACTAGTGCGATCAAGACATAGATAAAACATTAACGTATAACGTAAAAGCTGCACATCCTTGAAAAACCTCAACCCTGTATGCCTATAGATGTTGTCGCGTTGTCTCTAGGATCAAAGGTTACTGGAGTCGCCACAGCTTCAAAATTCAAAATATGCTAAAGGTGAGGGCGGGGAGCTTTTATGCTGACGCTTTGACTTTTTATAGAGCATGTCAGCTTTCGGTCTGTTGTCACACCTATACTTATTCTACACTGTAGAGGAAGAAAAAAGTGTTTTCCGTGGAATGGCTACTGTAAAGCTCTGTTTCGCTTTAATAGATATCGCTTCTCGCGAAACATCTGAGCTTATAAGAAAGAAAGTGTAAGGAGTTTTCTACGAGCTCTGACACCTATCCCAGACTGCCGCCTTGTCCTCGACTACATCTAGAATGTGTACGATAAAAAGCGGTGTGAGGAGTGCGCAATTTAATAGACTTGAAAGAAATGTGCGCTCATTTTTAAGTGTTGAGCTGACGACGGTTGACTAAGGAATATATTTAATTTTGTCGTCGGACAGAGCGCAAAGACCTGTGTGAATCCCGATGCGATATATTTCTCTTGCAACGCGTAAGGTTAAATGTTCAAAGTTTGGTGATATGCCAATTATTATATGGCCTGCATGTTAATTATGTGGCCTATACTGAAATATGGAGTCTGGAAACAGCAAAGATGGCCAATCTCGGATTGGTTGGAACGTTATAAAGATGTTCTGTCTGAAGTTTTGAATGGTCATTTCATTTCATATTCATAACACGCGTGTGTTTGAGGGATTGTGTGGTCACAGCTCGGAGGCCAATCATAATTTTGATGAATCACTGGAGAATGCCCGGAATCCTTGCCGTTGCCTACCGGCCTTTGAGCTCCGAGTACCGTTAATGCTTTGAAGTGATGGGCGAACGAGCACAATAATATGAAAATGCTCAAAAATAAGAGTAAGTTTAAGGTTTTGCTGGAAAAGGTCGCTCTCTGGTTGTCTGTGGTGATTGGGATGTGCAGTGTAGGGCGTTGTGGTATTATTTTGGCCGCCATTTCAGAACAGCTTGCGTCGGAACCTGAAGATACTGCGCGTCAGCGAGGCCCCTGTGGTGCTGGCTGATATGAGGGAGGCACGCGCCTGCCCTACAAGCAAGTGATATGAGTTTCTACAATTTGTGTCATACATGGTGATTGATGTCAGGAAACAATGTTGTCGAGTGGAATTCGTTACTTCAGTCCTCTTTTCTAGCCTATTGCATAGTATAAAACGCGTCACTGGGGTTCTGGGGAACTCCCCCGAGCGGTACAACGGTAGGTGTGACACCCGGCAGGCGATCCGTGCGGCCATCTTGCATTCGGAGGTAACATCCTTGCTGAAGGCGATGTAGATAGGCCTGCTTATGAAAATAAATGCTAATGGAACTTGTTGGTGTGCCTTCGTATTGCCTAACACCCTAACACACTAAAAGAAAATTACAGAAGAAACCATGCACATATATGAAAGGGCCGAAGCGAAAACTTCCAATGGTCTTATTCAAGTTGTGGATATACGAGAGTAAATCAAAAGTTACTGGACATTTTGTGTTTTCGCGAGTATAAACGAAGGCTGCGAGTGTCTGATGTCACCAAGTGTACACTTGGAGTGACGTGGAAGTAGGAGTATCCAACACTGCCCCATTCAGTCGAATGTCGCGAGGAAAAGGGGTCATATATGTATGGATGCACCACTCCCTGAATGCACCATCGAAGAACAGCGCGCCGTAGTGCGCTTTCTGCGTTCAGAGGGAGTCCAACCGGCGGACATACACCGTTGGCTGTTAGCACTTCCTATATCTTTCGTACAGCGCTGCCCTGGCGCCATCCAATTACCACGCCTTTTTGAATGAGGCACTCTGTGGTCTTCGGTTCAGGTCAGATAACGAGGTCCAGCAAGTGGTGCAGACATGACTTTGTGAGCAACCAAACATTTCTATACGTGGACGGGATACAGGAGCTGATTGCATAATGTCGATACCCAAAGTGCATTGCTGTGCAGGAGGCATATGTGGCCTCCTGCCTCCTGCTATCAAAAAGTGACAGGTGTAATTCCCCTTCCGGTGTTTAAATAGAGACGTACGTTATGTGAAAATTGCCTTTACTTTTTGATTTACTCTCGTATATGGTGATGAGGGAAGGACACGTGACCTGGCGTAAGCGCAGTAAGCTAAATACGAAAACGGAGAAACAAATTCTTACAAAAATGTGACCAAAGGAAGAGAACAGTGGGGAGGTGGGTGGGGGGGGGATGGGGGGGGGGGGGGGCGTCAGTAAAGAAAATAATTTTCGTCCTTCCTCCATTTCGTGTTCATCCCGTTACACATTCCTTTTATCTTGCGAGGGGCACAAAACAGCGCGTGCGCGTCAAACCGCTGACTCGCCTGCCTCATTCTGTTTGGCAAAGTGCGCATGTAAGGCACAGTGACAGGGTCTCGGATTACCTTGTGTTTTTGTAGCACGTCGTTTTTTTTTTTTTTTTTTTTTTTTTTTTTTTTTTTTTTTTTTACATCCAGCAATACATTTTCGCAAATGTGCCCTAGGCCGTTAGTGTGCCTAGTGTCTGCTGGTCTGCTCGTCTATGCTTTCCGCAATGGCGTGGTACTCACTGCTTGCCTGATAGATGATCGGGTGTCACCTCTTTTTATTACTTTTGAGCGACCAGAGCGACACCAAAAGTTGATTTTGTCGTCGTGTCGCGTCACGACACGTGGGACTATCGTCTGACTTCGAGTTCAAATCAAGAAACTGAAGCCTTTCTTGCTATTGGAATTTTGTAAATTTGAGCCATTTGCGTGGTCTCTGAAACAAATATATTTTTACAGCGAAGCTGTATATGACTCGGATCCCGGGATTTATTCGTCTCCGTCGACAGAACAGTCGACAGAAAACTATTCCACGAAGTGAAGCGAAAAGTGCCTATCTCCATTGGAATTATGCATGCAAGACACACCCCAGTATTCGTTTCAATAAAGAAAAGCACAAAACAAGAGTCAAAACCGCATGATTAACGATAAGGCGCGTTGGAACAATGCGAAACAAGTAGCGTTCGCCGCAAGCGTTTCCCGGTAAAGATTACGGTTGCATAAGCTGCAGTTGCCGGGAAGCGGCAACTATAGCATGCGAAGTAAGGAATGACGTCACTACTCTTTCATATGTAAAAGAAGAACCCGCCTAGCTACTGATTTCATTTGTGTTGTGATAGCGCTATGGGAAGGCCATGCATATTAGGACTCCCGAAGAGCAGCCTGAACACGATGAGTGGCGACGGGAACAAATGGCATCGTGCTCAAACTAGACAATTTAATTGTCTTGCAGTGCATTGCTCAATCGTTCAAGGCTACGTCACATTGGACTATCGGATCAGGTAATACCACAGCTTCTCTGGCCAACCACCTTCACAGCGTGGATTGGGGCCCAACTTTTTGTAGATGCTGTGCTCGCTTTGTCGGTTTTGACTTTCCCATACGTACTAATTATTACGCACCTAAAACAAGTGATGACGCTTGTTCTTTCTAGCGTTCTCGCTAGCATGCGATCACCAGCATCTAAAAATAAATCTGATAAATCATATGTCCTTCATTACGACATAAGCCTAGCAGTTGTTTCTCTGACGAAGACGAGTATTCTTGTCGAAACATTGCCTCCAGCGACATTCCTTGTTCTACCACTGTTGATTACTTCAAACCTCCACCTTACTGTGAACTTCGGCCTTGTTTGGATGTCGCTCTTGTGTGTACCACTTAGGCAGTCATGACATCGCACCACCACTCCGTCGCAAAGAGCCTATAGTCGAGCTGATCAACCTACTAAGAAACGAAGGGCACCTTTAACGGGATGCAGCCTTGACCAATGCAGCGAGGTCATTTTGCGGCATCCGTTTCTTTACGTCCAAGTCCATTTGTTATTACCGTGCGCCGCGTTGAAGTTTGTGAGCCTGTGAGTCTGTGGGGGCGCTTTGAGATTTTGCTGGTAAACATGCTTTTTGCCACTGTGTCTTGTCATCAGCGTATGCAGATAATCAATTTGAGGTTGGGCCTGTTTTCGTCGTGACAGAAAAAGGTGAGCGGTACTGAGGGCACTGGAAACAGACTGCGCGATGGGGCACCCGGCGTATTCAAACGCGAACAAACGCGAACGTACACTGTGATCCTGAAACTAAGGAAACCTTTCTCTGAGGAACGTGGAGGCTTTGTTAATTACCAATCTACGGCACAAATCCGGTGTGCGGGGAGCGATGCGCGGCTGATGGCGCTAGCAGTTAAACGAATACCGAGATAGAGATACAGGACTTTCTTCATATGATCTGCGGCGCACGTCGTCGTTAGTTGAGCCATTGGCGAGGGACCACGTTTCGGACCACACAGCCTAGGAGTCGCGCATGCCGGTTTCATGGAATTTTTTTTTTTTGGTAAAGCCCCCACGGTCTTGCCATTAGCCGTGTAGGGGAACACTAGGGAAACCGGAATGTTAGGCCGTGTTAAAATTAACACAAGGTTAACATAAAGACGAAGGTATGGAAGCAAGAGAATGAACTTCAGTTTCGACAGCGTAAGAGAGCGCGCTACTGCCTTTTTTTTTTGCGTTGATGCGTGTTTTGCTGTGCATTTAGATTCCCGCCGGCAAGCCAAGCCCTTTGGTTTAACTCGGTAAACCGAGTCTAGAGCAACCTGACTACATAAGACTACTTACTTATGATCGAGCTGTCGGCCGCCACATTCGAGCCTAATCGCGTGCTTGCACGAGCGCGTCCTTGTTGTTTGCAATTCAGTACAGGTTCCTTCGTGACCGGCTGATGTTATCCGTCGCCGCTGTTTCGTGAAGGCTAGAACCGGTCCTTACTCCATGAGCCGTAGCCTGTGAATGTGCTTACCAGCTGGAGCTGCGCCGATATTGGCAGTAGGTCTTAGTCACTGTTTGTCCTGCCCCCATCTTTTAAATTTCTTTCTTTTTATGTTTTTCACGGCGTAAATATTTTTAATCGTTTTGAACATTGCATTTTTTAGAGTCGCGGTATATTGGTGCAAATTCGGTAAATTACCTTGATCATATTCGTTGTTCTGTCGATTGACAATGATAGTGACAAAGTCGGAAGATTCGTCTTCTATAACCTTATAAGTTTGTGTGTGGACTGATATCAATATAAACGTCCAGGTTGATACCAGCTTTGCTTCCACGCACAAGTTTACTTTCTTTATATCTCGTAAAACAATACTGTTTTGATTGTGAAGCTGACAGAACTGCTTGTGCATATACCCGGCTGTACTAAATGGCACGCCCGCTTTTAAGTAGAGATATCTCTCTTGCGCCTCTGCGGCAGCCTTGTATACAGCTGTATCGCTGCCATCACGTTGTACTCACTGTATTTCTTCCGCCGTTATAGGTGCCGAGCGCACGAAACCGCTTCCAGAGAGGCGATGATGACTGTCACGATGATTACGTGGACGATGATGCTAAAGTGGCTTTTTCGTTATACGAAAACATGATTTGATTAATTGTAGTCCGCATTCTAAGGATGTCGCCATTGCCACCTGTAGTTTTATTATTTTACTGAGCCAGTGAAATAAAATCAGCGCTCGGAATAAATTAGTTAGTATTTACAGCAGATGTATCGTCCGCTGATTTGTTCTTTTCTGGAAGTACTGCATGGATTTCTGTAGACACCTTAGTGCATCTTTCGCGCAGAACATGCCTCTGCGCCCTCGAAAACGTTCACAAAAAACACGTAACAAAACCTGCTCCGCTGATACATATACCGAATTGATGAGCAGACATTTGAAGTGTCTTCTTTTCATTTGTGGATGTAGTCAGAAAGAGAATGAACAGAACCTTTGGGTTGACGAGTACTCGCTATAGTGACAGGTCTGAGTATAGTGAGATGTGCACACACTGAAGTGGACTTAACGCGTTCTCGTTTCGCGTCTTTGGCAGACGAGGTACAGATCAGCGGAGAAGCGTGGCGGTTCATTTAGCACAAGAGCAGAGCCTGGATCTAATGCCCCTTGGCAGCCGACGGAGAGCTTTTTTCCGCTAGAGACATAGCGAGACAGGCGGGCCTTTCCTTTTGCGGCGCCCTAGCAACGAACGTGTCCTGATCCCGCTAGTTCGTGGCCGTGCGGTTGCTAGGTGACAGGATTCAGGCAAGCGACTACTGTGAAGCCTTATTCTGTACGAAGGGCAAGTGTGTGGAATGTGGGAAGAAAGGGGGGTGGCCCACGTGTCAACGGCAGAAAAGCTTCACTAAGGGGAGCAATCTCTTTTGAACCTATTTATGAAGAACAATGAATTGTTCAGGAAAGACACACAGTCAAGGAAACCCTCTTTAAAGCACGAGCTAGTTCATGCTGGATCGTTTAAAGAATGCAAGAACCTGTGACACCAAGAACACACAAACATACGTACGGGACAATATTATCCCTGGGCAGTGACCTCGAGTACTTCATGACCTCGAGCGCGAAATTCGTAACGCGTGGCCGTAGGAGGACCATCAGTGTGGCAAAATGAGCTTGTTGGTAATTCATAATAGTCTAGAGCGGGCGTTCCCAAACTTTCTGGCCTTGGGGACGTTCTAACCTGCCTTCCCTGGGTGCCGCGGAAATCCCCCTCCCCCCTACTTTTTTCTCGCCGAGATGCTTATGATTTTAATTAATAAATTTAAACTCTAATGAAAAAAAATACACTGAAGGAGGGATGTGGTCGGATTCATTCTGGCCACTCGCGGAACCCTAAGTTCCCGTTCCTGGAACGCAGTTTGGGACCCCCTTGTCTAGAGGAATGGCGCACGCAGGAATAGGTAGCGCAGGAGCAACGTTGCGTGTACTTTTCTTGTCTACGTTTGTCCTGTGCCTCTACGACTTCTACAAGGGCCGCCTCTTAGTCTGCGTGCAGCTGCTCATCAAGAAGCAACGCAAGCTTGTCACGAAATCCAGAAAATAAAGAAAGCGTACGTTCTACTCTTCCACACCGTTGATGTTGTTCCGGAAGTGCAACCGAGTGGAATCAAAGATGCTAGAAGTATTTTGAAGTTAAAAACGAGCATAAATTATCAGGGGCGAAAAAGGGCGCAGTGCTCGAAGGAGTGCACTTAAAGCTCACTTTTTAGGCTCCGCTTCCAACGCTTTTACCGCAAGCCGTATTGTTACTTCGACGAAGAAGTTCACCCCTTTGTTGTGCGAAAAGAAATGACGGAACTACATATAGTTTTATTGGTTCGCACTGCCGTCAAATTGCCAACTTCACCAGAAAGCTATGATGACGATATACGTTGTTCTGGATAGAGATTCTCTGAGCGAACTGGGTGCATCACGGGGCATATGTGAAAACACAAGGTAACGTTCTGAAGAAAGGCGTGAGCCTTGTAAACAATGCTCATACAGACACGTATAAAGGAAGTTCTTGGGAAATAAGTTCTGCGGAAATCCGAAAGGTGTAGGAAGATTAATGAAAAAGAAAAATTGGTCACCTGCCCGATAGTTTCGTGCTACTCTCGGTTCGCTGACCAATTTTTCCCGGTCACAAATGGTGTTCTTGGGCCGCCGGTTAAGGACAGCTTAAGGAAGTGACGCACATGGGACTTCTTACGCCTTGGGTTTGTGGGTTCAGGCAAAATGGAGATAACTTTATTGTTCAAAGCATGGTTGTAGTGTGTCCATTACCGTGTTTAGTTTCTATAACTAACTAACCAACTAACCTAACTAACATAACTAACATAACTAACATAAATAAATAAATAAATAAATAAATAAATAAATAAATAAATAAATAAATAAATAAATAAATAAATAAATAAATAAAGTTACCTGTCCAGGAACAACTGTGTGGTCTCAGTGGTGGTGCCCAGAGGAAAAAAAAAGTAGAGATCTATAACCACAAAGTTATAGGATAAAAACATTTGGTGAAAAAGAAAATAAAGAAAACAACTGCATAAACATAAGCAACAAAACATCAATACTGCACAAATACGGGACGGAGTACACACACACACACACACACACACACGCACACGCACACGCACACGCACACGCACACACACTCACACACACACACACACACACACACACACACACACACACACACACGCACACGCACACGCACACGCACACGCACACGCACACGCACACGCACACGCACACGCACACACGCACACGCGCGCGCGCGCGCGCGCGGAAGGATATATAGGATATAAGGATAATTACGGAAGGATATATATATATATATATATATATATATATATATATATACGGAAGGAGGGAGAAACTAAATGAAGACAAGAGAGCAGTTCAGTTAGAAAGAAGGCTCAAGTGAAAGTGCGGAGCTCAGAACAGAAAGAAGACAACACGTTTTGAAAGATGTCAAGATGGAGAAAATGACAATTATATAGACTTTACATTCTGCGGAGAGGCGAGTGTCTGCTTTAAGAGGCAGGAAGGTGGGAGGGCCTATATGTTCCCTGGTAGTCTTGTGCGGAACACGCAGTGAAACAGAAGCCAGTAGTTCCGTATTTATAATTCCATGAATGATTTTTTTTTATAGAACGAGGATGTCGGTACGACTCCGTCTGCAGCTACGTGACAATATTGTAGGATGATTATTCAAACTTTAAAAGTTGTTGATGTTTATATATATGCTCATGATTTTTTCTGCACACGTTCAATCAATAAAATCAAATCAAAATCGGAGTTTATTGTCATTGAATACATGATGAACTGCACGGCCTGATTAAAAGGCTATTTAAATCGCTTGTGAATTCCACACCATGGAGACATATTCAAGCAGTGGGAAACAGATGGATGTAAACAATTTGAGGAAGGGAAGTGGGCTGCAGAAATCTCTTGCAAGTCTGCAGACCGAACCGAGCGCGCGCAGGCCTCGTGATGCTCCGCGCTTAGAGTGGGCGGAGAAGCTTAACGTGCTATCGAAAAGCACACCGAAATTGTTTATTCCAACAGCCCTGGTCAACGCCGCATGATCAACAGAATGAGGGAAGACGATGTTATGGCTTTTACGCGAATGCGACAAAATTCTGATTTTCGATTAATTTAGAGTGAGCCCGTTTAACTGGCACCATTCAGAGAATTAGGATAGGTCGGACTGTGGAGGCGCAGCAATGCTCAATACTGTGTATCTCCTTAAGTATTTTGATGTCGTCAGCATAAAGAAAAAAAATCAAGAACAGGAAGGAACACAAGGATCGAGTCCTGTGGCACACCACTGGCAGCTATGTAGTACGTGCTTGAGAACTGTCCGTTGGAGGTGACATAGCATTGTCGTTCTGACAGGTGTTCCCGCAGCAAAGGCATCAAAGGTGCAGAAACACTGGTTTCGTGGAATTTTGGGAGCAACAGGGCATGACTGGCGACATCAAACGGCTTGCTTAGGTCACAGTAAACAGTGTCAAGTTGACTCCTGTTCTCGACCGCTTCTGATGCGTGGGCCATAAAGCTGACGAGGTTTGTTAGCAGCCTGTAATAAACCCATGTTGATTAGATATTCGGCTGTTCCGTTAGCTGCGTGCGATTAATGCGGGCAGAACAGACTCAAAGGTTTTTGAGGCAGAACTATGAGAGATATCGGTCTGTAGTACTGTACGTCTATTTTAGAGCCAGATTTGGGGACGGGAATGACACGAGATATGTTCCACGGTATAGGAAATGTGCGTGTTTCGAGGCAGGTGTTGTATATGCAAGTGAGGATTGGACTAAGCACATCACTAAATCATATAATTTATTCCATAGGAATGTCATCACGGTCACATGACAGTGATGGTTTTGCGCTGCGGATGCTTTTGGTGATAACTTCTTCACTAATAGATGCAGTGTGTGGAGAATTACCACTGTGCAGCGGAAGGTTGGACGAAGCTGGGCCACCGCCGCTGCTTAAATCTGATTGAAAGTGTTGTGCAAACGCATCTGAGACATCATCAGTATAGTTTCACGTCTTCTTCTTTCTGGGGTTCTACGTGACAAAGCCAGTTCTGATTATGAGGCACGCCGTAGTGGAGGGCTCCGGAATAATTTTGACCACCTGGGGTTCTTTAAAGTGCACTGAAACGCAAGCGCACGGGCGTTTTCTCATTTCGCCTTCATCAAAATGCGGCCACCGCGGCTGGAATTCGATCCCACGATCTCGTGCTCAGCAGCGCAACGCCTTAGCTGAATGAGCCACTACGGCGGGTAGTAGTTTCACGCTTGCTTCATTGTTAACAGAGGGATAGTATCTGTTTTACTTGGTGTCGACCTCTGCTAATAATAATAATAATAATAATAATAATAATAATAATAATAATAATAATAATAATAATAATAATAATAATAATAATAATAAAAGTGTCAGCCCTTCCACTGGGGTGGAGATGGAAGACCAGCGAAGCTGTACTGTTGTGGGAATTATCTATTTTCAATTATAAATGTTGAGGTGTGATGGTGTAATTGGTTATTTGAACTATTAAAGAATGAGAAATATATATGATCCGGTGGTTTTCATTTATTTATGGACCACAATGACCATGGCCTGATGGTCGCTATGGTACACCGCCATAAGGTGTACGACAACGGCAGGCACGTTCTTCATAAACACGGAGGTCTGTGCACGTCCGGTGTGCTGTAGCTGGTAGTTTGTTACCGTCGGTTCGTTCACACACGTCAACCCGAAGCGCTCGAGCATAAACGAAGTGAACCACTTTCCATCCGAGCGTGCAATGTCAACATTGAAGTGACCCGTCATTACGATAGATGCTTCGTCGTCGAACTTAACCTATCCAAGGAAGTCTATCATGAAGGCTTCAATATCTCTCTTGGGCGTCGCGGGTGGAACGTACACGACGGCGAGCACTAAAACCCCTATATATAAAAAGTAGCGCCAACCACTTCCCTCCTCCTCCGTTCCACTGTCTCGCTCGGCGGGGCCAGCGCGATCGAGGCGCGATATCGACAGTGGCGCCGCCTACGTCGGGCCTGCCGTGGCAGACGACAGCAAACGCGCCGCCAGAGGAAATCCGCGGAAAACTTCGATCGCGCCCTGCGGAGAAGTTTTTAAGGCGCGATTTTGCTTCGTCAGTCAGTAACTGGCCCTAATAATGCCGGTTTGGAAGTAGCAACGCGACGATGCGAGACGGCGCAAATACCAAGTGTGCAGCAAGCGTTTGCGCACGCCGGATGGTAAAGAAAGAAGCTTTTTGCGCTCGCCTTGTCGGTTGCGGCAACTTAAGGCGCAGCAGCATGTCATCACAACGACGTTCTTGTACCTAACATGTTTGATCTGTTTGTGCGTTCAGCACTTTCGTCGCACAGGCCCGAGAATGGCGGTTGGAGCGCGCTGGAAAGAAAGAACGGGTGCTTCCACGTGACACGGATTGGCTAATGGGGGAGCGGATGAGGCTGGGGCGACAAGAGGCGGCGAGGAGGAAACGCCGGGGTGAGCGCGGTAGCGGCAAGATCTAAGAATGGCGCTACTTTTTATATATAGGGGTTTTAGCGACCATCGAACCTCGCGCACCTTGACGGCACACGCGTCGGCGCAAGCAGAGACGATGGCATCATTCGCCACCGGCATCTCGTGTCGCAGGGCTACACCAAGGAAATCGTTCCGCGCGTAGATGGCAACGCCTCCGGTGCCGCCGCCGGCGCCGATCATATTGCGGACCTCTTATTCGACTAGGGCTTCCGAACCACTGGACGTACGTAAAGCCCCTATATATAAAAAGTAGCGTCACGCTTTGAAGAATGCCGCCGCCTCCTCGCACACCCTGTCCGAGGCCGACGCCGCGTCGGTATTGGCCTAATGGCATCACGTGGACCGTCGAACCCCCGGGCGCTGGCTGCGTTTGTTTACGATCACGCTCCATCGCCATTTTCGCCCGAGAAGCGTCTACCGACTGGCGAGGAGCACGACGATAGCGACGAACACAGTCGGCGATCGTCGAATCTGATCAGCGGTGAAAAATAAACAAGTGCACGTGTTTCAAGCGGTTTAGGCGGCGCAACGGTCGAAAAAGGAGCGCGAAAGAGAGGGGAAACGAGGAGGAGGAGAGTGTTGCTACTTTTTATATACAGGGGCTTTAGACGTACGTTCTGCTGGTATTCTCGTTCGCGGCGTTTGTGCTCCCATTCGCGCTTCTGGGCACGCAGTCGCTCGTTGCGTTGTTGCTCCGAACGAACGGCACGCGGCCGGGCCATCGTGAGTAGTAAGGGCAACTGATAAGAGCGCTAGCGCGATGTTCACATCACGGAATGGCTAAACGTCGTTGTCGACCCTGTTAGGGGGGAGGCTGACAAGAGCCCGGAGAAAGTCGGTGGCACAGGTGGCAGAGGCCGGCAGGGCTGGGCGCATGCGCCGCAGTGGGAGAGCGGGCACACACAAGCACAGGCATGCTTGGCAGCCGTGTATCTCTCCCCCGCCATCGGGCCGGTGCGCCGTGCCCTCCTCTCCCTTCCATTTAAGAGCGGCTCTGTCAATAGACGCACGCGGAGCAACCGGAGGGGCGAGGGAAAGCGCGCGCGTCAGCAACCGACGCCCGCCGCCTGCCTAGCCTCGCTAGCCTCCTAGCAGGGCTCAACTGTAGTCGGGCGCAGCTTCCAGTAGGCTTGCCGCGCTAGCCTCACAGCCGGGCCCAACTCTACTCAGGGGGGAACGCGGCATAAGGGAAGGTCGACTGGCGCAAGAGAATGGAGATATCGGGGGCTCAGCCGGCCGGGAGGGAGGAAGAGCCGTGCGCTCAAAAATACGACTACGCTCGAGCCAATACTGATGATAATAGTTTTTTTCTACACGCGGACATGATCTTCGGGGACTGAGCCCTTAACAGCTTCGCTGTAATAATCACAGCGGACACTACCATCTTGTTGATGTTTTTGAGTCTTCTTGAGTACTTCTTTGCAATGCACACATGTCTTGGTCTGTTACAGCATTGCCTGTTGTGGCCTTCGAAATGAATGCACAGACGTACGGTACCACTCTCACGCTCAAAACGACGCACAAATTGCGAAGTGCGAATGCGCTCAGGCTAGGGCGTCCGGCTCCCAACTGCGCATTGTCGAGTGGGCAAGAGTTCGATCCTCAGTGGTGAAGTTGTATTAGCCTTCACCATTGGAGGCTTTCAACATTTGAATTCCTCACCTTCACAAGGATGAAGGTGATGTCTTAAAAAAATCTGGACAACTTCAATCTGTGCGCGTGAGCAGCATGACAAAATTTGACAATCCAGCAAGGTGGCGAGAATATTCTGCAGATATTCATATAATAATAAGCCAGGGGCGACTTCTTGGACACTATATATATGTTCGTTCCCTGTGCAAGACACCTTGAACTCCTCATGAAAAGTGTCGCTGCCATACTGTATTGTAGAGCGCTATGGAGGCACGACAAATATGAGTGAGGTGTGTTGAAAAGGTCCATAGTTACAGAACTTGCTTATGGAAACTCGGTGTTTAAAATACCAAGGGAAATCGGGACTAGAGTATAATCAAAGAACTGTCGGAACAACGGCTCTAGGACGCGCGCTAAAGAAACTACAAACTAGGTAGTACAGGGAGACATGGGTTGGGAATCCTTCGAAGCACGGTAGGCCCAGAACAAAATATCCTTCTAAACACGATTGAGGAATGTGAAGGGAAGTGGACGCGTGACTAGGGTATTTGGTTACCACGACAGGAAAAACGTCGACTCCCGCTTGAAGAAAAAAAAAAGTCACAGGCCTGCGCGGCACACGCAGCACAGTCACAGCGTAAGCTGGTTGAGCGGTGCAAGAGTAGCTCCAATTTCGGCACCACGCTCAACAAGGTCTTCGCGGCAAAGTGTCTTCGCCTCGATTTTGACGAGAACGATCTGAACTGTCCGCCCTGCGTCGGCGTCGACGGTGAGCTGCGGCTTGTAATGCTCTCTGCACAGCAGTCTGCTGAGCCCGATGATGCCTGGTTGTAGCCGCGCACGTAGCTCTAAGATTCGCTTCTTCAGCAGCGGTTCGTACCTTGCGAGGAGACACCATAACGTGTACCGAAGAGGTACCCAGAATACGTGGCGCACATCTAACATCGGGATAGCGTTGATTGCGCGCCTCGTCTGAATCGCATCGCGTCTGAATAGCATCTCGTCGCACGCGGCGGTTGCAGGCACATTAACTAGATGGCGCCAAAGTACTGGCGGAGGCTCGAGTCGTCTGCGCCTGCGCGCCGGCCTATAGGCGCGTATAAAGGGAATTTTTCTTCTGCCTGATAGCAAGCGCTGGCGTGGCTCAGTGGTAAAGTATCCGACTCTCACGCAGCAGGCCTGGGTTCGAGCCCTGCGGAGAGCGGGTACTTTAGAGATGCACAAACACCATATACGGTATATTTTCGATGGAAAATAACGAGTGATGGGACTACTATGTTAGGAAG
The DNA here is from genome assembly GCF_013339745.2 of Dermacentor silvarum. Classification (NCBI taxonomy): domain Eukaryota; kingdom Metazoa; phylum Arthropoda; class Arachnida; order Ixodida; family Ixodidae; genus Dermacentor; species Dermacentor silvarum. The sequence continues at coordinate 134,308,816 of NC_051154.1, forward strand.
CAAAGAATGAAATTAAAAAAAGATTTACGATAATTTAAAGGGCACTGCACTACTTTTAGAAGCTTGATCAAGATTTCTAGATTTCAAAATGCGGCCACCGCGGCTGGAATTCGATCCCACGATCTCGTGCTCAGCAGCGCAACGCCTTAGCTGAATGAGCCACTACGGCGGGTAGTAGTTTCACGCTTGCTTCATTGTTAACAGAGGGATAGTATCTGTTTTACTTGGTGTCGACCTCTGCTAATAATAATAATAATAATAATAATAATAATGATGATGATGATGATGATGATGATAATAATAATAATAATAATAAAAGTGTCAGCCCTTCCACTGGGGTGGAGATGGAAGACCAGCGAAGCTGTACTGTTGTGGGAATTATCTATTTTCAATTATAAATGTTGAGGTGTGATGGTGTAATTGGTTATTTGAACTATTAAAGAATGAGAAATATATATGATCCGGTGGTTTTCATTTATTTAGGGACCACAATGACCATGGCCTGATGGTCGCTATGGTACACCGCCATAAGGTGTACGACAACGGCAGGCACGTTCTTCATAAACACGGAGGTCTGTGCACGTCCGGTGTGCTGTAGCTGGTAGTTTGTTACCGTCGGTTCGTTCACACACGTCAACCCGAAGCGCTCGAGCATAAACGAAGTGAACCACTTTCCATCCGAGCGTGCAATGTCAACATTGAAGTGACCCGTCATTACGATAGATGCTTCGTCGTCGAACTTAACCTATCCAAGGAAGTCTATCATGAAGGCTTCAATATCTCTCTTGGGCGTCGCGGGTGGAACGTACACGACGGCGAGCACTAAAACCCCTATATATAAAAAGTAGCGCCAACCACTTCCCTCCTCCTCCGTTCCACTGTCTCGCTCGGCGGGGCCAGCGCGATCGAGGCGCGATATCGACAGTGGCGCCGCCTACGTCGGGCCTGCCGTGGCAGACGACAGCAAACGCGCCGCCAGAGGAAATCCGCGGAAAACTTCGATCGCGCCCTGCGGAGAAGTTTTTAAGGCGCGATTTTGCTTCGTCAGTCAGTAACTGGCCTTAATAATGCCGTTTTGGAAGTAGCAACGCGACGATGCAAAACGGCGCAAATACCAAGTGTGCAGCAAGCGTTTGCGCTCGCCGGATGGTAAAGAAAGAAGCTTTTTGCGCTCGCCTTGTCGGTTGCGGCAACTTAAGGCGCAGCAGCATGTCATCACAACGACGTTCTTGTACCTAACATGTTTGATCTGTTTGTGCGTTCAGCACTTTCGTCGCACAGGCCCGAGAATGGCGGTTGGAGCGCGCTGGAAAAAAAAAAAAAAAAAAAAAAAAAAAAAAAAAAAAAAAAAAAAACGGGTGCTTCCACGTGACACGGATTGGCTAATGGGGGAGCGGATGAGGCTGGGGCGACAAGAGGCGGCGAGGAGGAAACGCCGGGGTGAGCGCGGTAGCGGCAAGATCTAAGAATGGCGCTACTTTTTATATATAGGGGTTTTAGCGACCATCGAACCTCGCGCACCTTGACGGCACACGCGTCGGCGCAAGCAGAGACGATGGCATCATTCGCCACCGGCATCTCGTGTCGCAGGGCTACACCAAGGAAATCGTTCCGCGCGTAGATGGCAACGCCTCCGGTGCCGCCGCCGGCGCCGATCATATTGCGGACCTCTTATTCGACTAGGGCTTCCGAACCACTGGACGTACGTAAAGCCCCTATATATAAAAAGTAGCGTCACGCTTTGAAGAATGCCGCCGCCTCCTCGCATACCCTGTCCGAGGCCGACGCCGCGTCGGTGTTGGCCTAATGGCATCACGTGGACCGTCGAACCCCCGGGCGCTGGCTGCGTTTGTTTACGATCACGCTCCATCGCCATTTTCGCCCGAGAAGCGTCTACCGACTGGCGAGGAGCACGACGATAGCGACGAACACAGTCGGCGATCGTTGAATCTGATCAGCGGTGAAAAATAAACAAGTGCACGTGTTTCAAGCGGTGTAGGCGGCGCAACGGTCGAAAAAGGAGCGCGAAAGAGAGGGGAAACGAGGAGGAGGGAAGGCGGAGGAGGAGAGTGTTGCTACTTTTTATATACAGGGGCTTTAGACGTACGTTCTGCTGGTATGCTCGTTCGCGGCGTTTGTGCTCCCATTCGCGCTTCTGGGCACGCAGTCGCTCGTTGCGTTGTTGATCCGAACGAACGGCACGCGGCCGGGCCATCGTGAGTAGTAAGGGCAACTGATAAGAGCGCTAGCGCGATGTCCACGTCACGGAATGGCTAAACGTCGTTGTCGACCCTGTTAGGGGGGAGGCTGACAAGAGCCCGGAGAAAGTCGGTGGCACAGGTGGCAGAGGCCGGCAGGGCTGGGCGCATGCGCCGCAGTGGGAGAGCGGGCACACACACGCACAGGCATGCGTGGCAGCCGCGTATCTCTCCCCCGCCATCGGGCCGGTGCGCCGCGCCCTCCTCTCCCTTCCATTTAAGAGCGGCTCTGTCAATAGACGCACGCGGAGCAACCGGAGGGGCGAGGGAAAGCGCGCGCGTCAGCAACCGACGCCCGCCGCCTGCCTAGCCTCGCTAGCCTCCTAGCAGGGCTCAACTGTAGTCGGGCGCAGCTTCCAGTAGGCTTGCCGCGCTAGCCTCACAGCCGGGCCCAACTCTACTCAGGGGGGAACGCGGCATAAGGGAAGGTCGACTGGCGCAAGAGAATGGAGATATCGGGGGCTCAGCCGGCCGGGAGGGAGGAAGAGCCGTGCGCTCAAAAAAACGACTACGCTCGAGCCAATACTGATGATGATAGTTTTTTTCTACACGCGGACATGATCCTCGGGGACTGAGTCCTTAACAGCTTCGCTGTAATAATCACAGCGGACACTACCATCTTGTTGATGTTTTTGAGTCTTCTTGAGTACTTCTTTGCAATGCACACGTCTTGGTCTGTTACAGCATTGCCTGTTGTGGCCTTCGAAATGAATGCACAGACGTACGGTACCACTCTCACGCTCAAAACGACGCACAAATTGCGAAGTGCGAATGCGCTCAGGCTAGGGCGTCCGGCTCCCAACTGCGCATTGTCGAGTGGGCAAGAGTTCGATCCTCAGTGGTGAAGTTGTATTTGCCTTCACCATTGGAGGCTTTCAACATTTGAATTCCTCACCTTCACAAGGATGAAGGTGATGTCTTAAAAAAATCTGGACAACTTCAATCTGTGCGCGTGAGGAGCATGACAAAATTTGACAATCCAGCAAGGTGGCGAGAATATTCTGCAGATATTCATATAATAATAAGCCAGGGGCGACTTCTTGGACACTATATATATGTTCGTTCCCTGTGCAAGACACCTTGAACTCCTCATGAAAAGTGTCGCTGCCATACTGTATTGTAGAGCGCTATGGAGGCACGACAAATATGAGTGAGGTGTGTTGAAAAGGTCCATAGTTACAGAACTTGCTTATGGAAACTCGGTGTTTAAAATGCCAAGGGAAATCGGGACTAGAGTATAATCAAAGAACTGTCGGAACAACGGCTCTAGGACGCGCGCTAAAGAAACTACAAACTAGGTAGTACAGGGAGACATGGGTTGGGAATCCTTCGAAGCACGGTAGGCCCAGAACAAAATATCCTTCTAAACACGATTGAGGAATGTGAAGGGAAGTGGACGCGTGACTAGGGTATTTGGTTACCACGACAGGAAAAACGTCGACTCCCGCTTGAAGAAAAAAAAAGTCACAGGCCTGCGCGGCACACGCAGCACAGTCACAGCGTAAGCTGGTTGAGCGGTGCAAGAGTAGCTCCAATTTCGGCACCACGCTCAACAAGGTCTTCGCGGCAAAGTGTCTTCGCCTCGATTTTGACGAGAACGATCTGAACTGTCCGCCCGGCGTCGACGGTGAGCTGCGGCTTGTAATGCTCTCTGCACAGCAGTCTGCTGAGCCGGATGATGCCTGGTTGTAGCCGCGCACGTAGCTCTAAGATTCGCTTCTTCAGCAGCGGTTCATACCTTGCGAGGAGACACCATAACGTGTACCGAAGAGGTACCCAGAATACGTGGCGCACATCTAACATCGGGATAGCGTTGATTGCGCGCCTCGTCTGAATCGCATCGCGTCTGAATAGCATCTCGTCGCACGCGGCGGTTGCAGGCACATTAACTAGATGGCGCCAAAGTACTGGCGGAGGCTCGAGTCGTCTGCGCCTGCGCGCCGGCCTATAGGCGCGTATAAAGGGAATTTTTCTTCTGCCTGATAGCAAGCGCTGGCGTGGCTCAGTGGTAAAGTATCCGACTCTCACGCAGCAGGCCTGGGTTCGAGCCCTGCGGAGAGCGGGTACTTTAGAGATGCACAAACACCATATACGGTATATTTTCGATGGAAAATAACGAGTGATGGGACTACTATGTTAGGAAGCAAAGAATGAAATTAAAAAAAGATTTACGATAATTTAAAGGGCACTGCACTACTTTTAGAAGCTTGATCAAGATTTCTAGAAATGTTATATCAATTTCACGATGGCGATTATGCATAATGGGTGTGGGAAAAGTGAGTGCGCAGTGAGAAATTAAACAAAAATACGATAATTGTGAATGACATTGCAGTTTCACGTGTGATATGATAGCGCAAGAGCGTTAGTTCGTCTGATAACTTCTGTGAGACGTCCGTGGGAAGCCCACAAGGACGGGTGCACGAGAACGATCCTCACAGACTGCATGAGCTACAGACAGTCATTACCAAGCACATTGCACAGATAACTCCAGTAACCGTTCACCGAGTGTTTAACAATATGCAGCGTCGTGTGCAGAAATCATGTCTTCAAGCCGGTGCTGGACATTTTCAGCATCTCCTGCAGTTATCACCTCACTGCCGTAAATAAAACTTCAAATTTTGAGACCACCATGGGTATGGCACTGCACAGTTACCTTTCGTACACCCACTACATAGCGCGTGGAAACAGCGCAGAAACCATAGTGCATTATATTGCTACGAGAGAGACATTCAGCCTGGGTCAGACGAAAGGTCTGATCCAGTCATGTTGCGAAAAATGCTGTCGTCGGAACTTGGTGACGGGGAAACTGCAGCTTCCTCAGGTGCAGTTATGGCGACAACCTCGACGTCATGGTCTGTTATAGCGGTGAGGTGGGCAAGCGACATCTTGTGGGGCAACACTTGGGGGGTCAGACCAAAGTTTAGTAGCGGGAGGAACACGCAGTTATCAGCTAATGTGGCGATGGTATGTGGCACAGTAACATTGCGCGTCAGGCGGACGTCTGTAATCGGAGAGACGATATAGTCGCCGTCAGGAACGGGAGGGGTCGATGAAAAACACACGTACGTGACTGACGGCTCGCGGCGGTAGGCGAACAAAATCGGTGGGGCTTAAGCGGCTGACGGGTGTTTCGCGGGCATCTGATACAAGAGGAAGATCGAGGCAGAGCGTTTCAGAAGAACAATCAATTAAGGCCGAGTGTGCCGAAAGAAAGTCAGGGCCAAGGATAAGGTCATGGGGGCAGTGAGCAAGGACGGCAAAAAGGACAACAGTGTGGCAACCGGCAATGCTGACACGGGCGGTGCACATTCCGATCACTTGAACAGCACCACCATCGGCAACACGTATTGTCTGTGTCGTAGACGGCGTCATAATCTTCTGCAGGCGGCGACGTAAAGGGACGCTCATAATAGACAAGTGTGCGCCAGTGTCGATGAGGGCGGTCACAGGAACATTGTCTACCTTGACTTCTAGGAGGCTATGGTGAGTGGGGAGCGTCAGTAGAGGATTTGCAGGGGACGATGGCATTGCAGCTTCAGCTCCATAAGCTGCACTATCTAGTTTTCTTGCGGCGATCGTCCAGAGAAGGACGGCGAGGAAAAGCGGCGAGGCTGCGGAGAGCGGGATTGGCTGCGTTGCGGAGACGGGGAGCGGGAGAAGCGGCGAACAGGAGCAGTGGCGTCAGAGGGAAGAGGCTCGTGGGAGGACGACGAGTAGTAAGTAGGCGAAACAGCGGCTGGACGTCTGAAAAGAGTAGGGTACATGGAGGTCTGGCGAGATGCGTAGCTAGGTCCAACGGCGACGGAAATAACGAGCAATGTGCCCGGCCTTATGACAGGAGAAGCAGATGGGCTGATCGTCGGGCGTTCTCCATTCCGCAGGATTGCGGAAGGAGACGGGAGAGGTGTAGGCGCGTCGAGCGGGTCCAGAGGAATAAGGCCGAGCGTCAGGACGAGTCAGTGGGCACGCTGATGGAAGGCCAAGATTGGCAAACTCCTGCCTGACGACAGCTTGAATGAGGGACACCGATGGCTGGGATGGGTCACTGGCGTGGGTTGTAAACACTGGGGGTTGAATAGGTGCAGGACAGGCGGCTTCAATCTCGCGACGAACAATGCGAGTAACGTGGTCACAGGTGGGCGGCAGTTGAACGGCATCACACGATGAAGTTGCAGCCGTATTGGGCAGCCGGGTGAATCTTTGGGTAATACGGCGGCTCTTCGCGTGTTAAAACCGCCGGCACTCATTGATGATCGTGTCGACGGTATCAACGTTGGTATAGACGAGCAGGTTAAAAGCATCGTCGGCGATACCTTTGAGCACTTGAGAAACCCTCTCGGACTCAGGCATGTGCTCGTCAACCTGGCGGCAAAGAGCGATAACGTCCTGAATGTACGAGACGTATGACTCGGAGGATGTCTGTGCACGAGTCGCAAGTTCATTCCGCGCAGCAAGCTGCCGACCAGTGCTGTCACCGAAAAGGTCGCGGATCTTCTCTTTGAAAGAGTCCCAGCTGGTAATGTCCGCCTCGTGCGTCTCGAACCACACCCGCGGTGGGCCGTCGAGGAAAAAAAGAACGTTGGCGAGCATAAGGGGCGGATCCCACCTGTAGCCGGTGCTGATCCGTTCGTAAAGGTTGAGCCATTTGTCGACGTCAACCCCATCCTGGCCGGAAAATACGCCAGGATCACGAGCCATCAAGCCGTGGCTCCGACCTACATCGGCAGAACGATGTAGGTCGGAGCCACGGGAGGGGCAGGGGGTGCAGGAGGGGCAGGGAGCCACGGGAGGGGCAGGAGCGCAGGGCAGGGGGTGCTACGGGAGAGCCATTCAGCCTGGGTCAGACGACGAAGAAGACGGTTCTCTCTGGTACTGGTGGCTGTCCACCATCTTGGCTACTGTGTCTCTCCCATACTGTAAATACAGTGTAAATAGTCCCGCCTTGTGTCGTTTTACGTAACATATTTTGGTGGGATGGTGGACAGCCACCAGTACCAGAGAGAACCGTCTTCTTCGTCGTCTGACCCAGGCTAAATGTCTCTCTCGTAGCAATGTTGTTAGCATTTCGCAGTATCCAACCCGAACTAAATGAGGTCGTAATTACCCTATACGTGGCCCTGGGCTTTAATAATGGAAAAGTGTGAATGTATCTGTGGTGGAGAGCAGTAAGTGATTGCTGTAGTATTTGTGACGTATCGGCGGGGGATTAGAGAATGAAAACGACAATATTTTGGGGGTAATAATTTTTTTTTATGGTTTGATGGTTTAAGGGACGATAATAAACGGAGAAGAAAAGTAAAAATAACGGCCTTGGTGGCATCAGTGGTCCGCCGCATTTCAAAGGGGGGTGCTCATAATATCCATTCATGCTTCCATCGATCAACGTCCTTGTGCAGTTTAGGTATCCCAAAGCCGGCTTTGTTCAGGAGGTCTCATCTGCCTTGTGTGCTATGACGTCGCAGTGCAAGGACCATCATCATCACCGCCGTGCGAATGAGTGCCTGGTCTAGACAGCTGGCTTGACAAACATGCCATCGGAACCGTGTTTATTCGGAACCGTGTTTATTTGCGAGGAGTCTCTGGCGGAGTCATAAAGTCGGATGACGGCGCGAGGTGTCGTCAGTGATAAGAGTGACGTTTTGTGGTTGAGGTAGAGGCGACTTTTGGGGGAAGCGAATGTCTTAGAAGCCAAAGGGCTCGGGAGTTCCGCTATTGAGGTCATCGCACAGCTTTGAGCGCTTTTGAGCGTGGGTACATTAGCGGGTGGGCTTTCTTTTTCTGCTGCACGAAAACAGACTTGTTCGTCTCAGTCACGTGCCAAGGTATTTCGGTAATCAGCTCGGTTTGCAACGCCCGTTTGGCAGAACTGAAGCACCTAGCTAATCGGCTCCTCCACCTGTCGTCGTGTATTTCGAACAACCTTGTCCTGGCATTTCGAACAACATATTCAATCGCGTTGATCTGTTACCTTCAGACATAAAATAAGTGTCATTGTTTCCCACTATACTTGTATCCTGTTGAAATTCTACCCCCAATTCTATTTGTAGAGTTGTAGTTTTGTAAGTAAAAATTGCTTCGTTTGGTATGTGGTTGCACAAATACGTAATTTAGAAATTAGACGTTGTTCGACTAACTATATGTTCTACTTAGCATGCAGGGTTATTGGTACGCAGCTCCTTTCATGAATGTATTTTCTGTAAGGGTAGAAGCTAATGATAATAAAAATTCGCACAAAAGGCGGTGCCTTTAGTTCAGCATATTCGAAAGCACACTTATCATTATTTAAATGCTCTGACCGGGCAGAGCTCGAGGCAGTTATGGAATCGGCGGCTGTGGCCGTGCTCCATTAGTCGGACAACAGCAACGACAGCGTTTAAAAGGCAGTACGTAAAAAATTCCATCGCTTATGTGTGAAAGCTATTCGAAGTACTGTTCCTGTGGAAATGGCGCCGGCATTACTGAAGAGGGAGACAGCGTCTTCCGATGAAGGCAGGGAATTCGGTATTTTCTTTCCTTTTCTCTCTATCCACTCTGCACTAGAGAAAATGAATGGGAAAAAATGGATCCAAAAGGGATGCTGATGAATTAGAATATGTGCACAATCCGGCACACACACAAATATTGCAATATTATGGGCACGGGTACGTGAAGTGCGGCGCGAGTTATTAACGCCGAGATGTCAAATGCGTAGATGTCATGGGTACGGGGAAGCATTGCCTTCATATTATGCCTAGCGCGTCTAATAGATGATCGTACTTTCGACCTTAGTAGTGCTTCTATTGTTGTGTTCTTTCTTTATTATATTTAGCGTCCAGCTTTTCTCATTGCACGAGTCGCCTGCATGAATTGCACAGAACCGACTCCTTTTCTTGAAGAAATTGTGCATGGCAAATAATACGTGTGTCACTGTCTTGGTCTCGCATTTTTTTCATGCATCTTGCCGACTTGCGTGCTTTTCGATCACCCCCAGGTTTATTGACGTACGTGAACTGCAAGAGTGTCAAGCTGGCGATGAAGGTACAGGACGTCTTCACCACAGCCAAACTGGCAGCGCTGGCACTTATCATCGTCACAGGCATCGTTCGGATTGCGCAAGGTTCGTTTTTGAAACAATTTCCAGCTGTTGCTCGATGTGTTCTAAATATAGGGGACCGCAGCTATTTTTTTAACGTTGAGCGTGCCAGTTGCTTTCTTTCTTTAAATTTTTATTTAGTTTACGTAGCGAGACTTGTAGTGAATGGTGAAATCCGGCGCTTAACACAACGTACACAAAACTAGAAGATGACGGGACGACACTGTACTTGTCCTTGAATTAAATGGATGTCACCATTTAATTATGCACCAACTGGCCAAGCTCTCGACCCGCTTGGACAACTTATATATACGTACATTGCTTCTACTTGCAGTGCTGTCTCAGGCACAAAACGGGGGATAACGAATTATTGAGAAGTGAAAAGAAGCAGCTGCAGATTCGATATCGAAATATAAAAGAGTCGGGGTTACCCCTGGTGACTAAATCGAATCGAATAGAAATATTCTATAAAAACGACCTCTGAATATCGATTGTAATATGAAATATTCTCTCCTTTCTAAACAAGGTAAAAAAAACCAAGGCTTGTTTGCATTATTCGATACGCGCATGTAATGCCGTTCGCAACTGGACGTTCAGTCAACTAACAAGCTTGTATCTGAGAAACAACTGCGGCACCATGACACTTACAGAAATGTAACAAGGGATGTCAACAAGGTCACCAGGTGCTCGCAGTGTTGTGCTTTTGGGATGAGAGAAGTGTCATACTACGCGGCACCGCAAATTGCTTTCAATGGTTGGAAACATAGTGAGAAGGGGAACTTATGTTGCTTTCCCTTAGCCCAGGCAACACATATGTATAGAGGCTGCCTAAAAGCGAGGAATTCTGATTGAAAGCGGAACATTAGTCAGCAGAAGTTGTCTGCCTCCTGCGTTCACGCAGAAATGGTGTATCTGCGCAACAATCGCGGCTCTCCTACATCGGAATCATTTTGAACAGACCTACCGCGTATCGGTCTCTCTCCCTCGAGATTCCAATAACGCGCGCGCGCGCGCGCGGGTGTGTGTGTGTGTGTGTGTGTGTGTGTGTGTGTGTGTGTGTGTGTGTGTGTGTGTGTGTGTGTGTGTGTGTGTGTGTGTGTGTGTAACCTTTGTAAGACCGCTTCGGTTGACGAACCGTTAATTATTATTTTCATGTTGCTGCTTATGCACTGCAAGGTCGTCGTGAGTATGTAGCTACTGATTAGTCCGACAAACATGCGCTTAATGGCAATTACGCCGCTTTCAAAGCTACGTTCACTCAAATGGCAGGTCAAAACCTCGAACCATTACTTGCTAGTGCGGCCAGTTCAGCGCCTTTGTTGTTCAGAAGGGAAACGCGTAAGTGTACGACAAGCAAGAAAGTCCGAATTTTCAATAATTCTGCTTCTACCCCAGTTATGGGACTAGTTTATTTACGGTGACCGCATTTAAGAACTTGAAATTGGGTTTCTATATCAGTCCACCCTTTCTGTTACGCCGTCGTCGCGTCGTCGTTGTCGCGCCACTTTCCCATCCTCAGCTTGGCCCTCGCCATATGGCGAAAAAAAAAAAAAAGGAAAAGAAACCAAATTAAACTGTGGGGTTTTACGTGCAAAAACCACGATGTGGGATCGAACTCGCGACTTCGGTAGCGCAACGCCATAGCGATTGGGCTACTGCGGCGGGTAAAGCAAACGTGGATCATCGTCGTCACTGGGGATTGAAGGGTCGCGTCAACGTGCTGTTGGTGGCCGGATGCGCTAACGTCCATAGCAGTCCATAGCAGGACAAATTGCCGATAAATACGAGCGTGCAAATCTTATTAAAATTATTAAGATTTGTGAAATCGGTAATACAGGGTGTCCCAACTATCCTGCACCAAGGTTTAAAATATGCAAATGCCACGTAGCTCGACATAACCAAGGTAGTGTTGTTTGCCGTCACTTGGAGATACTCAGATTGTTTATGGCATCCCGCCTAATGACATAATTAGTCTTAATTAATAAACTGCTTAAATATTATAAATAGATAAAAAGTGTCAATGAGAAAATTGTAGAGCAACATGCAGCTTTCTGGTGCTCAATACGTGCTACATAAGAGTGTTTTTCCGAGCGTGGAAGAAGCCCGCGAATGCACGCAAAAGTGCCGCGCGACTGGCCGCTCGAGGCACTTTGCGTGTATTCGGCTCGTCTTACCGGCGGGGGCCTGCATGCTCTCGTCGTATGTGACCACCGCGTAACTCTACCCCCGACGCGCTGCCTTGACATCAGGGATTGCCGGACAGCGCCGTGCCTCTGCCTAAGCAGTCACACGACCTAAGCAGCTCCTCGTTGGTTCATGCGTTGAAGAGTTGCTTGAGAAACACGCCTCTTCTCCAGCTCCTTTAAAGAGGCGCTAAAAGTGTATTGTGTGCCAATCCACATGTTTTATGCGGTGTTATAATGTTCAGGCTGTTGTGATTAAGTACTGATGTACTCACTATACCTTTGTGCGGGCCCGTCGTTGCTGAAAATTACACGTAAATGTCGTACGCGCTAACATCTCACGCACGCAAACGGCATGGTAACCTAAAGCACTTGTCTGCCGCGGTTTACCTAGCTATTATTAGTTTTTCTCTCGTTGGGTTCTAAGTGCTTGTATCCGAGTTTATATCTGTTTTTGTTTGTGCGCTCAGTGGTAGTTATATTGTTGGATACAATTCTGAATGGGCTAAAGTCACTGAGTAGAGTATTTGTGTTCTAGTTTGACTTAAATTGCTTTTTGTGGGAGACCATAGATACCTATAATCTATACGATTTCTGTGATAACTCAATGGCATGTTTGCGTTTCGTTTCAGGAGAAGTCGGGTACCTGCAAAATAGTTTCGAGGGAGAATACTCTGTTGGTGGCATCTCGCTGTCCTTTTACGCCGGCCTTTTTGCATTCGGCGGATGGTGAGTGGATCCATGAAGCGAGAAACTTTGTCATGATGTAGAGCACAGAGCGAGACATGAAAGGGCCGCCTCGTTTATTACGAGCATGATCGCTCAGTGCGCATTTATGTGCGAGCTGATATGCAGTTTTTAGGGGTGTTTGCTACTGAGTCATATTATGAGAAACAGTCGTGATGAAAATCTGAATTGACTCGAGTACGCAAGATGATTTAATAGGACCGGTGAACATTTTAACAGCCAATGTGGAATTTATTTGGTATTTAAAATGATAACTTATCCAATATCTTCGAGCAAGATGTTTTAGAACATGTTACGTATGGGTGGAGTTATTGGCAATCAGATATTAATCTTCAACTGCGTTTGTGTTACCCGTTTCTATGTCTAAGTCCTGTCTTTAACGCGCTGTAGCAAGATTGATATGGGTCACCAGCTCGACCAAGTGCACACCCTGTTAACCTTCAACTCCCTGCGCTGTACCCCTGCTCCTACTTCCACACCGTGCTTGCTGGATTACGGTGAGGCGAGGCCTTGCCGTCTCGTTCGCTTTAGTTCACCGTGACGAAGTGGTTTCTTTTTGTTGTTAGTCGTTGATAACGCGACAGCTTCTGTACTTCCAGTTTTCGCGCGGACAAGTCGTGAAACTCGAAAGTCCCCCGTCGCGTTACTGTTAATGTTCTATGTCTGTTGTATATACCCCCGCGTATATTAGCAGTGGCGCAGAGCCAGTGCCGAAATTCGCTGAGCTGACAGACGCGTCGTAGCGCGTGCACACCGTAACCGCAGTGAAGCGAGTAACTTTAGTTGAACGTATTGCTGTTTTTAGACGCCGCCTTTCGTAGCTGAACGAGTCGCAAATGAACTGTTTCATTAGAAGGGTAACTGATCGTTTGTACAGCGAAGATAGTGCAATTATATGGGCGGCTGAGAATGCCCGCTCCAAAACGTCCCCTCCGATGTGCACAAATATTGATTGAGGGAAGAGTTAGATCTAGCGCAATTAAATTTGGATGGCATGCTTCGCATATGTCAAGGGTGATGTGTGGGAAAGGTTAGAACTGTGTCGCGTAAAGGTACCTCGTAGAAATTAGCATTCCCAAATTTCTGTTAATTGCGCTTTGGAGCTATATGAGTTGTTCGATAGAGTGTCCTTTCAGAACTATCGGGCATATCAAGATGAAACTGTGTAGTAGTAAAGTGTGCTTAAGCGGAGCACGCTGCAGAAAATTGAAAGTTGTTGGCGATTTGGGCTACTTAAGGAAATTATGATATTTGTGTCAATTAGTGTTCTCAGTGATTTACAGGGTAGTAAAATGATTGGCGTTTACGAACTACTTGGCCTATTGATATGAGACTTTGCAAAAGTAAAGTGTACTAAATTGGGAAGAACGTAGTGGAATTATCTCGAAGTTATTTCTGATACCTTATGCAAGGAGCAGTGTCAGCACAGTAAATTGCATTTTACATTGTGCCCTGCACCTTTCAACACTTCGCAGTCATTTGTCTCTTTTAAATATTGCACTCTGTAAATGGCGAAAATTTGCCTATTTGCCTCAATTACTTGTACTTGTAAGCAACATTAGAAAGACAAATCACAGCGCCTAAACGAAATTTCACAGACATCTGCATTAATTACTGTAGGGCTTACTTCGACTTTCCAGGATTAAAGCATAGGCACAGGAGGGGAGAGGAGACTGTGGGCTGTTGATTTTTGGCCTTAGGACGTCGGTTCTCTTACTATATATATATAGTAAGAGTAGTATATGGTATAAGTATATATACTACTCTTACTCATATAGTAAAGTAAGTAGTATATATATATATATATATATATATATATATTATATCATCAGAAGAAGTCAACAAACAATGACACCAAGAACAACATATGGTAAATTACTTGCACTTACTGATTGAATTAAAGAAGTAATAATTTAATGATTCCCATTAATTTATTATTTCTTTAATTCAATTAGTAAGTGCAAGTAATTTCCCCTATGTGTCCTTGGCTGACAAAAAAACTGGCCGCAGGTGGGGAATGATCCTACGTCTTTGCATTACGCGTACGATGCTCTTACCATTGAGGTACCGTGGCGCGGCGCCGTTTTCCCATCCACTTTCCGGGGTGTTTATGTATTACATCCAGAACTAACCAGGGAGTGTTAGCCAGTGCCACCACTCACAAACGTAGGCGGCGGATGTGGAACATCTTTTTTGCTGCAGGCGTCACGATTACGTAATCTTTATATATACAGGGTGTCCCAGCTATCACGCAGCACCATTTAAAAAAAGAGGAACTTCGTTACGCGAAGCGAACATAGTGTGTATTGTTTCCAGGACAGTGGAGTTGCCGCCAGTAATTTTTTCGTTACTGAATTTTAGTTAGGTAATTTTAATTAATTATCTAACTCCAGAAGTACTGTCCTAATTATCAAAGTGTCAATGAGAAAATTGTAGAGCAACATGAAAAACTACCGAAACAGCTTTCTGTTGCTCAATACAGTGCCACATAAAAGTGTTTTTTCCGAGCGTGAAAGAAGCCCGCAAATGCACGCAAAGTGCCTCGAGCGGCCAGTCGCGCGGCAATTCTGTGTGTATTTGCGGGCTTCTTTCACACTCGGAAAAAGGCATTTATGTAGCACGTATTGAGCAACAGAGAGCTGTATCGGGAGTTTTTCGTGTTGCTCTACAATTTTCTCATTGACACTTTGATAATTAGGACAGTACTTCTGGAGTTAAATATAATTACAATTACCTAATTAAATCCCAGTAACGAATAAAATTACTGGCGGCTACTCCACTATACTGGAGACAATACGCACTAGGTTTTCTTGGCATAACAGCGTTCCTCTTTTTTTAAATCATGCAGCATGATAGCTGGGACAATCTGTATATATATATATATATATATATATATATATATATATATATATATATATATATATATATGTAGTTTCTGCTGTACGAAAAGCAGTAGCCGTCACCAATATAGAGGGATTACTTATCTTTCCTATACTTTCATTTCAATAAAAAAAAAAAGAAGAGACAGGGAACAGCTAAATACGAAGGTTAAGCCTCAACTTTTTCATTAAGTGCTCACGGTGTCTCTCATACCTCTTTTTCGCTTTGGAACGTTAAACCGCATCACTCAGTTAATCTTAAACCGAACGAGTGCCGACACTGCGAAATTCAGTGCGATGAAAACTGCTTTACTACCCTTCGCCTGAACGAAGGCCTGGTAAGATTGCTTTGGATGATTTCGCTAGTCTGTTTCCTCTCTGCTTCGTGGCAGGAGGCGAGTGTAGCGTATGAGTGTTCCGAAAAGGTCGTTGGATGATAGGACACTCCCTGCGCCTCCATTGCGGTTATCTAACGAGTCGAAAGTTTTGCTTTTTTTTTTTCGCCGAGCCTTGCAGTGTGAAGCAGCCCTCTTGGCACAGAGCTGTTTCCAGTGTGAAAATATACGCATGTCTCTTGTGTGTTCCTCGGACGTATCCACTCGAAATACAGCCCAGCTCGATTGTTCTCTCAGACTGGTGCCATAACTTTGAGCTGCTTTTACTGCTATAAATGTAGCCTGAGGAGCTATAGTATACACGAAGCAGTTCCAAAGCGGGCGTATCTTACTGTGAGGTAATATTCGCTAGTAAGTATCTACGTATCTAAGTATGAGTAGTGACGTCTTGCTGTCGAAAAAGCTATAGTAATAACGTACAGAGGTCGCTACATGAATACGATCTTAGTGCAACATTCTTTCCAAGCGAGAATAACCGGAGTATATAAAACGTTTGACGTCATCTCTAAATGAAGTGTGCAAAGAAATAAACAACCTAAAACAAAACAGAAAAATAAAACAAAAGGCCTTTTCGCTCAACTAATGTTTAAGGAGATTATTCGTTAACGACGTTGATGCATAATATATTCATGATTAGACGTATGTGTGGGAACACTGCCACCACAATTTATTTGTAACGTTACGAAGGACAGTTTTATCGATGTACATTTAACAATTTACCCTCACCGACAATGTTTTTTCTATTTTTATAGGAATTATTTGAATTATGTGTCCGAGGAATTGAAGGATCCAAACAGGTAATTATCTTTTGTTTATATCATGTCGCTGCTTGCTTATCACGAAATGTCACGGCTGGGTGTTGCGCTGAGATGTGTAAAGAGGATTTCGTCATAGTCTGTGTTGGGTTAAGTCGTAAATTGGAAAGTTGTAAAGCATATGACGGAACTCTTGCTAATATTGGCACGTAGAAATGGAGTCATCTGGCATGTAAGCACGCAGGTGACGAACAACTTCAGAAACTGTTAACTTTAGTGAGTGAACATGTGTCCGACACTAAAACAACCAGACAGCGACAGCGGCAATGCTGACAGCACGATCGGCGGTCATCCGATCAAATGAATCGGTGAACAATTGGCGCCCTATTATAGGGCATCGTCGTGCATTATGGAACAACCGAGTGGTCTTCGTGACAGTTCTACAATGCGCAGCATGGGTTGGTGTACGTGATAGCCATACATGCTACTACACTTCTGACGTAAGAGGAGTGTGATACCGTATGCGTATTTCGCGCACAAGTGAAAGTGGGGCACCACAAAGATGAAAAAAAAAAACTACTAAAGAAAGAACAGGTGTCGTGCATAGTGCAAGGACCTAATGTCAGGTTACGGCTGCTTTCTGGATCGCACGGGCATTTATCAAACGTCAATTCTTGTTTTTGTGCTGGAAGAGGAAAGAATGACTTTTACGTCTGGCGCAGTTATTTGTCACATGCTGATAGTTTCACTCAGAAGATGCGAACGTTTCTGGAAGGTAGTGCCATAGCCCCCTCACCCCGTTTATATTAAATATTTTCTCTCTCTATAACAGGATATTTCAGGAAGAATTCATGAAAGATAACGAAAAGTTGGAAAAATATACGGGTTATACGTTGCCTGCGACCACCAGGCTGACTACTGGCTATTTAAGTGAGTTCCGGCGGTATGCAGGAAATTCCAACCCCCTGTCGAATGAAAATAACTTCTGTATTCACGATCCAGAGAACTGGAATGTCGGAAGCGTTGCGGGAACAGCACCACACAGCCGAAACACATATACTGTAAAAACGCGGAGTAGGCCGTATGCTTTTGACAAAGACTGTACATGCAGCATAAGACGACGAGATAGAACAAGCGTTCTTGCTGCTCTGACGCGTGTAACAGCGCAGAGCGCATGCTGGCTCCTGCTCATGCCTTTTCTTACCAGGATCATTGCCGTGTACTTTCTGCATCGAAATAGTTTTTCATTGTGTACTAATGCAGTTGCTTTTCTTTAATTCATTGTACTTGTTTTCCTTAACGGTGTTTACGAAAACTTTCTTAGATCTCAGTGCTGCTTTTGTAGCGCTATAGATTCTCAACTTTATTCGCCCAGAAAGAAGAGAGCGAGTGTTGTTGACATTGAGGACGATTTGGCAATAATTGTAGGAAAGGAAACATCTTTATCATTCGACGCCCAAATTCATGTAGCGAATGGCTGTTTTGTCTAAATCGTCGACTATGTTTTTTTTGTTTTTGTTTATAACGGCTGTATTTCTACTGCGTTTGATCTTTCTTCCAGAAACCTACCGAGAGCTATATACATCGGTATTACGCTTGTGACGGTTGTTTACGTCCTCGCCAACGTTGCCTACTTCACAGCAGTGTCTCCCCAAGAAATGCTTGCATCGCCGGCTGTTGCTGTGGTACGCTTGAAGCACGTTATTCTATGCAGTATCTTCCAGTGATCATTGTACAATGGCGACTGGTGCCATCACCAGCGGCGCTGCCGGCGGAGAAGTTGTCAACACCAGAATGATGCCCAACAAGTGGCGCAACTGGTGACTTTTCGCGTGAAAGGCGATTTCGATTGCGGCAGAGGTCGTCTACTTTAATGGTGAGGGGGAAGGCAAAAGCGATGCTACCGTTATCGGACAATGTTCCGCAGTCGAAGCTCGTCACGGCGGCTTAGGACCTGTGGCGGGATACGAGTTCTAATAGCCATCGCTAAGCGTTGATTTATGCATGATGGTGCGAAGGAAGTGTGACACAACACCCGCATTGGGTCACAACTAGTAATGAAACTGCATGGTACAGGAGCGGAGAATCGTCCGGTGTGGTGACTTTTGCATCTACCCCCCCCCCCCCCCCCTCCTTTTTTTTCTTTAGTGATTCGAGTCGCGAGGCTGGTTACTTTGGCTACAAAAAAACATTTAGTGCTGAACATAAAAAAAGGGTGGCCAACTTTCTGTCGAAGAAAAAAAAAGCGCTTAACTCTCATCGATGAATTTATTGTCACATATATCGACTGAAAAAAAAAAAACAGATGCCGCGTACTGCCGATACAATTACTATAGAAATAAAAGTTTGATGTTTGATGTACATACGGAAAATGTAGTACTTTCACAGCATACTGTTTATTAGCTCCATATTATTGACAACATAGCAACCTGAAAATGTTGAATCAGATCGGCTCGATGAAACAAATAGCTACAGTTGCATATGGGCATAATGCGGCGTGCACGGTGGGTTCTGAGAGCATATCGAGAGAGGCTGAGGGGGGGGGGGGGGAGGGGGGGAGCTATGTTTAATCGTAAGGGTGCTTCCGCGTCTGTGCGATGGAGGAGGAGGAAAAAGAAAGGAAAGGCAGGGAGGTTAACCAGACGGACGTCCGGTTTGAGGGATGGTCTGTGCGATAATGACATATTTAGCTAAGGTCAGGGCCAGCATTGTCTTCGTGTATAAGACAACACAGACCACAATTTACTGTTTATATAGGCATTATGTATATGTGATAACTTCCACAGTGCATGCACGCTTCCGAGCGTTGCTACACAGCTCGCCGTCATAAGGTATGTCAAGTAAATAAAACTTTATTTCGGTGTGAATTTTGACATCGTTTGATCCGCACATCGCTAATATCGAACTTATGTGGTATGTTCGGACGATGTAGAATTAACGGAAGTCGACTGTACCTGTAAGTCCTAGTGAAAATTCACGAGTAACACACTTTACAGAACCTTTCCCCGCATTATGTTCTCATTTCACGGTCACGGCGACGGGTGTGCGCTAGGTTCTGCAAAGTACTATATGGTGCCTTATTCTGACACCTTATTCTCGTAATTCATGTTGTCGCACTGCCTGCACGTGGTCAAACTGCAGTGAGCAGCATTAACATGCGGGCTATTTTAGTCAGTCCGGGTTGGTTTAATTGGACTTGCCAGATTTGCCATTCCTTTTCGCCCCACATTCATCTTCCTTATGAGTGTTACGAATCACCACAGGTTAAACAAAATCAGTCTCTGCGAGCGACTTTTTCGTTGTGTGGCATAGCTATGCTGTGGCAAAGTAAACGGCATTTCTCAATACAAGAGCAGTGCAAGAAGTGATTTCCTTTTATAATGTTATGCCTCTCTCCGCGCATTTAGCACTTTGAGATTTTCTTCATCCAGCCAAGTCATATAGACGCGTATAATTCGTCGCGGGTCTTTGTGTCTAGCTTACACCCGAAGTCAGAAACGCGCGGGCAACAGTAAGGATTAGGTGGAACTTATGAAAGTTGGGGAGGGAATAGACTTAACATTGCTAAGGGTGCACAGCTGACACATGTCGCGTGGTGCATACAAAAGCGGAAAGAATATGTTATTCACTAAAGACTCACTGTATAGGCAGCTTTTTTGGCTAAAAGAAAGACGTTCGGATGAGTCATCACTACACGTAATTGTTTTATGTTTCTTAGTGACGACAAAGTTTCAATTTAAAGGCAGTTGCCAAACCCTCGAAGAAGTGTTGGACGCTTTGAATAGGTAAACCATTGGCCCACTTACTTCTTTTCTGGCGGTCACGATTTCTACAGCAACCAATTTGCATTGCCATTTGGTTCATGGTTGTAATATCCGCCAGAAAACGGTGACTAACGCAAAGACGCTTCTATTTTCAGACTTTCGCACAGCGTACAATTGGTGTCGTAGCGTGGATCATGCCAGTATGTGTCAGCTTGTCCACTTTCGGAGGCTTGAACGGGATCATGTTTACTATTGCAAGGTGAGTGTCGGTATCGGTAGCGCGAACTGTTACGGAACGATGCGCCAACCACTGTGTGGTTTGAACGTCGCGTGCTAATATTTTGACAGCAGTTACCTTTCGGGAGCTGTGATTTCAAGCTGCCAAAGTTATACCGTGTCGCGTTTCAACTTGCCCCGCTGGCGCTGCAACAAGGGCGACCAGCAGGAGCGCAGCTGCCTGTATTGGAGCGAACACTATGTGGTCCACGCTCTCCGCTGTAGTGCGCGGCGAGTGTCCACACCTCAAATATTGTTACGCCGTGGCTTACACCGATTCCCACATTGCATGGGACTTGAATATTTTGCAGCGATAGCTGTTATGGGCTCACTCCTCTGGTTGTTCTGGTGTTCGCCGGCGTTTGCTGGTGTCCGCCACCGTCCGTCGCTGGCATAGCCTTTGCGAAAACATTACGTAGAAAGAAACATTCTCATTGTGCCTCGACGATTCAAATTGACGACCACAGTCCAAAATTCTACCTCCGAGCCATTCTGCCGACACTACAGCAGTGGAGAATACCGATCCTGCAGAGCGCGATCGCGAATGCAGCTGCCAATATTAGCCAACACCCGCTCAACATCTGTATGCTTGATAGAGCTGACGTCCGAACCTTCTTTGTGTTCTACAGCACATCGCCTTCCCAGTTACAGAAGTGGTCCTAAATTTAGTTTTCTTCTACTACATGTAATGACAATGACTGAGCGTGTCTGCTTGGTCTTTATTAGTTTTCTTCTATTAGGGGACTTCTCATGTTTATTGGATGGTGCTGACGTCGTCTTACTTTTTTCGAGGGTAGCGGGAGGTAGCCCAAATATAAACTTGATAAAAGCCGAATGAATTTAATAGTAAGAAGCTAAAGGGTTGTTGTAGTACAGATCAGTTGCTAAGACCCGATAGGCAAGACGAGGAAAAAAAAAAAAATCCGAGTCTTTCCACTTCACCACCGGGAGGCGCAGCTTCCACAAACTAATACGACTCACAATTGTTTTACTTCTCGAAAGGAGGTTTGTCGCTTGCACTTGCGAATGTTCACTCCCATAAACACAGCACGAAACAGTCTAAAGGCGCGGTTATAGGTAGCGCGGCATAACGCGTGCACGTGCAGCGCAGTTACGCTACGCTGGGGAAAAGTGGACAGTCTACAGTATACAGTATAGCGTTACGGCGCAACTAGCCTGACCGGCGGCGTTCGGCGTGCTTGGACGCGGCCGGTGCGGGCATAGAACATGCCCCGAGGTACTATCGCGCTTAATATGAGCTACAACACGCTTTGCCACGCGCTTTCGCGTTGTAGCTCACACTGAGCGCGATAGCACGCACATGTCCTATCTCACGCCGGAGCCGCTAGACAGTGCATCGCGTCTATCTTGGCCTCTTGCAAATCGGTGTCTGCAGTTCGGGGTCAGTGCAGAGTGCGCGCTGAGTTGGCGCCTTTGCCAAGTGAAAAAGCGCACGTAGCCGCCCGCTTGTGCGCGTACGTTACGACGACAGCTGATCACAGCGTTGTTACAGGCCACCATTGGCGGGCCAAACTATATGGGGGGCGATTTTTTGGCAATCCCAGCATCGCCGGCTTAACGTATAGATCTGACTTCGCCGGCCGCTGCTTGGCACGCCAGAAACGTCTGGCTATACCAGCGCCCTAAGGCTTACTGCGCATTATGTTTCACCAGATATCGCGTCACTGCTTCGCGTTATTGGCGAAACCGTAATTTTGTTTTTCTATTTTGCGAACGAGAAACAACGTGAGTTTGGCAGCACTACGAAGCTGATGCTGACATTTTTTTTTTCAGACATCGCAAGGTATTTGGCGATTCGTTATCTGGATATGATCTTCCTGCCGTTCCTGCGTTATTTTTCATTTCGTTCCTGCCACTCGTGGTTTGCTAGCTTATGCGTGGTGCAGCAAACAGTACTAACAGAGAATACCACTAGCCATTCCGGGAGGGGCTTGATTCAAAAAGTTTTCGTTCGTGAGAACTGTATGTAATTGCTCAGCGGCCTGGTCCAACGTTGCCACGACGATTGGTTGGTGCCTGGGCCGGTATTTTGTAGCGATGCCTTTCCGATGCTAATGCCTTTTCGCGCTTTTCACCCTTGGTCAGTGGTCAGAGCGACCTTCTGCTCACGTTATCAACTAGATCAGCCGGCCATGAGCGGTGGATGACAAGTCTAGTATAGAATAAGGCATAAGGCATCGCTACAAAATACCGGCCCTGTTCTATAACTGCTTAAGGGCAAGTACTGTTCTGTAAATAAGCGCACATGCTTCTTTTCTTTTCTTGTCGGCGGTGGCGGAGAATTCGAATTCAACTGGCCCGATATGGAACATGTCCATGTGTTTGTTGCTCTAGTTGTTTTGGATGAACTGGGTTCGCGATGAAGTGAATTTTCGTGCTCCTTCATCAAGACGCGGGTTCACCGGAACTTCACGGGTACGTCGTGCAAGTTACGCCTGATGAGAAGACGAGTTGTGAGGACAAATGTGAAACTGAGGAGAGGAGTTGGCCTGACGATCGAGAAGACGTGTACGACAACGATTTAACGATGTCGACGACGGCATAGCGGAAAGGACAAACGCAGTTTCGTGCTTTTAACTGATGTCTTAGTAAAACTTAACCCTGCGGAAATTTCGATACTGCGAAGCGTTACTTTTGGAGTCCGACTCCTGAGCGCACTCCATTGATATTGGAGTGAATTGGAGACGTGTCATGCACTACTCCCTCCGTATTTCGTTGGCTATATGAGGAGATGTCCGCAAAGCACTTGAGGGTCGAAGTGAGATTTAGGAAGTTGACTGGCGCACTTCTACTCTGCCAACAACCGCGCTCGTCGCTCGCCCGCACCGTCTCTTATCTCCACACGGCTCTGACCTTTGTATGCGCTGTGCATTCGCCGCTCAGTTTCCGTTGAAGCGATAGACCGCACGTACCTTCGCCCGCTGCGCGGCGTATGCGCTTGCTGCCAGCGTTTTGACAGTCGTTGGCTGCAGTCATTCAGTGTGATCTATTCATGTTTGTTTGTGCGCGCTCACACCACGCTTGTTCATTCAGTTAGTAATAGCCGGGCCACATTTTACAACGCACGCTACACATGCAATGCTGCCTGGATCGGCAGTGCAGCGCTACAGGTGTGTCCCTTCGCACGCGCTGCCCACGGGCAGCGCTTCTCATCAACACCACCGTTTCACACGCGCCTTCTCGTGGTCATCGAGTCTCTCTTCATGTCGGTCTACTTACGCCGCAGCACACCTGCTTACTTAATCAGCTCATGTTTACTACAATTCATATTGCTACCAAAGCCGCTCACCTTACTTCGTATGACATTGCTGTGTTGCTATCGCATTCATTGCTTCGCCCTTAGGGCGAAACTGTGACTTTTTTGCAACTTTGTCAAGTACTTCATTTAAATTTACTTCTCTTGTTTGTATTCTAAGTATCCACTCCTGCATGGGCCCGAGAAGGGCCTGCAGAATCTGTAAATGAAAAAAAAAAAATACTATTCTAAAGCAGGAGGAAGGGAAGACAAAAATCGCCTAACATCACCACTGTTACGGGCGGGGGTTTGGTAAACCTTCAGCAGCGTCTGCTTGGAGCTCGAACCAGGTTGACCATCGGACAGGGTCCGGCAGGGAAGACGAAGCGACGTAAAAAAAGCAAATAACACAAGTTTAATGCATAGTTACGGGTGAGCGGTGTGAAATTATGGGGTTTTACGTGCCAAAACCACCATCTGATTGTGAGGCACGCCGTAGCGGAGGACTCCAGATTAATTTGGACCACCTGGGGTTCTTTAACGTGCACCTAAATCTAAGTGCACGGGTGTTTTATGCATTTTGCCCCCATCGAGATGCGGCCGTCGTGGCCGGGATTCGATCCCGCGACCTCGTGCCCAACACATAACAACTAAGCAACCACGGCGGGTCGGTTCGCGGTGTGCTCCAAAGAAAACATACAAGAATCGTTGAGCGTGCATGCTCCTGCACGCTAGAGCAAAGCAAAAGTGTTCTTCACGTGGCAGCTTCCTGGCTTTCTTATACCCTCCACCATCCGGGCATTCTCCTTCTCTGCTGCCCCCACTGCAGATGGCCTTGTTAGGAGACACGTCAGGGCAAACAAGACGAAGTAGTGAGGGTGGGTTGCAGTAGTGAGGGTTGGCTGCCGCAGTGATGGCGGGCTGCCGCAGCGGGGGTTGGTGGTCGTAGCGGTGTGAACGTCCCAAGCGGGGGTGAGTTGCCCCAAACGGGGGTGGTTGCCGCAACGAGGATGAACGATCCAAGCGGGGTTGGTGCGTTACAAGCGGGTATGAGCTGGTCGCAAGGCGGCACGGCAGGTTTCGCACATTCTGCGCATACTCCCCTTCGACCCACGCGACGGACACGTCTGTTCATGTTGACGAGCGAGATCGTTAGGCACGCCGTTTCCCATGCGCTTGTAGTTGTTCTGGGCATGGCCGCTCAAAGTGAATCGTAACACCGCGCATATTTTGGCCGCATTTTTTTTTTATTATGAAAAAAGAAAGAAAGAGAGAAAAAAATTTGCGTGCATCGACTGCCTGTACTTTGTGCTGATTACACATACACGTTTGCACTTTTCAGATTATTTTTCATTGGAGCATTGGAAGGGCACCTTCCCATGATATTTGGTATGATAAACACGACCTAAGCTAACTCCGACTCCGCCTCTTTTATTATCTGTAAGTTTCTGATTGTATTTCTTGTTCGCGGGAACATTGGTGTATTTAGGTGTTTTTATTTTGTTGATGCTACTCAACGGGTACTAACAACAGGCTATTTCCGCCTAAGAAAAGCTAGTTTTCATTTCCTACCACTGCATACTACATTATCCATTGAAACCGGATACTACAGTATCCAGTGGTAGGAAATGAAGCATAAATTTACATACAGGTACTTGCACGGCAATAACCAGCCATTGACTTGGTAAAAAAAAGAAGAAAATGCTATAGGACATTCTCCAGCAATATAAAAAAGCAATATATGTGAAATACCTCAAAATAGTGAGTTTCAGGAGCCTATGGCTTTCATGCCTGGTGTTTATTTAAGACTAAACATACTTTTTTTTTTTAAAAAATTGCCTACAGCAGATTGCGTAATCCTAGCCCTTGAGCAGGCATTACTCAAAGATGCCGGCATTACTTGCTCGAGAAATTGGAATGCATAATCGAATAATAACAGAAATTCACTAATTAAGTGTTCATCTAATTTGTTTATGGCATACATTGCAATTTACGAATTGTAGCCACTTAAAATTGTAGCCACTTTGCGTATCCACTCGGAACGAATTTTCAGGATGACACCAGTTTCGAGATAACCATTCCCAAAGCGGGCGACGAAACACATTGGCGTTCCAGTTCAGCTACTTTCTGTGCTTCAATGCATAAAACAGCATTTTTATTAAAAAAAAAAAAGGGGTCTGGAACGACAGGGCATAATCGGTGCAAATTTGATGGCGCATATCTCGAAATCGGTGCCTTGGTCAGAATTTGTTCCAATTGGATATTCGTTGCAAGCTCGCCGGCTGCTATTCGTAAATTGCAACATCTGCCGTAAAGTAATTAGTAAAAAGTTTCATTAGTGAAATCTTGTTAATTATTCGATTAGGCATTTTCGTTTCTCTTGCAAGTAATGTCTGCCGTCTGCTTGTTCGAGTAATCCAGGTCAAGGACTAGAATTATGCTATCTGCCTTTGGTGATTTTTAAAAATTCTGTTTATATTAAAAAAATTCAATAAACAGAACACAAAAACACACCTTGCCTTTTTGGTGAAAACATGTCGCTCGTCATGCTGCCTGACTAACGACCCCACTTTATTAGCAGCGCTCACTCCTTGTAGAACAGTTATCTTACGCTTGTAGCAGAAATCGCAAGCATAAGTAAGTTGTGCTTAAGTTGGCGGTCACTTGAAACGTCCAATAGGCGGCCAGCTCTCGCATTTTGATCTGCCCAATGCAAGCTCGAGTACGCCCCTATATTTGTCGAAAAGCGAATATTGGAAAATACCAGCTATGAAGTTCTCTAACCTAATTCGTTCGAATAAAAGGAGACGTTCCGTTTGAATCCGAATTGTCAATTATTATCGTATCCAACTGCAGAATCCTATGCAGTTCCTCGAATAAGCGATGTGCCAGGTTGTTTTCAATAAACTCGTGTAAAATGCGTATTGATTTTAGGGTACTTTCGGTGGTAGTCGAATGTCGCCGAACCTTTTTTTTTTTTTTTTTGTTCTCTCACGTATTAGGACAGGGTTTAATCTCATATCTCCTGAAGATTTTCCACTAGTCCAAGGATTGTTGCCAGTATGCATTATCTTTAAAGCTGCGGAGCATCGTAATATCAGTGCAAAGGAACGTCGGCAGAGAGCGATTTACTTGACGATGCAGACGTTTCTTGGCGTAATGCTACACAAGTGCTACCGTGCTGTGCGGTGATAGTATGCGGTGACAGTGACTGACTGTGATGGTGTATTTGCTCTCTCTCTCTCTCTACTTTCCTGTCACCTTACCTCCCCTCTCCTTCCCAGCATAGGATAGCAAAACCAATCTTCCCCTCTGGTTAATCTCTCTGCCTCTGCCCTTTCTTCTCTCTCTGTCTCTTCTGCTTCCATGTGAGATGACCGCGCGACAAGGTCTGATGAGAACCTTTGATGCTAGTGTGCAGTGGCGCTGCTGATGTTTGTGACGAGCGACATCTTCGTCCTCATCAACTACTTGAGCTTCAACCAGTGGCTCTGGGTGGGCGTCTCCATCCTGGGCATGCTGTGGCTGCGTTACAAAAGACCAAACATGCACAGGCCAATCAAGGTTTGTGCCTCTTGTGTGATGGGTTAAGCTTGGGTTTGACTGCTGTGTCACTGTGCGTGTATTATGTTATATCTGTATTTTCTTCATCTGTGCGTCTGCTCGTTTTGGACCCCGTACTCACATACGTGTTCGGAACTTATGTGCGCACGTGGAAGGACTCAGTATAGTGTGCAGTGCGATCTGACCTCGTGTTTTGTCATTGTATATCCTAGTGCGTCCAGGACTACGCGTGGACTTCATTTACGCGCATATCTAACTCCGCTCAATATTTCTGGAACCTATGCAGTTACTTCTTCTTTTACAATATTTTTCCTATTATTATTACTATTACGTGAAAAGCAGTAGCCGTCAGCATTATAAGTGACTAAATATATTTCTTTTATTTTCATAGAACGTGGTGAGGTAGCATTTCGACCCAGGGAGAGACCGAATCGCATGCAGCGTTACCATGGTTCACTGCACGCACGTAACATACTGTGGCACATCCACACAGTAGCCATTGCCGCCATTACTAAAGGGCTTCTGAGCGATGACCGCTTTAACGTGTGAAGCTTCGAGCCAAAATAAACCTTATCGATTATGACGTAGTAAACTCGTCTAAAAGAAAGAAAAAAAAAGTGCTTTTCCTTTGCATTTAGCAAGAGCGGATGAAACTGCCCCTTTCACAAATACCGAAAAAAATAATGGTAAATCAAACCGTCTGAGTGTCTTTATTACACTGTCATTGACTTATAAGTGATTGTTGTAACCGGTAAAAATTATATCTGTACCGACTTTAAATGAACATTAAAGAGAAACGTGAAATTAGTTTCGAATAGTAGACTACTTTTTCAAAACTCAATAGGCATTTCTTCAGCGAAAAAAAAATAGTTATTAGTAGAAAAAATGAAGGAAGCAATTTAATTTTCAACAGAGTGCCAAAAAAAAAATGGCGCCGAGGACGTCCAATATCACTGTTTTCCATAATGTTTGCCTATTTAGGCCCTTGCGGTGCAGAAGTGGCGCACTAAAATTGGGTAGTTGGATAATTTTTACTTCCAAATGAAGCGTAAGCTTTCTGTTTTAAATATCGATGAACGATCATCTAGCCTCGTGCAGACGCTGCCAGAGTCTATGACGTCACCGGGACCTGAGGGGGAATTTTTAAGGTGGCGTCGCCGCCTGGGCTTTCGCTTTGTGTGCTTTACGTCTTACAGAGCTTACGATCACGGGGCAGAACTGACCTATTTGCAAATACAACAGTCTGAACCTGCTAATATTCTGAAAATTTTATTTGTCTTTAATGTCCCTGTAAAGGCCACCACACAGACATTATACATTCGGGTGTGGGTCGCACTTGGGCCATTCCGCGTCAAATGCACCCGATATTGAGCTCTTCTATCACCGATTTCTTTATTTGCGTACTTGTGACCGGAAAAAATACTTGTTCGGTTTCTGGTCGCCATTCTGTTATCGCGGATGCGGCGAAGACGTCGTTTGGAAAAAAAAAAAAATTCGCGGACGATTACGATACCGCCCAATGCGAAATTTAAACGCAGCCGGTATATCGCGTTTTTCATTTCGCGATATACCGGCTGGCGCGGACAATCTGTCTCGTGCGACACGTTGCAAACGGAGCGAAATGTGGCGTGACTGCCTCGCTAATCTGGAGATCGCGAAAGCCAGCACGTGGCTGACGCGTGGGCGCGATTCACAGCAGCTGCTGCCAGCAAGTTTACCAGACGACGCGCGCTACTCTGGCGCCATCTCGTAGCCATCGTCGCCGCACTACGCTTTTCTACTCACGCTTTCGCCATACCCTCCTCCGCTTTCCGCCTCACGGTTCCCCTGCACCCTCCTTTTCGCTTTCCTCCTCGCGTCTTTCATCTCCGCGTTCGCTTTCACCTTTCGCTGAGCTCGTTCGCTCGGTTACGCCGCCGCCTCCGCCGCCGACTCTCACAACAGGAACGGGCGCCTAAGATCTTAGCTACCCGGAGCGTCAAATAAATATGTGCCATTTAAAACGGCTCATCAGTATGCTGTCTGTGCGAAACTATACCTCAGCGTTGACGAAACAACGTGGCAGAAATTGACTGGATTCATGTTTTTGAAAGTAACTCTTTCCTTGTCTTAGGAAATAGATCCGTTTGATCAGTCGTTTGCAAGAAACTGCCTAGAACGTTTTTGGAATTTTTCAACAAGAGACGTCGTCCACTTGGTACGTCGAAGACAACTCTTTAGTTTGCCCTGATCATTTACCTATGTCTGGCTCATCGTCTTGAAAAATGACGAGTTCGGCCTGATCTACCTCCAAAGGTTACATCTATCGCGCCTTTTATTTCGCAATGTGAACAGCGCCAAATTACCGTCTTTTGCCACTTTGGCTTCGAAACATTTTACTGAGACCTTGTACTACTTCCGCGTATGTTAATCAGTGAGAATTCCTTCTGTTTGACGCCGCATTAATATGAAATTAACATTATCGTCTCCCAAGTTTATAAATATAGAAAAAATGATGGTCTGCAACATGAGCACTGGTCCTTGTATTAACTGCAAACTAAGCATCGCATAGTGTATCTGCACAAAGCACCGGCACTGCTGTGGCGCCGTAACTGAAGGCGGGCCGTGAAGAGAACGTCCGGAGCAAACCAACTTCTGAAATGCTGCATCTGCGTTAGAACAGCAGTGACAGTGCCTGTGACCGCCTGTTCGCAAAGAACTGCAGCCAAGTTGGCTGCAGTAGTATGACGCAGACAGATTGTTCGGATCATTGAACGTAAGTCTACAAGATTATCAGGACATGTGGTTAGTTTTATAAGTGAATTGCTTTATATGTGCTTCATGGTGTGCATCCAGGGTGCTCCATATTATTCTTGAGACAGGTATTGCTCATATTTTGTGGGTCATTTAATGCATTGTAAATAAGGCCGATATTTTTATTCACTGCTTTTCCTGAGAATCGGACTTTTTCCAGTCCCCGCTATAGAAGCTTGGTTTGGCCGGTATTCTATGTTAAAGACGTAAATGGCTGTATGATGCGCAGCCTCTTCCATGCTCTTGTTCAGTAGCTTCCCAGATAAGTATGTCGACCATGTGCCAGAGCAGTCCATCCAAGCCGTGCAGGGTACCCATCACGCGCCTCTGTTAATGTTCTGGAGCTCACAGAATCCCGAAGGGCAAGCAATTGAAGCAGAATCTCATGAATGGCTTGATGAACGCCGTAAGATGATTGGTAGGTACTGTCACAGAAATTGGCAAAATCCGGAATTTACGCAGATGTTGAACACCTTCGCTGATTAGAACATTCCCACGTGTGTTCGAAGGCTGGTACGGGATGCCATTCGCGAAGCACGTGATCGTTAAGCTCTTTGTAATAGACATAAATCAGTAAATCAGTGGACAGCTTGCAGAAGCCGACCATGAGGGAACACCGGGTAGTCGGAATCTGTGACGTGGGTAATGACTCCGATGCCCTTCATTCTCTCTAGCTCTTCCCTTCAAATTCGGATAGAGTGGTACGAGCACGCACGTTCTGGGTTGGCCGGGAGCGAACGGGATGGCAACTTAGCGCAACTACCCGCCTCGGCGGTTCCGTGGCTATGGCTTCCTGCTGCAGAGCTGGAGGTCGCGGGCTTGATCGCCAGCCGCGGCAACCGCATTCCGATGAGGGCAGAGTGCAAAAATAGAATAAGTGCATGTTGAATAACCCAAGGTGGTTGAAATTAACCTAGAGCCTCGATTATGGCGTGTCTCATGGCGCGCGTGTTGCTTAGGGACATTCAACCCCATAATTTGATTTGCATTGTTTTTTCGCTTGATGCAGCTGTATGTGGTATTCAGTGCCCGTTCTTCCGAGCCATTGGAACGCGCTAGGAAATCCGGTCTGAACGCATACTACTTCTATTCTACCTAGATTTGGTATCGGTCGCAGACCCTTTATAACTGGTCTCCAGAGTGAAGGTTCTTACAGGCTCAACACTTTCAAGGACTTTCCTTGATTTTTCTACGTCAATTTGAAGCGAGTAATTCCTTCAATCCACGGAAACTGGCTATCAGGTCCCTGCAACCGGCAACTGGGAAGTTGTAAGGACAGAGTACTGAACTGTTCCTGAAACATATGCTCTGGTATAATGGTATAAGCCGAGCGAGTGCTGTTCGATTGTTTTTATACCTCAAGGATGATAAAACTTCCCATGCTTCCGCAGATTCCTGCGGTGAGCCGAGGCCAAGAATTCCTGGCTCGTGTTTTTTGATGTTCTAAACTGTCGGATCCGAGTGATCTCTTTTGTTATCCTTTTGGTACACAGCGTATTTTGCTTACTACTGAGCTTTGACCTGTCGCACTTTTCCGCAGCAGCTGTGTCGACCTCGTTACTTTTGAAAATTGTGTGGTTTGCCTATGAGCTCATCCAGTTTTGTCACCGATGGAGTTTTCGGTGAAAGCGATGCCTGGAGTTTTGATCGCTGGGCTGACTCCTGCCTCTGAAGGGCGCTCACTTCCGCGAACTTGTTCATAATCGAGAACACCATGCTTTGAAGCCGAAATGTTTTCTCGCGTTGTCTCGCGACGTTTAAAGCCTTCTGGAGGTGGATGCTTCAGTGGATCTGCAATGCTTTTGAGGCACTTCGGTCCCAGTTTGACAAGTCGATTGCGGATGAGTTCCTTGATACGATTGGGAAGGGTGCCATAACTGCATGTCTCATCCAGTGCATTTTGCGCGGTGGCTGATTCTTCCATGGCTTTGCCGCTTCGTGCTCGCGGGTGTTGAATTTGGCTTGTTCAAAGATGACGTTACGACGCGGAATGATGTGATATAAAGCTTTTAAAGAAAGCCCTAACACATTCATTGTTTAACTTGAAAGTATTCAGTACTGCCTCTGCCTGCAAAACCATCAGATAAATAAAGATGCCCACCTAGGTTTGCTGTGATTTGTCGCAGAATTCGGAGCCCGCGTAGTAGCGCAGAAAGTATTTCCTTCAGGAACGCCATTCCTAGATTGCCGCGAAGATGAACGGGTCCGGTGGCATTATCTGACACAGAGCCATTGACGACTCGGCCGGCTTGTCTTTCGGTGCGGTGATCGAGGGACCGTGGCCCGCATTTACAAAAGCTTTTACGCTAGAATTGTTCGTAAGAGCAAAGTTCAGCCAACCCTGATGAGGCTGGACATATTGATAGGGAACAGCCGCCACAGTGTGGCTGCACTGAAGAGTAGGAAGACGACGTGTTCCCGATTGATATAGGATTGCCATTTTGGCCACCGTTGGCCTACGTGTAAATATATTGTAAATAGGCTTGCGCATCAGCTACACGTAACATTATTGGTGGAGGTGGACGTTCCCCGTACCCTCCATGGAGCTTCGCAGCGGTCGCAACGCCGACAATGCAACTTCGGCTCCTGCTTGCGGCACTTCATCTACGCAAGCATCTACGCCTGAGGCCACGACCTACGTCACGATTTCCCCCCTCGGGGTCTTGACGTTTTCACTGGAGTCGGTGGTTGTGATATTGGTGACTGGCTCCGCTTGTACGAAGCACCAGTCACAGGTATTGAGTTGGTCGCCAACTCAATGCAAAGAAGGCCTTTGCCACACGCGTATAGCCGTCGACCGAGTCCTATACGTGTCGTAAATTCTCGACGTCTTGGCCCTCTGTAGCAAGGCCGACCCGAGCATGTCGGAGGACGATGAGGTTGGTCACGTCCTCAAATGCATTGCTGACGACGCCTTCAATCCACTGGTGTTTAACAACTTTACCAGCATCGATACGATCCTCAAAGAATGCCGCCGTCTCGAGCATGCTAAAAGCCGCCGGGTATCCCAACACATCACGCGCATTCCCAACACAGCTACTACGTCATCTTGTGACGACCTCTTCCACCAGCCATCGCGATGTGGCAACTTAACCCGCATCATTCGTCGTGAGGTCGAAGCAGCACAACCGGTGGCCACTGCATTCCCGTCATCTGATCCTTCTCCGGCGACGACCTCCTTGATACAGGCCTTCATCCGTCAAGAATTGTCCAACGTCGGCCTTCACTCCGTTCGTCCCGTGCGCTCTGAACCTCTTTATTCACCCACGTTCCCTCCTCGCTCCTCTTACTCCACTTATGGACAGCGCAATCCGTCCGAATGGCGCACCATGGACGACAAACCGATATGTTTTAACTGCCGACACATCGCGCGCGTCCGATACGCGAGCAATACGCGTATCGCTCGCCACTGCCGCAGCCGCTGGACTTCTCCGACACGCTATTCTTCTGCCTACCACCCTCGTCCCTCTAGTTCGTCCATTTCATTCGCTCCTTCTATGCCCAACCCATCATCTGACTCTGCGACACCTCTGACAAGACCCCGATACGCCCGCTCACATTCTCCCTACCGCCGTCAATCTCGTTCGCCTCCGCCACGCCGTGCTCCTTCTCCGATCTATTAGCAGCACCCCCGACCGGAAAACTAGACAGTGCAGCTTCTCGAGGTGGAGCTGCATTGACGACATTGCCACGGTATCCTCGCTTGACCTTACCCACGAACCAGGGCCCGAATTCAAAAAGCTATTCGTTCGTAAGTGCTCCATCCCATTGGTCGGTCATCTTCAGTAATTATATGTCCAGCATCAGGATTGACTGGAATTTTCTCTTACGAACAATCATAGCGTAAGAAGTCTTTGTGAATTTGGGCCCAGACTCTTTTGGACGTTTTATTTGACGATGTTCCTGTGTGCGCGTTGATTGACACCGGTCGCATGTGGTATTATGAGTGCTGCGCTTACCCGTCGGCTCAAGAATATTCTGACACCTGCCCCGAACCGAGCCGTGCAAGTCGCCGATGGAGGGACCGTCGTTATTGTTGGCATGTGCTCTGCCCGACTCGCCATCTCTGCGAGCAACACCGTCGTTCTCTTCACCGTCAACGAGCATTGCTCTCACGAACTCATTCTCGGTCTGGATTTTCTCGCCACTCATTCTGCCCTCTGAATGTTCGGCCGGCCCACTACGCCTTGACTTGCCTCTTCTTGCCGACCCTGTGGACCCGCCTCAGAGCTGTTTATACTACTTGGATTTTATTCGCCTCCGGCCTAACTCTGTGACACACGTCGACTTGTTTTCCACACCAGCTGTACCTGACGGCAATTACATGGTCGCACCAATTCCGGCTATGATGCTTACACATAGTGTTACCGTTCCGCACACTCTGCTGACAATTACTGGTAACCGCATCTGCCTTCCTCTTGTCAATTTCGCGCTAACCGTGCAAGTCCTCCCACAAGGGATCTCATTGGCTGAAATTATCACTCTGCAGGATGATCAGATCGAGCCCTTCACAGTCGAATATTGTTGCAGCTCAGCCCAAACAGCGACGTCATCCCACGGCGGTGACGTCGACGTTGAGAAAATGGTTTCCTCTGACCTTACCCCTGCTCAAGCTGAAGCCCTCTTCCGCGTTCTTGAAGGCTGTCGCGACATTTTTATTTTGACCATTGACCCTTAGGATAAACGTCCGTTGTGACCCATCGCATAAACGCTGGCGCTGCGCACCCTATTCACCGACGTCCATATCGTGATTCCGCGTCGGAACGAGCACTTATCCAACAGGAAGTAAAGAAGATGCTTGAAAAGGACATTATCGACCCTTCCTGTAGTCCCTGAGCTTCTCCCGTCGTACTTGGCAAAAAGAAGAATGGAACGTGGCGCTTTTGTGTAGATTATCGCCACCTGAACAATCACAAAAAAACGACGTTTAGCCTTTGCCACGTATTGATGACGCTCTAGGCTGCCTGTACGGTGCCACTTATTCTAACACGAAACTGTTTTATTCCGGGTTTCACGACTGATTTCCGGCAACGGATGTAACTGGTGTGATAGTCGCCATCTAGGAGCGGTGAAGCGAATCACTGCATTGTGACACTAACGAGCGCCGACAGGGAGCGCTTCGGTAGTCACAGCACAGCGGAGGGTCCAACGCGGTGTAGCCAAAGAATAAACAACCAAGTATAGCCTCGTGCATAGTTTCATACAATAATTATACAATAAATAATCATACAATACAAACATTACTAATATTGTCTGACCTCAGGATTCGAACACAAGAACTCTGGAAGAGAAACCCGGTGTTGAAACCATTACGCCACGGACGAACTCCTCGACAGACGAAATAAAATGCCCTTATGAATTTATCACGGGCAAGCTAGTGCATTGAGACGTTTGGCGTGTTTCGATTTGGGCCCCTGGCCAAGCTGAACCGTTGTAATTAGCAGCGATTGTGTGTGTTCGCAGCGTCTTATACTTCTAAATGTATACATTCTACGGATATTTACGACAATGGAGGCATATGAAGCGCAATAAACGAAGTCACAAGAACGTCTAAATCCACAAGCACGAAGATCATGTACTTGCCATCATTCCCATGGTGGCTGAACGATTGCAACGCCAGAGTATGTGGCCCCGTGTAGGCAGTTACCGCACATGGTTTGTCCATATAGGTGTTCTTTGGTTTGGCTTTCGCGTCGGATTAGCCTATGGCGCCTCGTCGCTTACGGATAGCGGCTTCAACATGCATAAGCAGTGCATCGCCTACTGCTTCGCTTGCGATGGCACCACTTAAGACAACTGCTGCGCTAAGCGGCGCAGAAAGGCAACGACGTCGCCGGGCGAATCTGGCTTTGCTCCGGCGAGACACACTCCAGCGTGAAGCAGAACGCCTTAGAGCGTTCGCGGCGCACAGTGCATACTCTGCTACTCGCATTCCTGTCGCTGAGCGCGTCGCAGTTCGACTGGCTGCCCTAGCTACTGCGGAGCCGGATCAGAATGCTCGCACCTTCGCCGAAGCCACTCGCCAGCAGGACGGCGCTCGCCAACAGGTTGCCGCGCATCGAGCAAACCTGCAACACGGTCGCCTACTCGCAAATTGTGCGCCTTTCGCTGCAACATACCGTGAGTTCACGAAGCAAAAATGCAACAGCTTCTATGAAGACACGTTTCACTTTCGTGTTCTACCGATTCCTATGAAAGAGGGATCAACAATAATTTTTCTTCTGTTGACCTACGTTCCGGCTACTGGCAGATTGCCGTCGACGACATGGACCTAGAGAAGACAACTTTTATTACCCCTGACGGTCTTTATTAGTTCAAGGTGATGCCTTTCAGTCTCTGTAACGCGCCGGCCACCTTCGAACGAATGATGGACTCTTTGCTTCAGGGGTTGAAGTGGTCCACCTGTTTGTGATATCTGGACGACGTCATCGTTTTCTCGCCCACATTCGACACGCATCTCGATCGTCTTTCAGCGATTCTTGACGTGTTCCGCCGGGCCGGTCTCCAGTTGAAGCTCTTCAATATGTCACTTCGCTCGCCGCCAAATCGCCGTCCTTGGACACCTCGTGGATGCCAGAGGCGTGCGACCTGAACCGGAAAAACTTCGCACCGTTACGAACTTATCTGTCCCGAATTCTACAAAGGATGTTCGTAGTTTCGTAGGGCTGTGCTCCTATTTCCAGCGCTATGTAAAGGATTTTGCGACCATTGCACGTCCCTTTACCGACCTCTTGAAGAAAGACGCCCCGTTTTCTTGGGGTCCTGATCATGCCTCATTTTTTTCTCATCTCACTAATCTCCTTACCACGCCTCCAATCCTAGTCAACTTTGACCCGTCTGCATCAACGGAAGTTCGAACTGATGCCAGTGGTCACGGCATAGGAGCTGTATTAGTGCAACGCCAGCGTGGACATGATCGCGTTATAGCCTATGCCAGCCGACTGTTATCACTCGCCGAGCGCAATTATTCAATCACAGAGCGCGAGTGCCTTGCTCTTGTGTGGGCTGTTGCGAAGTTTCGTTCATACTTGTACGGACGCCCATTCTGTGTCATCACTGATTACCACGCTCTCTGCTGGCTATCCTCGCTCAAGGAGCCCACGGGACGACTCGCTCGCTCGGCTTTACGCCTGCAAGACTATACCTTCTCCGTCGTGTGTGAGACGGGACGCTTGCACCAGGATGCAAATTGTTTTTCTCGCTACCTCGTGGAAGAACCGGCAGATGCGGACGCCATCGCTTCCGTTTTCTCTTTGTCACAGTTGCTTCAAATCAGCAACGAGCAACGCCGCGATCCTTCGTTACGAGCGAACCCTCATAGACCGGCTGGTGTCACCGCCTGGTGAGGTCTCTCTCCGGATGTTCCTCCTGCATTATACAGCCGCAATTTTGATCCTAACGGCCCTGACCTTCTGCTCGTCATTCCATGACATCTGCGTTCGACTGCCCTCCGCCAACTTCACGACGCTCCCTTGGCTGGGTACTTAGGGCGTCTCTCGCGCATACGACCCTGTAGGCGGTCGCTTCTTTTGGCCGGGTCTCGCCCGCTCTGTGCGGCGTTACGTTGCCGCTTGTGAGCCAACGCCGGAAGAAGCCCTCCGCGCTTCCAGCTGGATGTCTCCAGCCAATTGACGCCCCCCCCCCCCCCCCCCCCGCCCGAAGCATTTTTCCGAGTTGGTCTAGACCTTCCTGGGCATTTTCCTCTCTCGAGCTCTGGAAATAAATGGGTCGCCGTCGCTACTTATTACACTATACGTGGTACGCCATCACCAGAGCCCTCCCGACAAGTTGCGCTACTGACGTCTGTGACTTTCTACTTTACGGCATCATTTTAGTGCATAGTGCTCCGCGCCAATTACTAACTGACCGTGGCCGTAGCTTTTTCTTGGCAGTCGCCGAAGTCATCCTCCGCTCCTGCTCGACACAGCACAAATTCAGCACGTCATACCACCCACAGACCAGCGGCCTCACCGAGCGCCTCAACCGGACCATCACCGACATGCTTTCCAAGTACGTTGCGGCCGACCACCACGACTGGGATCTTCATTTACCATATGTGACATTCGCGTATTATTCATCGCGTCACGACACCGCCGGCTGTTCACCATTCTATCCCCTATACGGCCGAGAACCCACGTTGCCCTTGGACGCGTTGCTGCTCTCGACCGCACGTTTTGTCACTGAAAACGCCCGCGACGCGATCGCACGCGCCGAGCACGCGCGGCAGCTTGCCCGCACCCGTCTAGATGCTTCACAGGAGCATCAGAGACGCCTCTATGATTGCCACCATCGCGACATGCACTTTTCTCCGAGTTCTCTCGTGCTCCTCTGGTCACCCATCCGCCGTGTGGGTTCACACTGATCCATACCGTGTGGTGCGACAAGTGACCGATGCCACATACGAAATCGTCCCCGCTGACCCCTCAGCGTCGTCGTCAGCTGCAAGTGACATCGTTCACGTAGCGAGACTAAAGCCCTACCCCACACCTTTCACCACGGATGTGTAGTTTAAGCACTGGATAGCGAGAGAGAGAAACGGAGGGGGGGGAGGGGAGGCAGGGAGGTTAACCTGAAAAGATTCTGGTTTGCCACCCTGCACTGGGGGAAGGGCAAAGGGAAATGAAAGGCGGAAGAATAGGGGAGAGAAAAAGCAGTCACGAAAAAAAAAATAAAAAGAATTTAAAAAATAGACGAGGTTGGAAACGTCCGTGAGAACAGTGTGTCAGATAGTCCACTCGAACGTAAAAACTTCAAGAGTGCCTTGACTGACTTATTGTGTGACGATTGTATAGGCCGGCGTTCCAGGACTGTCTGCTCCGAAAGCGACCGGGTCGTCAAAACGCGTCATCGCGGTCGCAATTGACTACCGGGACGGTGCTTCTACTGTCGGGGGTGATGACACGGAACAGCGGCCACAGTGTGGCTGCACTAAAGAGGAGGAAGACGACGTGTTCCCGGTTGATATAGAGTCACCGTTTTGGCCACCGTTGGCCTACGTTTAAATATATTGTAAATAGCCTTGCGCATCAGCTACACGTAACAATATTATTAGCGACGGCGGGCGGCCAATGGTAAAGAGCACTTACAAACGAAAATCGAACCCCGTGGTCACTAAAAAAAAGTTCTTCCGCTAAAAATTCTCGCAAGAACACATGCCAGCCAATCGGGATTCAGGAATATCATTAGCGAAGGCCCAATGGCAACCAGTACTTACGAATGAAGAGTTTTGTGAGTTCGGCCCCATGACCCGTATTCACAAAACGATGTTACGTTACAATTGTTCGTAAGAGAACATTCCAGCAAATCCTGACGCTGGGCATATTATTAGCGAAGGCGACCTGCCAAATGGCAAAGAGCACTTGCGAAAGAAAAGCTTCAGGAATTCGGCCGCGACCCGTGGGACGTCCCGGCGTATGGGCTCTGCTTTTTCTGTTGTCTGCATTCGTGCTATAGAGAAACAGACCCATTGCGTAAGAATAGGGCTTCTCGAGCACCCGTAACGCTCGCGCGAATTACCGCTGATTACTTGTTATCCCGCCATGCTGACCGATAGGGGTGCGCTCTTATGTTACAATGTGCTAAACCATATTCGTGCCTAGACGGAATAAACTGGTGTGGGCTTTACAACCTGTAGGAAACTGTCACGCGACCACATTCATAGAGTTAGGGTCATAAGGTAAGTTAATAATAATGATATACAGTCCTAATTGTTATTATTAATGTTGTCAAAATGATCGCCGAGAGTAGAAGTAAGAGCTGACTCGAAACTGCCGCCAGGACGTCGTTCATTGTGGTAATGTTGCCCGCGCGCGCGCGTGTGTGTCTTTGTGCGTGTGTTGCTGAAGGAAGCATGTGAGCTTCTAAAGATGACAAACGTCGATGTGGTTGGCTCCTCTTATGCGTACTTCGTTGCAGTGTCAATTCCTGCTAACTCCGCCGATGTTGAGGCTGCATACGGTATGCAAAAAACCCGTTGGACTTCAGCTAACCATGGGAAAACAAATATGCAACATGTAGGTTTTTTTCAACAATTGAACCTTTGGTGGACACCCTCTGCAGCTTTTAGAGTTGAAGTAGTGCCCCGGAATAATGTTTAATTCTTAGCATTGTCAATTTTATTCAGCTAAGTGGGTTCTTGTGCAATAAAATAAAAGTTGGCTCAGGGCAGCAAACATAACATGCCTGTAACCTCATCCATCTGCGATGCACCACTTTTATTAACGCGATAGCATTAAGGGCCCCGTGTCGCAGAAAATTCGGCGTTGGCGTGGATGTCGGCGTCCGTGGCGGAGAAAATCATCCCCAACCACCCCGACGGCGCAGGCCCTCCGCGTGGCTGCAAGGTGTTGGTGAACAAAAATTGAATTTCTCACAGTGAAATCCGTCAGAAAAATAGTAAAGTACGACTTAACCACAACCTACAGACATGGTGGCGTCGGATTATAATTTGAAGTTTACAGAAAACGTAATTCTGTTACGAGGAAACTCATACACAAACCCTTTTCCAGCATTTCTACCATATCAACAGCGGCGCGCTCGGGTCGTTTACTTGCGAAAATGCTATCCAGATGGCGCTCGCATCCTCGGCAGGTCCAATTGGGACCTCGCCTGCCTAATGCGTTTTTGCGTTTTGGACACGCGCGCGCGTCGGGGCAATAGCAAACAATTAATAAAATAAAAAAAAGGTACTAGGGCTTTCACATTTTAATATAAGACGACTTATATCGCCCCTGGAAAAACGTCTTCCCAGCAATGCATTTTTGTCTAAAAGTGAAGCCGACTTTAAGGGGATCGGTGTATGCTTGGTCTTTGTAAGCTGGCTTTCCCGCGCTCTGTGTTGCAGTGAAGCCAACTGAAAGAAAAATGCGATGCGAACGGGGCCCGATAACGTTATCGCGTTCCACTCTTAAAGGCGAAGCTTAAGCGTCTTTCATTTTTGCGATATCAATTATATGGACAATTCCAGGCGAATTTTTGTTGTCGCCGTCGGCATTGTGGTGATGTTCCGTATAA
This sequence comes from Dermacentor silvarum, assembly GCF_013339745.2. Classification (NCBI taxonomy): domain Eukaryota; kingdom Metazoa; phylum Arthropoda; class Arachnida; order Ixodida; family Ixodidae; genus Dermacentor; species Dermacentor silvarum. The sequence continues at coordinate 134,349,771 of NC_051154.1, forward strand.
AGTGCAAGTGCGATAAGATCGCGGCCCCGTACCGTATGCTGTAGGTGCATGGGAAAGTGTACGTGGGCGAGCCGAGAAAGATGGTGCTTTGTTGCGCGCGCAAGGGAGGAGGGCGGGGAGGATCCGCGTCATCTTCTCGTGCGCGCAACGGGGGAGCTGAGTGATGTGTACGGCGCTAGCACGGAAAGGGGAGAGGGAAGGTTAACGGGCCTCCCTTGTCCTCCGGCCGCGGCTGCGCATGGCGCGGCTGAGCGCTGCCGCGCGCGCCCTATCTTGGAGGTAATCTGAGTTGTGTGCAGAGGCTAGTGTTGTGCCATAGTACGTGCCAACCCTATCATCGAGGCGACAGGAACTCCAATTTATCCGCGTTGAATGGATTCGTCGCGGGTAATTGCAAGCAGCACCGACCATCATCGCCATCCGTCCCTCTGGGTCCTGTCGACGAGTCGCCAAGGGGACGCGACGACACAATACGACGCGGGTGACGTCAGCAACCGTCCGGCCTGGGTCCTGTCGACGAGGAGTCGCCGGCAAGGAGATTTAAGGAAGAACCGGCCCATTGTTAAGCAGAGAGTCGCCACCGGCCGCCCCGTCGGTCTGGTGCGCTCTTACTGCTTTTACCAGCTGTCACCAGCTAATGGCAGCTATTTCGAGTTATTACCTGCTATATCTGTATATATTTGTACATAATGTATAAAGTTTTCGTCTCATCTTCGCCTGCTTCAAGACTCAGTCTCTCGTCCTCACCCCGAGTCACAATACTATTCAACCCGGATAGCTACTGTCTTCGTGTGCGCTTTGTTTTCACGGGTCTGGTTCGTATTGAAGCGAGAGGCAGCACGAAGGGCAATTCGCTCGCTGCTGCTGCCGCTCTTCATCACGTCAGCGTCCTAGCAGCGACTGTCCGCGGTCATCGAGTGAGATGTGTTCGTGTTTTCCTGTGCGCAGGTGACACCATGCTTGCTAATTTAGTTACTAAACGAATGTTAACAGCAGTTGATACGGCCGATAAAACTAATGTCCTTAATATTTTGCACAGCTGTCTAATACCTTGCTATTGTAATCAATGCTTCTCCTTTCTGGCGAAACTGTACCCTGTGTGCCTTTGGCTTAGAGTAATTGTACGCCGGATCTTGATTATGTTTCTTCCTTTCTCCTTCCTCTTATAGGTTCCCCTTATCTTCCCCGTTGTGTTCCTGGCCATGTGCACCTTCCTTACGTTCATGCCCTTGTATGCCAGCCCCACGGAGACTGGAATGGGCCTTGTAATTCTTGTCACTGGCATTCCTGCTTATTACATATTCGTTATTTGGAGTCCGAAAAACAAAGTGATCCGAAAGTTTTCTGGTAAGCACAGCTTGGGTCATTTTTGCGCATTTTTATGAAACCTCAATGCATTAAATTTGTTTTGCTCGTGCCTTTTTGTGCCTAAACACTTGACAAAAGCTGTACATGAATAGAAGGGTGCAGAGAACTGATGAAGTACATCAAAGATGGAAGATGTTTACTGAGTGAACTTGCGCCTGCATAGATAGCACAGCTAGTCAGTAACGCGCAGTGATACTGCCAGCATGATTTTCTGATCGAATGGTGCGGCTGGCAGTCAGACTTTTATTTATAATGCGTCACGATAGCAAACAGCGGAAATCTCAGCGTGACTGTGCTATCCACATCGCGTGCATCTGATATTGGTCGACTTATTTTTGCACTCGCGACGTAATAGCGTTCTGATACCCGACACTCTTATTGTGCTGAAACAGAACTGTGACTGAGGCAGCACTGGTTTTTGCACCTCCTTGTCGTCTTGCTCCTGACCCTTACAAGATCGTGCGGCAAGAATTCGAGTACATGCTCGGGCTCGGCTACGTCCGCCTTTCATCTTGTCCATGATCATCGCCGCTACACATAGTCTCCAAGCCCTCCGTGACTGGAGACCGTGCGGTTACTACGGTGCCTCACCAAAATGACCGTACCGGACCGGTACCCCATCCCCCACATTCAGGACTTTACCGCGTTGCTGCATGGGTGCAGAATATCCAGCAAGATAGACCTAGTCAAGGCGTACCACCAAATCCCTGTGGAGCCTTCCGATGTACCAAAGACAGCCATAATAACACCTTTTGGCATGTTTGAGTACCTCCGGATGCCATTCGGTCTGCGAAACGCCGCACAAACGTTTCAACGATTTGTCGATCGGGTTCTCCGTCGTTTGAGCTGCTGTTTCGCTTACATCGACGACATCCTCGTCTTCAGCGCTTCAGCAGAAGAACACGCTCTTCACCTGAGCCATGTGTTCGAATGACTACGGAAGCACGGGCTGGTCGTGAACGGCCCGAAGAGCAAGTTTGGTGTCAGTGCTCTGCACTTCCTTGGCCATCGCGTCGATGCCCGCGGGATATCTCCTCCTGCCACTCGTGTGGAAGCCATAAATTACGACAATTCCTTGGGCTTGCCAGTTATTACCGGTGGTTCATTCCTTGCTGCGCTGTTATCTTGCAACCGCTCCACGCACTCCTGTCCGGTCAAACAAGAGCGAACGCTCCCATCTCCTGGACAGACGATGCCGAGACAGCTTTCAACTTCATCAAGGAAGCTCTCACCAACACTACTCTGCTTGGACATCCCAAGTGCGACGCCCTGATGTCACTCACGGTGGATTCCTCGGACGTCGCCGTCGGAGGAGTGCTGCAGCAGTTGGTCCACGGAGTGTGGCAGCCGGTCGCGTTCTTCTCGCGAAAGCTCTCGCAGGCCGAGCGTAGATACAGCGCTTTCGGTCGTGAACTGCTGGCGGCCTATTTGGCCGTGAGACATTTCCGCCACTTCCTCGAAGGTCGGCAATTTTACGTCCTCACCGACCACAAATCACTCACATACGCTGCGACCGCTGCCAACTCTGCCCACACTCCCCGTGAGATTTGCCAACTTGCCTACATATCCAAATTCACGAGCGTCATTCGGCACATCAGCGGCAGAGACAGCCCACTCGCTGACGCACTATCCCATCTACAAGTCAACGCAACCGTCGACGAGTGCCCCCCTGTGGATTTTGCAGCTATGGCTACATCACAGCGAGAGGACAGTGAACTACAGGGCTTACGACTGAAGAATAATTCCCTCCAACTTCAAGACGTGCAATTTCCAGGCTGCAATATTCCCTTGGTTTGCGACTTATCTACAGGTTGTCCTTGGCCCTACGTTCCGTCACAATTTTGCCGCACCGTTTTCGATGCCATGCATTCCTTGTCGCACCCTGGTATTCGTGCGACTCAACACCTTGTCACTACATGATACCTGTGGCCACGCATGAATATTGACCTCCGACGCTGGACACGGGATTGTCTCCAGTGCCAGCAAACGAAAGTTCACCGCCACACCGTCAGTCCGCTGGGTACTTTCAGGCCTCCTGACGCGCGCTTCAGCCACATGCACATCGACCTGGTCGGTCCTTTGCCGCCATGCAAGGACAACCGCTATACCTTAACGTACATAACATACGATGGCGAGCCATCGGCGCTTAACGAAGTGGCGCCTAAGCACGCAGCTCCGCGCGCCGCGCGCTCGAGTAGGGAGCGATCGGGCCAGTAGCGTTCGGTGATCGCTACTGCGTTCGCTACGTTCGGTGATCGGGCCAGTAGCGTTCGGAGGCACGCTTCGTCTCGACCGACGAGAAAATAAATGTGTTAGATCGTAAGCTACATGTCTTCCCACAGAACTATTATGTAGTATACAAAGCACAACACGGTGTGCGGCAAAAGTGAAAAATAAAAACGAAGTGCACGTGACAATGCCTCTCCTTTTAGAACAATCTTCGCTAAGCTATCAAGAAGCAATGGAAAACAGCAAACTGAAATTTGTGCAAAATGATGCTTCAAGAATATACAAATTTGACAATTTAAAGGGTCAGACAACCGTTCAGTACACAAAATGAAACAGCCCCGCTGATGCAAAGGTCGTGCCTCGTATTGACTGAAACGAGCACCGGTTTACTCATTAAACGAAGATTTTTATTTTAATTCGTCACAAAACACAAGTAGGTTGCTTTATCACGTGTCCTCCCATTAATGTATGCGACTCCTGGTCATTTATTAAATATTGAAATGCAATACATTTTTATTAGAAGGCTGTGTGGTGCAGCGCGAAACAGGACGAGTGACACAGAGAAACGAGGACGAGCGCTTATACTCGTTTGTCGGTGTCCCTCGTCCTGCTTCGCGCTGCACCACACAGTCTCATGGAAAACCAACTAGCCAAAACCATCATCCTTTTAATTTATTGCAAGTTTTTTTAACAGCGGAGCTGTTTCATCCGGCCGTCAGTCCGTGTGTCGCGAACAAAACCTCGCTGAGTGATGACGTCACCTGCGTTGCCTAGCAACCACCTCGCGGAGCGGCGTGTACTTCGCCTCCTCTCCGTGCCGTGCACATGTTGCCTTGACATAGGACGTTAAGGAGAGGGAAGGAGAGCATGCGCGCGGCGCGCGCTATACTCGGGAGAGAGAAAGATAAAATGAGAGTGAGAGAGAGAGAGAGAAAGAAAGAAATTGTAGCAGCACCAACGAGGCAACGCGCAGAGCTGCTGCCGACGCCGTCCGAGATTCCCCGTTTCCCCGCGTTCGCGCCAAACGTGCGCGGTGTCCGTGACAGCAGCAGGCACCCCTGGCGGCGGCTCGACAGGTTTCGACCAGCCAAGCACCGGCAAGTGTGGAGGCGCAGCTTGGCCGTGACGTCACCGGGGAGATATAGCTCGGAGCCGCCGCGACGGCGGCAGAACTCTCGTTGACTCTGTGGCAAGTACATCTATAGCCTTGACATGGGACGACCAAAGAAGATCCGGACACCCGGAGAAGAAGCCGCTCATCTTGAAGTGCGTCGCGCGGCCATGCGAGAATCTGCGCGTCGGCGGTGAGACCGATTCGGAATACTGTGCCTAGCAGCACTTAGCATTTCTTAGCAAAACTTAGCCAAGCCTAGTAAAACCAGGAAGAAGCTAGGTCGATCACTAGCTCAGCTGTTGACTCCAGCCTTGCACCACTAGTGCAAGCTAGCCACAATTTTTTTTTGTAAATTACATTGCACAGCTAAACCTTCGATTGTTGTGAGTAGAAAAGTGGCCCTTCGTTCGCGTGACGGCTTGCAGTGATGGGGGCATTTCAAAATCTTGGTCATCACTTTCGCTGCCGTGGAAACATCGCGGCTAGGTGCTTGTTCGTACGAATTTAGGTTCTTCTTTCGCACGCGAGCTAGAATATCCAATTAACAAATCGCTGAGCTTTTGCAGCGACGATATCTTTCCGAATGTCAACACAGTTAAATCACGTGTGGGTCTACCGCGCCGACTCTTGCAAAAGCGTGGTTTCATTTTGAATGTCTTGGCTTGGCCATCAGCAGAATAATGACGTCAGGGACAAGCCATGACGTAGGCGTGTACTTAGGGGAAAAAAAGCTGTATAAATAAAAAAAAAATGCTCTGTACAGCAACGCACACTTATTGTAGCAGTTTTTTTTATTTTCAAAAGTGCTGAAAAGGTTGAAAAAGTGAAAAAAGGTTGAAAAGTGGCACTCACTCCTGCGAAAAACCACCCATCGCTCTGCTTTCTCAGTTTGCGACGCGGGAAATCGACATCGCTCTCACTTTTCAGTGCTGCTGGCGTTGGGACTCCTACTTTTTTAAACATTGCACAGATGGAAAAATTCTGCTTACAAAATTTTTATGCGCTTTTGGAAGTAGCTGCTGCAGGAATAGACACTCCAAGGATTAGCTTTTCGTTGCGTCATAAAAAGCTTGGCCTTAAACATCGGTTATCGGTCCTATTAAGCTCCGCCTGGACACCACGAAGAGTGTTTTAGTTTCTGGGCACACAGGCGGGCACGCTTCGTCTTTTCGGCTTCTGTATAACCTGTATAGTCTGAAGTGAAGGCGCGAAAACGACGACGGACGAAGAGAGAGCGCACACACACAGGGCGCAGTCGTCCGTCGTCGTTTTCGCGCCTTCACTTCAGACCATGCGCAACCAACACGCCCAACTATTAATCCTAACTGTACAGTCTGTCTATATATTTTGTAAGGTGTCATACAGGGTGATCAAAGTTAAGTTGGCAGTTTTTTTAATTAGGCGCTGAGACGTACGTGAAGACCACCTCTACAGTACGGTTAAGTGGCGAGGGGGACACAAAGTGATATGATAATTATCTCGGTTAGCAGTGTTTTAACAAAAATTAAATAATTAACTTTTGTCTGGCTGCTGTAAGCAGGCAGGTTTGTATTGAAAAGTTAGAGGCAGTCGTGTTTCTATAGAGTTCCACTTGGTAGAATTCTTCTAGCGTATCCGTGCTTTGAGATATCCAACTGCGAAGTTTAATTGCCGTTCGCATGATTACGCATGCAAGGCAGTGACGACCGGCGCAAAGCTCCTCCCTTATGTGACGCGTTTTTTGCGTACGGTGTTTAGTCTGACAACAGGGAAGAGGCATAGGCAAAAGTGATAACTGCCCTCCTTTCACTCTCGGCTGGCGTAATCGCAAAGCGCAGAAGTCGAAACCGCTATCAAAACACGGAACCGCGCAGCCTGTAACGATGGTAGCTTCTGTTATACCGAGATAAGGGAGGAACTTTGCACCGGTGGCGGCAGCTGCCGCCATCGTTACAGGCTGCGAAGTCGCGTGTTACGACAGCGGTTCCGTGTTCTTCGATTTTTTTATTTCGCCCCGTTGTCAAACTAAACGCCGCACGTAACAGCCGCGTCACATCAGGGAGGAGTTTTGCGCCGATAACTCTCTTGCATGCGTAATCATGCGAACGAAAATTAAAATTTGGAATCGGATATCTCGGAGAACAGACACGCTAGAAGAATTCTTCCAACTGATACTGTGTAGAAACATGACTGCTTCTAACTTTTGAATACGAACATACCCACTTACTGCAGTCAACAAAAAGTTAATTGTTCAATTTTTGTTAATTTTGCTGCTGACAGCGATAATTATCACCTCACTTTGTGCCTCCCTGGCCACATAACTTATATGCACATGTGGTCTTCGCGTGCCTCCCAGTGCCTAATTTTAAGAAAACCACGAAGCTTAATTTTGAACACCTTGTAAATAAGTCAAGCGGTCAATGAAAAAATATTTCACGAATGAAATTTGTTCTGAATTGAGCCCCCGGAGTCCGTATTCACCAAATTTCTCTTAGGCAAGTGCTGGCTGAAATAGGCCATCGCCCCTGCGATGTTCTCTTAGTTCACACCGATCGCTAGCTTCCACACAATCGGAAGCACTTTACGTAAAAGATATTTTGTGAATACAAGCCCTGAGCCCATATTATTGAATTATTATTTTCATTTTCCATGCTGTTTGCCCTTCGTTGCACCTGCTGCCATCGGTATATATCATCCGCTCTTTGGAACAAATAATAAGTGAACAGGGGCGCTATAACGTAAAATGATTCCAAACTGTTTTGATTCCAAACTGCTGACGTCAAATTTACGTAACCACCGACGCAAGCATCGGGCGGTGACCCGCAGCGTTATATCAACAACCCAATCAAACACTCTCCTCGTTTATAGGAGGTCACCTTTCTTCGCTTTCAAAACCAATAACAGTGCCTACACTCAGCAGTTTTTCTTATCTAATTGGCTGACAAGAGGCGAGGAGCACGCTCTAGTGGAGAGGGTTTCGATGGGGCCGAGCCAGCACAGTGAAAATAGATAACCGCATGAAGAGGGTGGGGCCCCCTTCTCCGATTGGTCCGCTTCGCCTTACTTAGCTTGCGGTGGCTGGGCGAAAATCGCGGCGGCCTGCAACTGAAGGATAAGAATGCCGCTAAAGGCCGTTTATAGTCCGACGTAACGTGAGCGCGCACGCTACGTCACGTTGGCGAAAACGACCCCCTCTATAGTCGGGCGCACCGGCGCAGCCAACGTAACCGGTGGCTTCGGCGCGCCCCGACGTGCCCGGCGCCGAATTGGCTCCTGACCCATTCGCGCGTTGGTCGCGTCGACAGCGCCGACCCACAATGCATTTCGCGCGAAGAAATAAAGGCGCCCACGCCGCTTCGCCGATGGTTTAAAGCGGTGCGCGGGCTTGGGATCGTTCTGCGCATGCTCCGAAGATAACAGCCAACGGCGTGCGCGTCAGAGTATTGAGGAGATAGCGTTTCGGCTGGCGCAGCGTAACCGGCGTAGCGTGACCGGCCGCAAACGACGCTGGCCCGCTCGCTGGAAACGTCGGACTATAAACGGGCCTTAAAACGGATCCTCAGCAAGGAAGAGTTGGCAGAGCGATGTCGTATGCATGCCGAAAGGGCTCGATAACGTTTTACTGCCACGCAAAAAGGTTTATCATGCGCAAATAAATACATGCTCACTGGCAGGTGCGAGAATCGAGGGCCTGAGCGATCGGCGGGCAGCCATCTTCTATTCCTTTCGGAACGGGGCAGTCTGTGGCTATTCAGAAAATTTTTCAGTTTTTTTCGGCATATTTATGCATTTTTTTTCTCGTACACGTCACTGTGACGTGGTGAGTTTTCGCGGTTTTGTGAGGTCGCGTGACAGACAGGCGAAGTGGGCGTAGCCAGAAAACATTGGACCAATAGCAGAGTGCTAATGGTTGAAAGGCGTCGAATCAGGAACGATTATTTTTCTTTTGTGCGGTTTAATCATACATAATCAGTGTGTACACGTTATATCAGATGGGGAGCTATCGCGGTTTTCGTGACGTCGCGTGACAGACAGGCGAAATTGAGAGTGGCCCGAGAATGTTTTGACCAATCGTGGAGGCTGATTGAAGAAATTGGAATCAAAACAGTTTGGAATCATTTTACGTTATAGCGCCCCAGAATCGCCTTTACGAAGAGTCCTTACGAAATATGGCCCCTGATTTTAAAAAAAAATTCGTTCGTTTGCAATAACTTTTTTGTGTGCAATCGCTAAGTGAAATTTTACATTGAGCCGATGTATTCATTTCAATTTAAATCTGTTTTATCGACATAGAGCGTACTATTGTAAAAAGTTGCAATACTAACATGTGTATTGCTTTTTTTTTCAGAATTTATGACAATAGAGATGCAGAAGTATCTGGAAGTCATACTTCCTGAGCAAGAAGAAAAGCTTCTGGAAGTTGAATCCTGAAGGCTGCAATCATGCTTTCAGGAACTTAATTCTAAAGGACCAGTCAGCTCACTTACTGCAGTGTGCGTTCTCATACAGAACCCGTGTCGCTTCAATATGGGAACAACGACGTCAAAAACCAGGAAAACACCGGTGTATGTTGATTTTTGTCAGATTGTTAAAATACTTGTCCTGCCCAAGCATTACTGAATGTTGCTATACCGAAGAAAGAATGACTTAACTTCTTGTAGTGAGCCGGAAACCTACTTGTAAACTGACATGATGAACTGGAGGGACGTGAACAGGGGCCGAATTCACAAAGCTTTTCGTTCATAAGTACTCTTGCCATTTGCCGACCGCCTTCGCTAATGTTATGTCTAACACCACGATTGGCTGACACCTGCTTCTACGAACAGTTTTAGCGAACGAACGTTTTTGTGAATCCGGCCCCAGAGTCGTGACGGTAGTAACAAGTCAAACTTCAATTTTTTCATTAGCAGGTAAATGCGCTCGAAAAAGTATTATCGTGTGTTGATTACTCGTCTTGCAGTGCCTTGGAAGGTTAGGAAATATTTACCATTTTCTGAGACAGGAGAACGTGCGAATCAGTAGGCGTTACTCTTTCAAGGAATAGCGCTAATTTTTATCACAATGTTGCTTTTAGCCTTCTGATTGCTGCTTCGTCTAATCTTGCAAAATCTAGCTCAAGTAAGAAAAAGAAAAAAGATGTGAAGATATTTAGCGCGAGTGCCGGGAGTGGTTTTATTTCTCGAAGGGTACTGCGGCTCTTCACTCAGTTTTGATTGCTGTTCCAAAATTACTTTAACGTAAAACAAAGTGTCACTTCATCATGCCTTGAGTGCTGTTGCATTGTCGTCGTTGCCGTGAAGGAACATTTGGCGATGGTGTCAAGTGAAAGGAAACGTTCCATCCACGCAAAAAATTATACGTCCTACCTTTCGGAGTACTGTATTTCGCACTCCAAAGGCAGCTGAGCTGTAGTCAAGCTTATGCGGGCAGCTGTCTCTACGCGAAAGGAAAACAATTTGTCTCCTAGCTTCCGGCCAGAGATAGTTTCCCCATCACCGCGTGCACGCCAACGCGTCCGTTTACAGTCGCCGGCGGTTCTGACGTGCATCGCGTCACTTGAAGCGCCATCTGATAACCGGCATCATCAAAAGATGGCACTGGTTGTGGCGTTAGACAGGGGTCGTATAACGTGAAACTGTTCCATTCGGACTGCCGTTTTCCAGGCGTTTCATTCCGCGTCAATTCTCCCTGTGCAATCTGAATATCGTGTGCAGGCTGACCACTAGCTTGGTATATCTTTTCTCGAAAATCCTCCTTGCAGCATTGTGCTGAGTCTGAATGTAACAGCACTTATGGGACATTTCAATATTCCCATTTGATCTCGTGCAAATAAGTTGTCGTAAAACGCCGGCGTAATGATGGCTTCACAAGCCAAGTGCCATGTGTGTCCTTTATATGGTGGTTTTTGGTGGCCGAAAGAAACGTCAGAAAGAATTTTTGAGCATGTAATTAACGGAGGTCTAGATCGCCTTTCTGTGCATTTCATTTCGGGCTGGTAGAGGCTATGCAATAGACACTAACACCTTGTTTGTGTTCTTTAGCTGATAGTTCAAAATTTTGTGTTTACAACAGTTTGACATGATCCAGTTCTTTGTTTGTTGCTGGGGTTGGTTGTTGTTTTTTAGCTGGTGTACTTTAATCATATTTTTTACTCTGTGCCACAGGAGCACAAACACATGTTGTTCGGTTCATTTAAAATTGCATGAAGCCATACCGTTACTTGTGATAGAGGAAATGAAAAGAAGAAAGCACAATGATGATTGTCGATTTTTGGAACCATGTTTTTGTAATGTTGTCGAAAAGTAGAATTTACTTTTTATGATATCGTGGCATACCTTTCGATAGGCTTGCAAGTGGGGGTAGCTTAGTAAGTAGTGGGCGCAACATATCAGAGTCGAAAATATTTTTAATGCTGCCTCGGTGCTCAAGGCTTAAGGAGCTCTTAATAGTCTTCTTGATAAAAATAGTTTTAAGGAAATTAGTGCCGATAGACGCTCAGTGATAGTATGATGACGGTTAAGGAAGTATCACTTGTGGCACTTTTTTGTATTCAACATTGCACCGTGTTGCCAGAGCATTGTAGCACAAGTGCCAAATATCGTCTTTTTGTGTTGATTTTTATACATCTTACATTGGCTCGTCTTTTTCCAGTGGTAACGCACCTTAGCCATTGGTTGAGGCAGGTTCGTTCTTTCTTTCTATCGCATAGCATAGTTTTTGTTCACTGATGGTGGCAAATGAGAGCTAGGGCTGTTAGGACAGGATATCGAATGTGCCAGAATTGTGTTTTCCAATAAGTACTGTATGTACGCTGTGGAGTGTTTCAATTTTCACCCTGGCTATGACATAGCAAATTTTGACATTTTCTTTCTAAATCGCGCGACGCGTTTTCCACAGCAAGTGCCATATTATTTTGTTGAGAAACGCATTTATTCAAAGTACATGAGAGTCGACGGTGGTAGCAGAGTTAAACGCCAGCGAAGTGGTCCGAAGAGAGTTTACAGCGTTTGCGTATGTTGTTCCGTGGTGAGGCACTGTATGAATATAAGTCTTTGGTAAATGAAAAGCAAACACTGAAGCTTTTGAAAGGAGGTGGTAGTCAAATTAGATTATTACATTTTCGTCCATTGTTATAGCCAGTGACAGGGACGTACAAAACCTTAGTTGCGTCTGCAGGCTGGGAGCAATTTCTTGCCTGCTTGGGCTACTAGTCACTTAGTGAGTGTTACATGATTTACATGCATGGTTATCGTTGTTTACGTTGAGGAAAGCGACTCAGGTATGTTGAGATGTCATGTGTAAAGCAGGCTGAGAAAATGGTTGATATGCGATGGTTCAGGTAAGCACAGGAAAAGCTATGCCCAGCTCTAAAGGATAATGTCTACACGGAAACAGCATTATAGACATCAAAATACCTCTTAATGTTGCATCATTTGCTGTGGCACTCCAGTGAATATATTCAAGAGCATTTGAGTGCATTTAGTTATTGCGTGGAATCATAAAGGCGAACCTTGCTACGAGCGGGCATAACACGCTTGCTTAATTGTGTTTGTGCACCGCATGCCTTGCAGCTTATTTGGTCATGTCTGCCGCGCTGGGGTCCTCGACTGTGTTTGAATCACATTTCCTATCATCGTTTGGCTACAGCTACATGACATATTTGTTACTTTTCTAAAAGCATTTAATAGTTGTGCTTCGATACACTGCAACTCATATTCTATTCCAACGACATCTGGTAGGGACGGCTGCTGACCTTGATTTTTTTTCTTTTGTGTCCCCTCACTGGTATCTGAAAGTCACAAACTTAAATGTGATTTTATTTGCTTTTTTATACCATAATGTGAACCAACGACAGTACACATAATGCATCATATTGAGCATTTTCTCATACCTCACTGTTTTTGTTATCCATGTTGGTGTGTGGTTCACTATGCATTTAGCAACAGCATTAGGCCAGACGTTGCAATTTCGGACAGTTGTAGCGTATAGTTTGAAAACAGCTGACAGAAGTGGCTAACAAAAGGCTAGAGTTTTAAGGTTTCCATGTGACTTTGGCCTATATATCTGTACGGACCACCTATTTCAAACAAGGCTTAAAAGCGACCTGACGACATTCCTGTTTGCATTTTCGTCCATTTAATTCCTTCATAATCATCTGTGTGTTCATTTGTGTTAAGGTGCAACTACAATGATGAAAAAAGAGGCAAAGCAAAGAAACGACCACGTTGGCGAGTGACGTTGCATGTCACCTTTAAACCGATTCTCATAGTATAGTCAACATTCCACGTCTTGTGCTCTACAAATGCCTGTCCAAATAACCTTTGTATTCATGTCGTTTTCTCAGTGTGGTTTGGAACGTGTATATCTTTACATTTTCTAAAGAACATACTTTACTGCCTTTTTGCCTTCTTGCTTTTTTGAGCAACCTGGTACTAGAAAGCAAGCTTGCTCGAGGTTTGACAGAAGACAACCTGTACAGCACTTTTTGGTCAATAAATTGTTTTTTGTACAAATCTATTATGGGTGCTTTCATATCCAGCTTTCAGGGTGGTGATGATATGTTGATAATTTATTGACATCTCCTTTGAAACGGGGCAGTGGCAGTCACCTAGCCTGGTTGATTCAATCAGATATGCTATACACGTTTTTAATTCTTGTATGTTTGCATACATCTCCTTAATCTTTTTTTCTTCCTCCAGACTTTTCCATCTACCTTGTACCGCTATCTATGCCTATAACGGACCCGGTCGTATCAATCTCTTCCCTGCTTTTTTTCAACCAAAGTAGTGCATGGATTACGAAACCGTAGCGACCACTTAATTTCTTGAGAATGGCATCAAATGTCTGTCATGATATGCTGGGCAGCAACAAAATTGAAATGTCTGTGGCCAACGGAGCGGGGGACCGCGAACTCGCAGCGCGCACTGGACATAGACAAAGTATTACAGGGCACACACGGTTGTCGAAGGTCAAGTGCTGCAGTTCATTGTCAAAAACAGACCGACAAGGCGATAAGAGTCTGCCATGACAGCTGAACAGCAATAACGACAAATCAACACCCGTAGTCGCACGTGTACACAATCATCGCTAGCAGATACAACAAGGAGCAATCCACACTAAGCGTGGTAATTAACGACCGTGACTCTGCTTGATTTCGCAGGGAATACTGGTCTGGAACATTCTGCAGATACTCTTCAACAAACCTGCAGAACCATTAAAAAAATCGCAGTTTCGCCCGAAAGGCGAAGCATCGATTGCGATAGCAAATTAGTAGACAGCTATACGAACTAAGGTTAGTAGTTTTATCGGCCGTATAAACTTGTAAACATTTGCTTACTAACTAAATTAAAAAAATGTAACAGTTTCGCCCTAAGGGCGAAGCAATGAATGCGATAGCAACACAGCAATGTCATACGAAGTAAGGTGAGCGGCTTTGGTAGCAATATGAATTGTAGTAAACATGAGCTGATTAAGTAAGCAGGTGTGCTGCGGCGTAAGTAGACCGACATGAAGAGAGACTCGATGACCACGAGAAGGCGCGTGTGAAACGGTGGTGTTGATGAGAAGCGCTGCCCGTGGGCAGCGCGTGCGAAGGGACACACCTGTAGCGCTGCACTGCCGATCCGGGCAGCATTGCATGTGTAGCGTGCGTTGGAAAATGTGGCCCGACTATTACTAACTGTGGTGTGAGCGCGCACAAACATGAATAGATCACACTGAATGACTGCAGACAACGACTGTCAAAACGCTGGCAGCAAGCGCATATACGCCGCAGCGGGCGAAGGTACGTGCGGTCTATCGCTTCAACGGAAACTGAGCGGCGAATGCACAGCGCATAAAGGTCAGAGCCGTGTGGAGATAAGAGACGGTGCGAGCGAGCGACGAGCGCGGTTGTTGGCAGAGTAGAAATGCGCCCCCCCCCCCCCCCCCCCCGCTCCCTCCGGCGCTCGCTTCCCGCTTCCTTGCTTGCGCGTGGAAGATTGAGTGCGTTCGCTCTCCGTGACAGCGTGCGTCTCCGCACGCTTCCGCTCGGGCATAAGCCGCGCGGCGAAGATTTTATCTATACGGAACCTCACGGCGACGCCGACGGCAGAAATCCGGTGGAAGAGTCCATATAATTGCTATCGCAATAAAACACGATGTAACGCGTGCACAGGTAAACAAACACATCTCGCTCGATGACCGCGGAAACTCGCTGTCAAAACGCTGGAGTGAGGGTACGCCACGCTAGTGGCAAAAACGCGCGGCAAAGACACGGTCCGATTCGGTGTCCGATCCGGCGTCCGACGTGCCGGAACGGCAGCCGGAACCGAGGCGTTTTGCCGTGCCGAAGCGCCGGATCGGATGCCCGGCGTGCGACAAACTGAACAGATTTTCACCGTCCGACGCGTCCGACAACCGCACCGTCGTTTGGCCGCAGCCAATGACAGCGCGCCTGGCATGTGACGTTCTCTGACGCTCCCTCCAGAGAGGCGGAGCCGGCGGGCCGGTCTCTCGTCGCCTCTTTTTTATTGCGATAGCAAATATATGGACACTTCAACCGGATTTCTGCCGTCGGCGCGGCCGTCGTCGTCGCCGTCGCCGTGAGGTTCCGTATAGATAAAATCTTCGCCGCGCGCCGTATGCCCCAGCGGAAGCGTGCGGGGACGCGCGCTATCACGGAGAGCGAACGCACTCAATCTCCCACGCGCAAGCGAGGAAGCGGAAAGCCAGCGCCGGAGGGAGCAGGGGGGGGGGGGGGGGGCACTTCTTTGCCAACAACCGCGCTCGTCGCTCGTCCGCACAGTCTCTTATCTCTCCCACGCGCAAGCAAGGAAGCGGGAAGCCAGCGCCGGAGGGAGCGGAGTGGAGGGGGGGGGGGCGCACTTCTACTCTGCCAACAACCGCGCTCGTCGCTCGACCGCACCGTCTCTTATCTCCACACGGCTCTGACCTTTATGCACTGTGCATTCGCCGCTCAGTTTCTGTTGAAGCGATAGACCGCACGTACCTTCGCCCGCTGCAGCGTATGGGCTTGCTGCCAGCGTTTTGACAGTCGTTGTCTGCAGTCATTCAGTGTGATCTATTCATGTTTGTTTGTGCGCGCTCACACCACGCTTGTTCATTCAGTTAGTAATAGTCGGGCCACATTTTCCAACTCACGCTACACATGTAATGCTGCCCGGATCGGCAGTGCAGCGCTACAGGTGTGTCCCTTCGCACGCGCTGCCCACGGGAAGCGCTTCTCATCAACACCACCGTTTCACACGCGCCTTCTCGTGGACATCGAGTCTCTCTTCATGTCGGTCTACTTACGCCGCAGCACACCTGCTTACTTAATCAGCTCATGTTTACTACAATTTATATTGCTACCAAAGCCGCTTACCTTACATCGTATGACATTGCTGTGTTGCTATCGCATTCATTGCTTCGCCCTTAGGGCGAAACTGTGACATTTTTTTTTTCATGCAGGCTGCAACAGCATGGCTACAATTCGTTTCTGACACGAAATAGTTACCAGTTCGGTAAAATTATCTCGAACCTGTACCTGTTCTCCAAAGCCGCGCCTAGTACTAGCACTCGGCTACTTGCGAGATCGGCCGGGAGCCGCGATGCGACAGCATTTCGCAGGTAGACAGCACACACTGAATGTCTGAGCGAGGCTACTCGCATAGCTTGCACGCTTGTCCTTCGCATCGACGGCGTCGAGTAATCCAAGTGTATTTAATTACGGGTAACCTACGTGTACAGTGTTAATCGTGTTGGCAAAAATAAGCGCACTTCGACGAGCTCGGACTGGATTGCAAGAGCCGTCGGCCGTGGCGTCCGCCGAGCTAGGCCTACCGGCCCTATCGCTGGCTGTCGGCGGAGCCGTCAGTGGAGCCGTCAGTGGAGCACACCGCTGCTTAGTGTTTTGTCGCTCGCAAAGACGTAATTTTAGTGACAGTGTTCGCGTAAAGCGAGGCCGCATTGCGCAAAGTTGTTTATTTTGTATTTCTTGACGAGGATGCGAAGTCTTCCGAGCGTACAAGCTGTGGCGCAAAATCTGGGCGGAGCTTAGGCGCCGCTCGCTCGTTCGGATGCCCGTCTCGTGTGCCCCGAATCGTCGTATGCCGCATGCCGGAGCATGCGGCGCTGCACATCGGATCGGACGCCGAATCGTACCGTGTGTCTCCTGCTTTATGCCGCGCGCGGCAAAAGCGGCAGGAATCGGGGGTTTTGCGGCGTGCCGTGCGAAATGGGTTCGAGACCCATTTCTGCGGCGAAGAACCAATCAAGAGCGACGAGGGTGACGTCACGGAGCCATCACACCGGACCGCCGCTGGTCCGCGCCGGGTTTTCAATCGAAAATCGTCGTCTCTCGCATGAAACAACGAGTACTCGCGGTGTTGCTCGCGCGTTCGGAGAGCGCGGGAGATCTTATCGCGCAGCCGCGCGGGCGCTTGCCACGGTGGCGTCGCGGCAAGGCTCTGACGCGCGGCAACTTGCCGCCCGCGGCATGACGCGCGCATTTTTTGCCGCTAGCGTGGCCGTACGCTGAGGAGGCTCGAAAACAGCATCGAGCTAATTGACCTTCGTGCCGTCTCTCGCATCAACACGATCTGAGCGGTGAGAACGCAGCACGCACAAAGGTACGAGCCGTCTCGGTGCTGCCTCCAACGCAGATCGCTTTCAAGATAGGGCGCGCGCGACCGCCCAATACGGATGCGCAACAACGTCGCGCTCCCCCCTCCCTCCCCTCGGAGTCTGCGCGCGACGGAAGACGTTGCGTTTCCGCCCCGCTTTCCTCCCTGCGCGCGCGATTAAGCCGCGATCGTCGGCTCCCCTCGCATGCTTTCACTTGCACATACAGAATACGGTGCGCGGCGACGGTGTTATCGCCCTTGAACTTTATGCGGAACATCATGGCGACGAGTATACGGCAGAAATGCGCCTGGAGTGTCCATATAATAAAACCATATTATATATATATATAATATATATTATATATATATAATAAATAAATATATATAAAACCGGACCACTCCCCACTTCACTTCGTAGTTTTGGGCTTTCTTTTCTTCTGTTATTTTCAGTGATTTTCTACGCTAAAACTCGATAATTACAGCAAGATATCGTTTGTGTTATCGCGCGCTGGGGCGCATGCGAACGAGAAGCGACTACGCGGCATGATGCGTTTCTTATGCAGGCTAATAAAGGCGCGCGCTGATCCCGAAACCTTTGCATTGTACGGGCAATAAAATTTACGCTGCTACAGAACGTTATCGACCAACGATATTGCTCGTAACTTAAGTAAGCTAGGAAGATACTTGCAGCATCAAGTTATGCAGGTAGTGAAGCCGCATTTCCCGGTCATAGACTGCTTAAGATAATGATCACTATCTGACTAATCCGAACCTTGCGGTACAATCGTGTGGGCACGTTGTCCGCGAGAAAACGAAAAATGTGCAATTAAAACGTGCCAATTAATTCCGAACATCTACTACAAGATCCCTTGACATGTTCAAAACAACTAAAGGCCATCGATTTGCAAGGTATGTCGCTTTGCCATGTGCATGACTGACTGCATTAGTCGCGTATATCTCGCTTCACGTGTTCGATAACGTCACGCTTTCGGATGGAACTTATTTGTAAATGTATATGCGGGTAGTTTTAAAATTTGCCACCGGAGTTTAACGGCCGTTAAATCTTTCTAGAGACTACTGTGCTTTCAATTTCTGCGATAGTACCTAGAGCAAAATATGACCCATATCGGCACTTGAAACATCCTAACTATTATCGTAGATCGTATAAAACCTTAAAATCAGACCGAAGGACTAGCGCTGTTGCGTAAAACTACTAAACCAACCGAAATTCCGTGGCAGTTTGTCGGAAACCGAAGCACGCGACGGCGCTGAAGCAGACGGTCCGGCAAGTGTTACTAGTTTCATGGCAGTCGGCACCACGGTTTCTCCTCGCCCCCAATACAATATCTAATGAACTCAACTAATGAAATCGATGGTTCGACGACATCTCATCGGGTCAGGAGGAGGCATGTTTAGCGAATTAAATAATGTAAACGCAAACCAAAGCTATCCTTGGTCGGCGTTTTCACCATAACATTCGTTCAAAGTATCAACTATTATAGACAACATGAATTTTGCCAAACTGCCTCACTCGTACGCCTTTCTTATATGCTCCCTTCAAGAGATCCAACGCTACCACGCATCTCTTTTACGTGCTTGACACCGCCAACGGTTCATGTTGTTCCTGGCTTTGGCAAGAAAAAAAATTAAAAATGTATTGTTCATCAAATGGATACATGCTCAGATCGCAGTATCGGCACACCATAGAAGTTAAAACTCGGCCGCGGAATACTACAAATCTGCTCGGAAGCCGCATATTATGGTGTCCTGTTCTAGTCGGCATAGAGCGGTGCAGAGGGCGATCCTTCATCTTCAAAGGCAGTCGCACAGCAGGTGTTCTACGGTTTCTCCACAAACGCAGATATTAATTATAGGCGCTATCGGTCATGCCATGTATTTAATGAGTAAGCATTGGTGAATACGCATAGTTGGTCGGACTTGCAAGGCACAAAAGAAGGCTATTCCACCACAGTTAATTAGGAAATGAATGCACCTATTATATGGCGGACAGATAGAACGTAGTATATGGCATGAGTAGGAAGAACCAGGGTTTCTTACTTTCTTTTTTTCGTTCTTTTTTTTTTTCATCTGACGTGCGGCAAAACCAGTGATGCAGCGCTACATCTTATCATCCGCCGTTCACGGCGGGTATCCCGATGATAAGGCGGGCGAAGCGTCGCCGCGTCGCTCTGACCACCGCAAGGAAGTGGGAAAAGAAATAGGATAAATAAAGGTACCGCCATAGAGAAAGCAATTCAACAAGAGGGGACACTCGGCAAAAACTGGCAACAGGAAACGCGTCACCATACGTCACGCTATACTTTTGACACCGAACGTTAGCTGCCGCGAGCATCGAAAAAAAAAAAAAAAAGAAAGGAACTTAAGTTAACAGGCATTGATTTATTTTTAAAATTCTTTGCCGCGAAAGCTAAAAGGTTTTGCGTATAAATAAACTTAAGCTTTGCGACTTATTTTCCTTGCCTTACCTAGCCACAGGTCAATGACGCGCCAGATACATGTGTCATCCGCCAGACACTCCCCCTAAGCCAGCGAGGATGGCTGCGTGCGCGTTAAAAAAAAAAAATTATGGGGTTTTACGTGCCTAAACCACTTCTGATTATGAGGCACGCCGTAGTGGGGGACTCCGGAAATTTGGACCACCTGGGTTTTTTTAACGTGCACCTAAATCTAAGTACACGGGTGTTTTCGCATTTCGCCCCCATCGAAATGCGGCCGCCGTGGCCGGGATTCGATCCCGCGACCTCGTGCTCAGCAGCCCAACACCATAGCCACTGAGCAACCACGGCGGGTACTGCGTGCGCGTTTGAGTGCTTGCGCGCGGCGACCTGTCTGTCTCCTGCTTTTTCTTCTTTTTTTTTATGTAACCTGGTTTATTGGGCTCTTGGCGTATTCTTGCGTTGCTTCTGCACTGGGACAAGACACCACTGCACTATTGTCTACGGCAAGGTGAGAAATCTTGTTTCACAGTCTACGACGCAATTAGGCTTACGGCACGCGTGACCGAGACTTACGACGCAGTTAGCGAAAAACAGCTCGGCCATCCTGGCGCAGTTAATTTGTGTTAATGAATCGTGCTGAGACATGTTTCCGACGCTTCCTAGGGATTATGGCAACTTATTTTGGTTTTTGAGCCACACTGGCCGCATAGGGCGCAGTGTCGCAGTTAGCGAGAACTAACTCGGCCGTGGTGCTCAGTCTAGTGCATCTTGCTAGGAGAAGTTTGTGCCGCTTTCTCTGACGCCAGACATTACTGACAAGTAATTTCGTTCCTTTCTGGGGTACTTTTGAGGCGCGCTGTGACGCAGTTCGCGATAAGCAGCTCGGCCGTGGTGATAAAGTTAGTTTGGCGGTTAATGAATCTTAGAGGGACAAGTCTGTGGCGTTTTTTGTGGCTCCGCAACAACATATACCTTCTTTCGGTACTCACGCCTGTTGAAAATGCGATGGGCGATTGCCAAGAGTGATAACATGGGGTGCGCTGCTGGCGCCGGCAGAACGCGCGAAAGATAACGCCGAGGAGCATATCAGAAACTTGTAATTCGAAAATTACGTCTTCTAAAGGACTGGAAACGGGCTTTGCGCCCACGCATTTGTTTTGAGTGCGAGTAGAAGGCATTCTGCGAACGTCTAGCATGGTCCGGCTGGGAGTCTCTGTTGCAGCCGGCGTGCTAGCTTGCGTTCAAAATACGCGCGCCCAAAACCGAAACCAGAAGAGATTGATGCCGAACGCTTGACACGCTGCAGTCAATTCGACCGCTGGGCCCTATGGGAGTGTCCCCTCTTGTTGAATTTCTTTCTCTATGGTACCGCTATAAATCGCGGCCCAGACTTTTGCTTGCGCAACCGTGAACTACAGTACGATAAAAAAAAAAGTTTTTTTTTTTTAGCAGTTGCAGTAGAAAATCCAGTTACCGGTAATTAAAGGACAAACTTTTAAATGTTTCGCGCATATTACTCGCTAGTTGGAGACGTTGTCCACACAACGCTTTCCAGCGCTTGTTGAATCTAACAAAGGGCATACGTATCATTTATAAAAATGTCATTCTGGGATTTCACGGGCCAAAATTGTAATCTGACTATTCATTCTGGATTCATTTTGAACAGCTGGGGTTCTTTAACATGCATTCAATGCACGGCATACGGGAGTTTTTTCCCACCGGAATGCGGCCGCCACGGCTGGGATCGAAAGCGCCACCTCATATTCCATAGCCATTGGGCTGATACCCAAGATATTTATTGTAGCGCGCGAAGCTTAATGCAATGCCCACAGTATAGTAGTGTTTCTGATACGTTGGAGCGACGTTCCAATTGCGGAGAGTTTAGAAAACCTGTCACTAAATAACTCATTACATTAATTTTCACCTAAGTAGTATTTACTTGTTCTTTATACGAATGTCTTCTCTGGTGGCAGAGATACCTCAAGCGACGTTTTCGCGAGTGATAAGCGCTCATCAAGGGCGTATATACCGTCAAAAAAACCTACTGTGTTCGGTCAACATAGCTGTGACGACCGAATACTGTAGGTCCTACAATCGTATCTTGCACCATGCTTTTTAATCTTCTTTTTTTTTTTTTAGTTAAAGAGCTTGGCTAACATTAGCTGGGAAACACGGTACACCTGCGCTGAAGCATTCATCTCCCCTGTAGTGATTGCAACAGCCTCAAGTGAACCGAGCTATTTCCGGAATTTCACAGAAGGCCAGTCATCCGTCCCTTGGCAATTTTTGGCAATATATGGCCCTTGCGCCACTAAACACCGCATCCTCCTCCTCCACCTCCTCCTCCTACTCATCATCATCATCATCATCCGTCCCTGGCTCTGAAGCAAGTGACTGCCATTACTGTACCGCATACATATACATACAGACGGTTCAATCTCGCCTACCAGCACAGCAGCAGCTTTTGTGGCTTTAGCGAAGCAGGTCACAGTTAAATTCAAAGTGTAAATATT
Source organism: Dermacentor silvarum (assembly GCF_013339745.2). Lineage (NCBI taxonomy): Eukaryota > Metazoa > Arthropoda > Arachnida > Ixodida > Ixodidae > Dermacentor > Dermacentor silvarum. Next base: position 134,372,038 of record NC_051154.1, read on the forward strand.
ACTTAAAGCTATCCGCATATGCCGCTTTGAACTACGTCACCGATGAACCGGCACAGAAATGGGTCATATATTTTGCTTTAAAGCAGCTATTCACAGCCTCAAGTCTGCTTTACGTCACAGAACGTACTGTCACGGGCCAAGGTTCGGGGGTACCTTCAACAGCACCTGCTTGGAGCTCGAACCAGGTTGACCATCGGTGAGGGCCCGGCAGGGAAGCCGAAGCGACGTAAAAACAAGTAACACAAGTTTAATACATGGTTACGGGTGAGCGGTGTGCTCCAAAGAAAACATACAAGAAACGTTCAGCGTACGTCCACCCGCACGCTAGGGCAAAGCAAAAGTGTTCTCCACGTGGCTGCTGGCTGGCCATCCGGGCACTTTCTCCCTCTCTTCTCGCCTACTGCAGGCTAGGGCAATCCAAAGGTTAGCAGGAATGGTAGGCGATCGGAGCCGGGTGAACGTCCTCAGCGGGGGAGCAAGGTTTTGTCTCTGACCCTCGCGACTGACACGTCTATTCAGGTTGACGAGCGAGATCGTTAGGCACGCCGATCACCATGCGTTTGCACGTGGTCCGAGCATGGTCGCTCTGGGTGAATCGGAATTCACCACACGTGGTCCGGGCATCGCAGGCCTAAGGGAATCGTAACATTACGAAGAGATGGTATCGAACATTAGGGAAATACACCACCATGCTCTGGAAACAGGACACAGCATAATCTTTAAGTGGCTTTCGGCTCACTGTGGCATCGGCGGCAACGACTTTGCTGGCAAGGGTGACAGGTCTGCCCACGATGAAACCTAGACGCTTCCAATACATTTGGCGAGGACGGACAATACCAAGCAACTTTGTCTGATTGCTCAAAAAAAGTTTTCTGGAGTTTGCCAAGTGTCTTTATTTGCTGACTGCGTAAGTTTTACTCCTCGCTTTAGCTCTTGCTTTTCCTGCGGCCGAAGCGACATTGCTGTCCCAATTGTGTCTGGGAGTTGCGTTTCAGAACGCTCACTCCTACCATATGAGAATGGCCTATAGAGCGACGTACGACTACTGTGGGTGCGAGAAAACCATCGAGCACCTATTGTGTATCTCTCCTCTCTACAACGTCCAACTCCCTCTCTCTCTCTCTCTCTCTCTCCGGACAACTTTCAACCGACTAGACTCGAGACCGTTCTCTGAGTCAAAGATACATCCGTCGCTGGCACAAAAAGCGATTCGTTTACTAGTGGATTGAGAGACCTTGAGAGACCATTTAAAGTGTTCGTGCGCATCCTCCCACGTACATTCAGTGCTCATTCTTTTCCTTTTTTCTTCTTTATATTCCCCGTTTTTCTTACCCCCAGTGTAGGGTAGCAAATCGGACGCTGGTCTGGCTGACATCGCTGCTTTTCCACTCCTGGCTTTCTATTTCTCTCTTTTACGGCTGTCCTCTTCGTGGCCAGAAATAAGGGTGAACAAGCGTAGTTTTTATTCATGTGGAATAGTGTTTGGGCTTTGCGGAATTAAGGAACATTTAGCAAATATCGTACTTCACCTACTCACTTTTGCCTCTGCATGCACTTCAGCCATATTGTTCCTTACATTTTCGTTAAATTTTATCTCGGTGGTCATTATATTTCTCTCGGGACAGCGGGATAAATGCGGCGACGTTCGTAAAGCACAGTTATAACGCTCCACAGCACACTTAAATACATGATTCACTGCAAAAGACCTACTTAACCCACAAACGTAGGGCCTTGCCCACACGTCACCCAAAACCTGTCCTTATTTCCACGAAGTATAAACAAGCTGGCTTATTGAGTTCCCAGAGGATAGCGAGGAAACATGTTACGAACTTCTTTTAATGCTTAAGAACACAAAAGAAACAAGGGTTCAGAAATTATTCGCAAAGTACATAGTTAAGTCAAAAACATTAACCTTTCGCCAGACATCACACTTTCTATAGGCCAAACACAGTGAATAATAGCAATATAGCACTTCATAGCACCTGTCGAATGAGTTCTTTATATACGCTTTAATTTATCCCCGCACATTTACTTTCACAGGTATATTAACCATATGTAGCGAAGAGAGACGCTGCGCTGCTCCGAAAACTTTGTCGCTTTATTCGGAAAGTTACGATGCCCGTTACTGGACTGTCCCTCCGCACAGCCGGACCCACTAGCGTCTCTCTTCGCTACACATAGTAATCCCACCATGCATTTTCACTAAAGTGACCGCGGTGGCCCTTATAGTTCTTCTCGGACAGTGGCCTAACTTGAGCGTCCTATATCAAACACACATAAGCGCTCCATAAGCGCTCCAGAGAGCGTGAATACGTTTTTTGATTTAGGAATCGTAATGGCGCCCGCGCATTACGTTTTACCTACAGATCACTGCTCTTTATTTGTATAGTTCATCGATTGCATCAATCAAATGTTTTAGAAGCATCTCGTTACGCACGATAATAGGCAGATTACAAGTATTCAACATGTATTTGCTAAGAGAATAATTATTTCAGAAACGTTGAAATTTCCGCACACACCTCCCCCAACATGGCCCTGATTGATAGCGAATGTGAACTTGGTGTTAAATATAGATGTCGCATAGGGCAAGCTTGCGCAACTAATTATATCAAATGCGTTTTAGGGTGTTATCCAGTGCAGCCAACTGATAAAATAAAGTCGGAGTTTTTAACATGCTGTCCATGTTTATTCCTTGAAACTTTCGCGGGCTCTTACATATTCCGACATATTACAATTGCAAAGTGCACCTAAATAAAGGGCTTGCGAAAAGGTTTTTGCAGTATTCTGTTTATATTTGTGACGATCACAAATATAACAAGAACATTAAACGTTCTCCAGAAATCGCACCTAAAATGGCCACTTTTTCCACCGGATGTGAACGCCGTGTCACGTACAGTTCTCATAGGACTGGAAACATTGCGAGTATTACAGTATCCTGGTATCCATTTAAACGCTTTAACGTGAGTATTTCAGCTGAATTTTGCGCGCTTTTTGAATATTTCTTACAATAAAGATAGGCACAACGTATTTTTATCTATGGTCTAACGAGTGTACTGGGAAAACCAACTGCGCGCCTCGTGTTCTGCATAGAAATATAACGAAAGATAGCGGGAAACTTTGTACGCTGTTCAATAACGCCTGCGATAAAGCAGGGAATGATGGTTTGGTAATTTTCATTTAGCCCCTAATTAGCCCCACACTTCATAATTTGCCTGCACATCACCCTTCACATTATCCCCAAGTGCCTTAAATTTAATTTCGCTAAATTGTCCCTTTCTTTCAGGAGACTAATATTTGCGACTTGACTAAGCCATGTTTATAGCATGCAAAAAAAAAAAAGGCGCATTCTCTAGTTCATCAACACTGTAACAGGATATTAACCTCTAATTATACGATCTTTCGCGCGCCATCCATTAAAGCCGCTCTTCTTTCCTAAACGTGTCCTGCAGTATAGGTGACGATGCATGGATATTCAGGGTGTCTAAGCGAACACTATCAAAAATTTTTTTTTCAATTACCTGTGGCAGATAGCACAATTCTAGTGTATGAGCTGGTCTGCTCAAAGAGGCGGACATTACTTGCACAAGAAATTGAAATGCATAATCGACTCATTTACAAAAATTCGCTAATAAAGTTTTAACTAATTATCTTTTTGCAGATATTGCAATTTACAAATTGTAGTGGGTGAGACTGAAAGGCATATCCACTTGAAAAAAAAATTGTGTGGATGACACCATTCACGATATATGCGCCGTCAAGCTTGCGGTAAACATGCATTGTCATTCCACTTTGTCAACAAAAAGTCGTTTTATGCATTTAAGCGCAAAAATAACTGGAACGTCAATGCGCTTCTCCGCAAAGTTCGGGAATTAATATCTCGAAACTGGTGTCATCCTGAGAGTTCGTTGCAAGTGGATCCGCCTTGCGAACTTCCTGGTTAGAATTTATAAATTGCAATATATATGCCATGAGGTAAATAGTTAAAAACTTAATTAGTGAATGTTTATTAATTATCCGATTGTGCATTTCAATTTTTTTGTGGAACTAATGTCCTCTTCTTTGAGTAGGCCAGCTCATGGACTAGAATTGTGCTATTTGCGACAGGCAATTTTTAAAAGTATTTGAAAGCGTTCGCTGAAACACCCCGTATACACCAGTAAGTGGAGCTCACATGGCAAAGCCGCTTGCGGCGAAATAATTTGTTTAGAGCCAACGAAACCACTAATCTGGGTCCCATAATTTGTGAATTAACACCCCGAGTAAAATAATGATGCTGATATTTTCATATACAATACCTCTGTTTTTATTAAAAATACTGTTACGCTAAAGCTACGGAAGGACGGAAGAAGAGGAGGACGAAGTGCGCTTGTCTTTGTAGCGGCTCGGTGTCTGCGCAGCCCCCTTTCATCAATTCATCTTTTAAATAAACGTTCCCCATCGTAAAAGTTTTGGTGGAGGTGCGGGGTAAAATAACGGCGTCCCCGAACAACGACGACGAACCGCCCGCATAAACGCAATCCGTGGTGCTTCGCCGAAGTCGCCGAATTGCCGGTCTGCCACCAGAGATGGCTTCGGACGGCGACAACCCACCGACTTCTTCCAGCTCCCCATGGCAGCCCTACATCGAACCACGAACCTTCGCCGGAAAAGCCGGGGAAGACGAGGACGGATGGCTCAGCTTTTACCAACGCGCAAGTCGGTTCAATGGCTGGAATGCCACCGCCCAGCTTAACAACGTTGCCTTCTTCCTCAAGGGAACCGCGTCAGTGTGGTTTGAAAACCACGAAGAAAGCATAACGACGTGGGAACGCTTCGTAGATGAAATCAAGAAGTGCTTCGGAGATCTGGCAGCTAAAAAGAAGCGTGCAGAACAAACCCTAATGCGGCGAGCCCAAGTTCCCGGCGAAACATGCACGACGTACATCGAGGAAGCGCTGAAATTGTGCAAGGCCTCGGACCCTCAGATGACAGAAGAGGACAAAGTTGGTCATCTTCTAAAAGGGATCGCCGAGGACGTGTACCAGTTCCTGATCGGAAAGGACACTCTGGTCTCCGTCAGTGACGTCATTCGGCTCTGCCGCACGTTTGAAGCCTTGAGACCTCGGCGTATCACACCGAAGTTCGGCCGTCTGGCCAACGTAACTAACGTCGCCAGTGTTGACGTGGTCCCAGCTTCATCCGACCTTGCGTCAGTTATTCGGCAAGTGGTGCGCGAAGAGCTTGACCGACGTGAGGCGGCTTCCCTCTCGACTCCGCGGGTTCGAGAGCCCTTTGCTCACTGCGACTTCGGTGAGATGTCCATCACTGCCCTCTCCGCAGACACCTACAACTTCGCTCCTCGTTCAAGAGCGCCAAACCCTACTATGAACGTGCATCCCAGTTATCAGTTCCACTGCGGTTACTCACCCAGACCACCTGAAGTTTCTCAGGAGTGGGACGGCCATGCCAGTTATCCTACTTCTGACAATTTCAGTGCGTCCCGTGAGCGTCCCATCTGCTTCCAATGCGGTATTCGCGGACACGTCGCCAGATTTTGTCGTCATCGCCGTCGCACGCGTCACCACCGTCGTATGAGCGACCGCGCACTTTTTATCGGCATAGCAATCGTCACGGTGATGGGACACGCTGGCCTTCTGACTCCGATGGCAGGACAAACCACCAGGCGAATTACCGTAGCGACTCACCAGCTTCTGTGCGGAGCTTGACAGTCACCGCCTTCACACCAGCGCAGGTCTCCATCTCCGCGACGGCGTCTCACGTCACCGCCGCCGGGAAACAAGGCGCGACCAATGGAGGTGAGGTCGCCAGTCATCATCAGTTACACGCCCCTATGCCTCCGCCATGCAGTCACCATGTGTCATAACCAGATTCGTGTTTTAGTGAAAAATGTTGCTACGTTGGCCTTAGTGGACACAGGAGCGAGTGTCTCCGTTATCAGCCTGGATTTCAAAACCTGATTAGCCCTTAAAGTGATGTTTCTATGGGATAACGCTAATGCATTTCGTGCTGTGAGTGGAGAGTTGCTCCGACATATTGGAGTGAGCACGTGCCGCGAACCTTTATTTCTCTGATAACGTGTATCAAGCCGAATTTGCAGTGCTTGCTCAATCCACTCACAACGTAATTCTTGGCCTCGATTTCCTACAACAGTACGGTGCCACTGTTGACTGCGGTACTGGCGAGCTTTTCCTCTCTCCGCTTGCCGACGTAGAACCTGCTACCTGTTCATGCACTCTCGCCGTCATTGAAGATGCTGTGTTACCGGCACGTTCCTTATCCAGAGTTCGAGTTGCTGCTTGCGGTGTCGACGCCGATACATTTGATGCAATTGTTGAGCCTGTGCCTTCGATGGTTGTGAAGAAAAATGTGCTCGTACCTCGATGCGTCCTCTCTGTGGCCTGCGGAACAACTACATTGTGGGTGTCAAATTTAGCCTCCCAGTTAGTTGTGCTACCCAGGGGTATGCGACTTGCCTCTTTTGAAGTGGATACCAGCCTCCGCATAGGCGCTTTAACTGATTACACGTCACACGAATCCCGAGCACGGGGCTGGCTCCGGTGTCCCTGAAGACTCGTTGCCTTTTCTAAAAATGATAAACAAGTCACTGTCTTCAGAGAAGCGTCAAGCCCTTGTCAGCGTCCTTAGCAAGCATGCGTCATTATTTAATTTCGAGCAGAACGCTAGCAAAGTTCGCGTTCCAGCTACGCGGGTTCGCCACAGGATCGACACGGGTTCCGCGCATCCCATAAGCCAGAAGCCTTACCGCGTGTCCGCATCAGAGCGCAAGATCATCGCTGAACAGGTCGGCGACATGCTAGACAAGGGTATCATCCAAGAATCCTCTAGCCCATGGGCTGCGCCGGTCATCCTCTTGAAAAAGAAAGATGGGTCCTGGATGTTTTATGTCGACTACCGGTGTCTCAATTCTGTGACGAAAAAGGATGTGTATCCACTTCCCCGGATCGATGACGTTATCGACTGCCTTCATTCCGCGTCCTACTTTTCATCTGTGGACCTCCGATCAGGCTACTGGCAGATACCCATGCATTCAGCTGACAAAGAGAAAACTGCTTTTGTGACCCCAGACGGCTTCGAATTGAACGTCATGCCGTTTGGTTTATGCAACGCGCCTGTAACATTTGAAAGGTTTATGGACACGGTACGGCGCGGCCTGAAATGGGAGATTTGTTTGTGTTATCTTGTTGACGTCGTCATTTTTGGCCGCACTTTTGCAGAGCACAACGATAGACTGGACATTGTTTTGACGTGCCTTGAAAAAGCTGCCCTTACACTCAATTCAAAGAAATGTCACTTTGGCCAACGAGAGGCGATAGTACTTGGGCATGTAGTGGACAAGCACGGGATGCGACCAGACCCACAGAAGGCCGCTGCAGTTAGTGGCTTTAAACAACCGCAGTCACAACGCGAGCTGATGAGCTTCTTGGGTCTTTGCTCGTACTTTCGATGTTTTGCGCCCAACTTTGCCGATACTGCCTACCCTCTGACTTCATTGCTGCGCAAGGATAACCCTGTCATCTGGACAGCAGATTGCGATTCCTCGTTTCGTCAACTGAAGTTCCTGCTCTCTTCCGGACCCATACTTCGTCATTTTGACCCCTCTGCTACAACAGAATTGCACACCGACGCGAGTGGAATCGGCCTCGGCGCTGTCCTCGTGCAGCGCTTTGGTGACGCCGAGCATACGATTGCATACGCCAGTCGTTCGTTGAGCAAGGCCGAACAAAATTACACCGTCACTGAGCAAGAGTGCCTCGCTGTCGCCTCTACAGGCGCCGCTTCACGATCGTTACTGACCATCATTCACTATGTTGGTTGGTTGGTCTCCGCGACCCGTCTGGCCGCCTTGCTCGATGGGCGCTACGTTTACAAGAATTTGTCTTTGCAGTCCGTTACAACAGTGGCCGACATCATGCGGACGCCGATTGTTTTTCGAGGCTCCCTCTACCAACAAGTGAATGTGACGCTGACAATTTCGATGAGTTTCTGGCCGCCATCGACGATATTATTTTGCCCGACCTGTCCACCTTCCGGGAAGAGCAGCGTGACGACCGCAGCCTGGATGCCCTATTCGTAGCTTCTCAGCCAACAGGTAACAATGGCTTTGTCATCCAAGCAGAAAGCCGGCGGCGGCTGTGTTTTGCCAACCAGGGTCACCGCACAGGCGTCGCTGACGTCACGCTGTGACGTCGCCGGTGCGGTGTGACGTACCCCAGGAGAGGTCTATTGTTGAGGGCAAACCTTACCGCGAAGTTTTGTACCCTTTCTAGTAGCTTGAGTTTGATGACGACGATTGCCAGTGAACTCCGCTTCATCGGGAAACACTGCGTTCAAAAGCAACCTTTATCACTTATGTTTTTTGGTCCGTGACGTAACTTCACACATCTCGATTCAAAGATCCTGCGGCACGTGGTGGTACCCACGCGATCTAAACGCCTATGTTCGGGAGAGCTGGACCTGATTGGCAGATTGCGTTGACAAATTCAATGTTATGTCCAGTAAGCCGTATAGCATGTGCATGATTTTCTAGCTTATTTTATCTTTTTTCATGTTTACTGTTTTGAATAATCATTAAACTAATTTATATATCCAAATATCATATACTAATTGTGCTTGAAAAAAAAAGAACTGCTTATTTTTGGTAATATTGCGCACATTCAAAATGCGCCTTTAGCAGTACATCTATACAAGCTACAGCTTCAGGTGGACAAGACACGAAAGGGAGAGCGACAGACAAGGCCTGTGCTAGCACGCCTTATATTTTGTTAAGACGGCGTGAACGCTACCGGCATTTTGTGTAGAGGTGGAAAACACAGCTAGCCAGCCAGCAAGGATGATCGCAGCGGGAAGCGGCAGTAATCCCACGCAAAGCGAACGGAGATTCCTGTCGTCATCATCGTCATTCTATCCATATCCTTTTGCTCCCTTTCCCTTCGTTCCAACGCCACGTACCTGGCTAGAACACGCTGGTCCAGGCAGAGCTAAACAATTCATAAACAGGCCTTTCCTAAACAATTAAACATCTCCCTCTTGGCGGAACACGCCGGCGGTGATCCAAGATATCGCGCAGCACGAGTCCCCAAGCGGATAGCAGCTCGTGTAAAGTGAAACGCTATAAACCGAGAATCAGCACGGCTGGATTCTATAGCAAATTTTATGGCCCACAGTACTCGATGAAACCCAGGAGTTTGCGCTCAACCGATCAGCGCTCTGATACTAACCTTGACGGTTATAGGTGATGTTGCGGAGGATCGATGAAGGCGATTGCTCTTTAAATGAGTCTCTCCATGGCGAAGAGCATTCCTAGGCGTAACATAAGCAGCATAGCTACAGGTAAGTGGTCTCAAACGTTACCAAAAAAATCACATGTCACAGAACTGTCTATAAGCGCATTTTACAACCCGCGCCATCAAATGTTTCGCGCAGCTTCTTCGCCGCCGAAACTAAGTGGTTGCTTACAGTCTGCTAAAGCGGTTAGTAACGTGCGCAGCTTGGTATAACATCACAAAAGAAGCTATGTATACGGACCTAACCTGCAACCACGAGGAAGAACGATATTTCAATTCTATTCATTGCCGCGCTTCGGCAGTGGTACGAGCGGCGCTACGCTCATGTTATCACCTGGATCTGCCGCTCGTGAGCCGTGGATGATATAAAAGAAATAAAAACGAGCGATAGCAAACCGTGCATTATAGCAACCCTTATTTCTTTTTCTGCACCGCCTCTTCCTTCTCCGGAAGGGCTGGAAGAGTTGCAACGTGCTGGAGCATTGGCTTCGGGGAAGTCAATGCTTTCCCGAAGCCAAGTTTCTTTAATCGGCATAGAGCGTCCTTTATTCCAAACAAGCAATAGGTGATCACCGGCTCGATGCAGTCAGACAAGTACGTCGGCACTAAGGATCCAAACGATTGTGCCACTGCAGTTCTTTCTCTTCATGGTTACTAAAAAGGACCGGCCTATTGAAACGGTGCTTAGATGTGCATTGAGCCGACTGAACAGTGTATTTTCTCAGAAGTTCATTAAGCCAACTCATGCGACAACTTTAGTGCTGATTAAGTATTCCAACGTGGCAATACTTCGCGGATGTCTGTTGACCATGCTCACGCTCAATAGCGACTCTGAGAGTGGGGGGATTAGTGACGTTTACTAGCGGACTGTCCCCTGTGTTGTCTGCTAAGATGTGGGCGGGATCGTTCCAAGTTCATTCGTTCATTCGAGCTCTCAATGCGTGCACACGTAGATCATGGTACTCGGTAATTACCTTTCACATCTTTTTGAGCGCTAATTTTATAAATGTTAGTAATTTTAAGCCAGCTAATAATGTCATAGCTTTTATCGGACTTTCACAAAACCGCAATCGTGGGGGCCAGGGAGCGCACCAACGTAATCGTAACTCATTCGCAAAGCTATGCCGACAAAGTTCAATTATATATACCGTATTTTCTCGCATGTAACCCGCACCAAAAATTGAAAAAAATTGCTTAAAAAGTGGAGGTGCGGGTTATCTGCGAAGATTCGCGAAGGGAGGGGTTGGGGGTCGGCTTCACGGCAACGCGCGGCCTGCCGTGCAGAGTCCGCGTTGTCCGCATGCCTATCGACATCGACGTGTGTTAAGCCAATAAGTGTAGCATACTTGGCTATCACGGAAGCAGACGATCTGATAGCAAGCGCATCCTTCTTTCCCCTAACCACTTCGGCGCATGCGGCATCCTCTCGCAGGATGCTATGAAATAGAACTTAATGAAGAGACAAGCCAGTTTTTGCTGCCCAACCACTTTGTGTGTCGTTTTGCTTAGGCGCCAACGATACAATCAGAGGCCAACACAGGTTATAGCCAGATCCACATCCATAGTCTGGTTAGATGCTTTTCGCACGCTTCTCGCATGAGTCAGGTGCCGTTTCTTGGAAGTCCAGTTTGCACAGTTGGCCAGCCTTGTTTAGGTATCACGAGTGTGTCTCGGCGGCAGCCTTTTACAGTGAAAGAGAAACTGAAGATCGTAGCCGCTGCTGAAGAAATGGGTAATTACCTGCTGCTGCGAGATGGTTCCCAAGACGATTACGTCTTTGAGAGCGGCGATGAAGCCTCGGACGGCAGCAGTGAATCGGACGACAGCACTGACAACGTTGCGGCAGTCGTTTTGAAATAAATTTGTTTTGAAAACGAAATGATCACTGCGCGTAGTTGTAACTTCTTATAGTCCCCACTTTTTTTCGGATACGCGTGCGGGTTATACGCGAGGTTACTTTTTTCTTTTTCGTGGAGTTCAAAGTTAGGGGTGCGGGTTATATGCAAGGACGGGTTATACGCGCGAAAATACGGTACATTTCGCTCACAATTCCACTTATTTAGTGTTACATAATGAACTGCTAAAGTGATGATGCGAAAAATCTGAAAATGTCACTGACTAGCAGTTAATCTTAAGCAATCGTGGCGCGGAGTTTTATCATGGCCTGTAATAGTCAAGCATGATTTAGACCCGTTGTGACGGCTATGTGGCTATGGCGTTCTACTGCAGAGCACGAGGTCGCGGGTTCGATACCTGGCCGCGGCGGCCGCAATGAACAAACGCTCGTGTACTTAGATTTACCGGTGCGCTAACAAAACCTAAGTGGTCGAAATAAATCCGCCGTAGGTCCGATTCTCCAGCCCTTTACTCGTAGCAGCTAGCGTTACATAGACGCTGTGCGACGTTGTAGCGCCTTAGGAATCGCCGTAGCACATCAAAACACGCACGCACGCACGCACGCACGCACGCACGCACGCACGCACGCACGCACGCACACTGGTCGCAATTGCTCGCTTTACACAGACACGTTCGCCCGTTTTAGCCATGCTTCGCAGAAGCCCAAACGATGCCGCGTAGGTATAGCTAGCTGCAACATGCTTCGCATAAAATCGATTCCCTTTTCAGCCGTTGCCAGAACATTTATTTGCTATTGGAATGATAGCTTTCATGCAGCTGACCATTGCACAGGACTTATTATTCGACTGCGGCGGGGCATTCATAATTAGTTTGAATTATCTGAAGCTCGACATAAGGGCTGTGCACGAAATGTGCAATTAATGAAACATTCAGTTGCGTAAATTATCTTGTCATGGTGATTTACTCGCATAATCGCAGGATGATACCATAAGAAAATTCTTGCAACAGCGATATGCACCACAGAGCTTAGTCGGCATTGCGTGCTGTGTGAACATGAGTCACCGTATATTGCGGCTCTTGGACTCGCTTGTCGTTACCGGTGCTAGCGTTCGTAAGTCCCAAGTATGACGCGGCACAAGCAAAATTGCAAGACTCTCACGTCTCTAACCTGGCTTTCGTGTCCACGTTCCCTGGTACGGACGTGATCTCGGCGGTCAACTCAGCCGGGTCTTCCGTGTCTACACTTTCACTGCACTGTGTGAATCCGAGCCTCGTAAAACAAGCTATGATTAGGAGGGGATTCGCAAGCTTGTTTGTGCGTGGTCAACACGTTTGATGTGACCGAACCGTCGCTTCTAATATAACCGCTGGCCGGCGCCAAGTTCCTCTAATTCTTCAGTTCTGGCAACGGCTGAAAAGGGAATTAGAATTATCCAGTACTGGAAATTAGACGCTCGAAATACGATTTTTTTCCTTTAGCAGTACAGACGCCTTTTCGGTCATTTAGCACTGCCGAATGAAAAAAAAAAGTTGTATTTACCAATATCAAAACTAACAGAAGCATTGAAAGCGAATCTGAAGATTGTACTCATGTATTGAAAAATACAATTAAAAAAAAAACAGGATTTGCGTCCCACTACTGGCATTTAGTGAGACCCTGGGAACCGAGAAGGCTTGTTCAGCGGGACTATGCATACTCTCTCGCTCAAAACGACAGTCAAGTTGTCTCCGTCATTGAACTTTTTATTACTTGATAGATGCCCCTGTTCGCCTAGCGGCGTTCTATACTGATACTGCTGGAGCTCTCGATTAAAGGCTGCATTGGGGCGGAGCTAGAACACCAAAGCACATGTGTGCCGAGTCAGTGTGGATATTGCCTTATACGGTGACTATATAAGTGACGCGCTGCTTCAGGCGTACGATGCCCTTTATTATGCCCAGAGTTACTGTATTGGCTGCACGAACACTAATTACGCCGGGCCAATATCATTCTTTTTAGCTCCGGTCGGTATGTTGCTTGCCGGATGGCTGGTTTAAATGCAAGCATCAATGGGCATGAGCAGAGGTGTTCTTTCTGCTTTAGTATTTACAGTAGAGCGATATAGCACGGCTCACATCGAGCTCGTTCGTTATATGGTCCTGGTTTTACTGAAGCTGGAAAGAACCTTTTTAATTCTTTTTCTGTGAAGGGGCAGCCCTCGGGAAAACACAATGAAATACGGGAACTTTCTCTTTTCACTTGCCACATCCTCTGTTATAGAAGCGCATAGGCGATTCAGGAGCATGCAGGAACATGGTGGAGTAAATATAGGTTTTGCTGTGTGCTGGTCACTTGTCTTTTACTGTTAATGAGATATTGAACAAACTTTTCTTCATTAAAATAGAGCTCTGGGTGGAGCTACCGTCACATGTCTTGTACTGGTTATGTGATAATGAACAGACTCGTTGTCTTCATTAAATAAAGCTCTGGGTGGAGCAAAAACTAAGGTGTTCTAGCAGTTCAAAACGTTCTCTGAAAACTTTGAAGGTAGTTGAAAAACTATAGAATGTGCGAACTGATTGCGTTCCTTTTTTTTTAATGTTCTCTTGTTTTCTTATCCTTTCTACCCTTACTCCATCCCCCTGTGCAGAGTAGCCAACTGGACACTTAATCTGGTTAACCTTTCTGCCCTTTCACCTTTTGTTCTTCCTCCTCCTCCCGAGGAAAATTGTACTTGAAACCGTCACATAAAGCCAAAGCCCTTATATAGGTTTTGTTCTCTCTTTTTCAAACATTTTTAAAAATTTTACTTTGTTATAAGTTTTGTTAACATTGGACACCTTCTGTCTATTACATTATTAACTATTATTAATGACACCTTTATGTCTACTACAAGAGGAACTACTTTATTACGGATTATATGCCGTAATTCAGCGGTTATCATGACCATTCTATTTTTGCATGCAGATCTGCCCGTCAGTACTGTATGCGCTGAATGTATGAACGCGATGTATTTTTATAAGGGGGGCGGGGGGCATTTTCTATCTCCTCCTCATGGCACTCATAAAGTATAAAAATGGGTTAGTTGGCCTTTGGACATGATGATCGCTCTAAATAAATTAATGGTGGTGGAAAGACTAGGTGCGCTGACCTAGCGTAATGGACGTTCTCTATGTGTCTGTGCGCTACCCCAGGTCACGCACGTAATTTCATACAGAGCTTCTTTGGCGGGCCAGGCGAGCACAACTGTCGAGGCATAGTGAACTTCAGGCATAAGGCAAACAAGTAGCATTTCTTTTATTTTCGCTGAACCAAACGCACACTTTGTACAGAGGATAGAGGAAATATTAAATACCAAATCACAGACCAGATGACGCACACGAGTGCCGGAAACTATATAACTTTCGCGTGCCTATGGGGTTAGTGCAACGCTGAGCGCTCGCTCATTTGCCACAGAACACACACACACAGACGCACGCACAGCACAAGGACGGCCACAACATACAGTTTAATGGAAGCAACGTGGCATTCACCATGCACCACGACAACACGTTGGCACTGCGAGCAACGCCCGCTCGCAGATAGGAAGGAGCGTCAAATCGACGCAGCACGTGAACGGAGAATGAAACCCAGGAAAATACAGAGCGCGCGAGTCACAAAGGAGCGTATGTACACAAAACTCGCTTAAACGAGACCTCGAAGCGAAGCGAAGCAATGCCGAATTTCGTGGGCATGCACAGTTTATATCGCGGTGCTTGCAATCACGAGGAGATTGAAGCCAAAAATAACGGGCATTTTCAATTTCCAGGGAGTTAATCCGACCGAAAACGTGAGTTTTCTAGGCTGCAGACGCGAGGCGCTAGTAGAGCGGAACAATACTTATACGGAGCATGCGTCGTGCGGGCGGGTAATTGCAGGAAGCGGTCGTTGGAGCAAAATCAAAACAATGTCGTCGCACTTGCGACTAAAACGAGGGCATGCTTTCTTATTGATTCGTACGTTGTTCGCCAATGGTACTCAGACTAAGAGAAAATTAGTCGCGCTAAGGGATTAAGTCCGCCGAAAACACACGTGTCAAAACGGTGCAAGCCGAGAGCAGCGGTATCAGAAGCAGCACGAAGCAAGAAAAAAAAAAAAAAAAAAGGCACCAAAGCTGTGTTGAAAGTCTTGCTTCGCGGGAAAGAGTTAGGTATTTGGTTACTTCCAGCCAGCACACAGGCAAAGGCATTAAAGAAATACTACAAATAGAAGCAAAGACAGCAGGGAATTGTCTGTACACTTATATATATATTGCACGGGGGAAGTTTACAAGTTGTAGTTAACACAACGTGGATAGTTGTCTGTACACTTATGCACAATGAACATGAAAATTTTACAAAGAGAACAGTACAATGCAGAGAGCTGTCTGTACACGTATACACAATGAAAGTCGACGTTGTTAAAGCCGGTGATTTCGTCATTAGGATGGGGACGTCGCTGCCGGCTCAACGAAGTTTTCTTTTCTTTTTCTTTTCTTAAACAAACCACTGCAGCTTAACGATTGAATTGACCAGCTAAGCTGCACGACCCTTTCTTCATCGACCACACCCTGTCCTCACTGTAGAGCCAAGCGACTGTGTGAACGATTGGCCGTAGTGTCGCATAGAGTGCTAAAAATCTTGACATTGCATCAAGCAAAAAGAACAGAGACGGGCTGTCACGGCAATACATTTCCTTTTCTGCTAATTGGTGAAAAATGTGGGAAATTTTGTGTTGATAGAACATTACAAAAGTGAAACAGGCATGCGTCGCTTCCACGTCTGTCAGCACACTATTTAAACAAAAACATAACAAAACAATAGAAGTTCACGTGAAGTAATTTCAAGTTCGCTTTTCTCTTGCAGACAAAGTAAGCAAATAAATATAAAAGAGGCTGTCTTGAAGAAGGAACTTTTCTCAAGAATTCCGTTTTTCCATTCCCCCTTTCCCTTACCCCCAGTGTAGGGTAGCAAACCAGATGCTCGTCCGGTTGCCCTCCCCTGCCTTTCCTCTCCTTGCTTTCTCTCTTTTTGTGAGCACGCTATGTTCGGATTCATTCCGGGTCATACTTTTTGTAGGAACCCATGGCCGTAAATTTCCAGCATGTTATTTTCTTCCCGAATACTTACGAAAAGGTGAATATTGAAAATAATTCGAAGTTTGGGAGCCCGTTCATGGGAAACTTGCCTGCATGCGCCGGCAGGAATCATAAAGGTGCTTCTCAACATACCACAGCTTCCGATTAGTACCGGTTAAATCTGCGTGGACGGGATGTTATTGCTTAATTGAGTGTTGCTTTATCGCATGTAATCCTTTCACGACGCATGCCGCAACAATCAATTTGACAACGACGACACTACGGCGGGCCAAAGTATTTTTGTTCTTCTAGCATCAGCAATGTAAAAAAAAAAAAAAAAAAAAAAACGTAAAGGAAAGAAGAGGTGATCTTCTTGCGTATTTACGACTCTTGGCAATATCAAACGAATGCAAGTGCCTAAATCGCTCAGGTAGAAATAAAAAAAATAACAGGCAAAAATACAGACACGCCCGACATGTTTGGACGGGAGCTCTGAATTGAAGATTCGCCGGCGGGGGCTGCGCTCGTCGTCGCCACGCACTCTCCCTGTTTGCCTGCATGTGTTGCCTCTGGAGGTTGCACTTCGTTCACTCCAGGCGCTTGGGCTTTTGTCTGTACTGCAAACGCTTTCTGAAAGAGAACTGAGACAACATTAACGGCGTCACATTTCACAGCGCTGCTTCTCTCAAGGTACGCATCATCTGCAACGATAAAGTGTGCGACTGTGATCCTCTTTAGACAGCCGTATACGTGAATGAAGATTGATTTATTCAATCATAACAGATTAGTTAACTGACGCAATTTGCTCTGCTTTTCTTTTTTAAATGCGGCAGATAATGCGAAAATTATCATTTTGGGAGCCATGCGACGTTAAGGTTAACATCATATGAAGCAATACTCATTCGAAAACGTTGCATTATTTCGGCTACCCGCCTTTTATTTCCGGCACGTGAAATAAAGCGCGGGTGAAAATTAAAGTGAACGTGACAGTGACCGCTCGCAAGAGTTGCTGTCATGGTTGTAGCTACACGTATTTTTGTGCGCAGTGGCACCAGCCACTAACCATTATTTTTGAGTGCGCAGTTACATGCCGCGGGCCATATGAACATTGTGTTTTGTTCAAGGGCCTATCACTGAATATTATCATTTACCGTAACATATTACAGTCATACAGTCAGGAATTATGCTACTAAGTGTTCATCTTTAGGCCTGTAAAGCTTCAAGGTCTAGAGCGTCATGTAATAATGTACGGATAAATGGCTAATTATCATTATAATTGTCATAATGTAACTGCAGCGGCATGGTGCTTTTGCCTTTCTGCAGTGCGCCTTATTATTTCTATAGCTTGGCCTTGGCCACTATGCACCCGAGCGTTCACTCATCCCACAAGGTCCCAACACCTATAATCTAAAACACAGCTCTGCGTAACATGGGTAATGGTATATCTTGTACAAGATTGCATGGTGTTGCCCATACTAAAATTTTGAAAGTAACTACAGAAAACAAAACAAGCTGTTCTTTTTCTATTGCGAGGCTTCATGCCCCGTTTAGAATTGCGATTAGTACACTTAAGGACACTTACGAGGCACTGGTAAGACGGGGATAGGGGTCACCCGTGCAACAATCACTGCATGATCTTTGTGCTGTGTTTCTTACTGGAGAGATTGGACGGTGTGATGAATACACCGCTTCTAACACCGTATGGTGACTGGAAACAAACCGGCGTTATGCTGGAAATGGAAGTCGAGGGTACTCGCGAGACATATAGAAGTGCTGGACCTCCAAACAAGGGTCTGTGAAAGTTCCAAGAGTAGTTTTTAGTATTTTGAAGCAAAATAGGCAAAGCCGACTGAAATTATGCGAGTCATATACTCCTATTGTTTCTTTTACAATGTGCACACAATTCGACAGAAGCAGAGAGGCCACACCTCGTGTGGCCGCACTTGACTACAGGTAGTTTACAAGTCCTCGTACTGCAATCCCAGCGTTCTAAAGCAGTGGACACTCAGAAGACTTCTCCTTCCTTGCCGAGACGGTTGGTACTCGATCGCAGGAGCCTCGGGATGAATACACAGCGCATTTTGTTCTTAAATGCTCTTTGCCATTTGACGCCGCCTCTGCTAATAATATGTCGATAAATCACGATTGTCGGTCACCTCCTCTTACAAACAGTTCTAGCATAAGAATATTTTTTTTTGCGAATGCAGGCCCCGATCGCACGGCTCTGCAATTGCAGCTCTGATCACGTGCGCAGTGGACTGCAAACTTTCGACGTGGCATGCGCATAGTTTATTCGTTATATTGTTGAAACAGTGACATAAGACCAATAGAACAGAGTTATTTATAATAGTGGCCGTCATACGATGTCCTACTTTCGAGCTTCTTTGCTTTTTTTTTTCTCTCTATCTTTTTCTTTTTTGAACTGCATGCGGAATGCAGGCGCGGAACTCGGACTTTGTTACTTCTGTTACACGCGCTACACGATGGCCATGGCTATCAGGCACCAGTCACGACGCCGTGGTGTTGCTTACTTGTCGTGGCCTCCGGGTAACCGGTGGTCTAGCCGTGGTATCCGCCGTAGCCGCCGTAACCGCCGTGGCCGTAGCCGGAGATGCCGTACGCGGGCACGTGCTTTCCATTGGCCGAGTGGTAGGGCGCGGCCGCCGGCAGGCTCGTCTTGGTACCGGGCTCGTTTGTCTTGACCATGGCACGGAAGCCCCACTTGTCGGCCACGTAGTGCACCTGCCGGTGGCGGCCGTCGATGTTGCCCAGGTAGTAGGAGCCCACCACTGGTCCGTGCTTGGAGCCGGTCTCGTGACGGCCGTGGATGCTGCCGTAGCCGTCCACAACGTCGTAACCGAACGAGTATTCGCCGTAGTCCTAGCAAGGGACAAAATAATCACGTAAATTACATCAATAAAAGTTTGGCTACATTTTTTTCGCCATCTTTGAAGCCCGCAACAGCGCCCATGCCATGGTATTCACTCAAAGTCATTCGAACAACCCTACTTAAAGGCGATCTGGGCAAGAATAATGTACCGATTTTATTCCAACGCTATTCTTCTCCGCGTTCTGTCAGTTGTCCGAGCAGTGCTCCGTCTTCGTTGTCACTGGGAGTGGTCGGTCGTGAACAGAGGATGGGTATAAAAGCAGAACAATCGAGAGAAAGGAATCGTTGCATCATGCCAGCCCCGATATATGGCTTATGTGGCTCCACTGATTATAGTAGAACGTGCGTAATCGCCACGCCACAGGACATATGAGAGCTGAACAACCATTTTGCCGCTCAGACTGAGGAAGTGTCAGGCAGCCTCCTCACTCGCCGCCATCAATATCATTGCAAACTTCTTAGACCGTAATAAGCGTCACGCTGTTAGCACTATCGTATTCTTAGCAAGTAGCTTGGAAAACGTACCGTTGTCTAGCATACCGATAGCCAAAGCAAAAATATGTGAGGAAAGTAAAGTTAAACGAACGCTTCATGGACGTTTTGTCATTAATGACAATTAGTTCTTTCCGTACAAATCAAATCTAAATAAGAATTGAATTACACTGTACATTAAGTTTTGTATAGAAAGGATGTGAGAAGTTCTGCTAGTGAAATTTTCTTGTTTTGCTAGTACTACGCAACTAGGAGTTGCAGCCGCCACCTCAAAGCGCAAACGCAGTCGCTAATGGATCTTATTAAAAAAAAATCACCATCATCATCATCAAGAAGAAGAAAACAGCACCAGAGGAAGATAGCAGATTCATATCTGTGAATTCAATACCGCACTATATATGCATTCTGAGATCTGACATTTGGTACAAAACTTAACGGAACGGCCACAAGGCAAGAAGTTTATGCCACCTTGCATCGATCCTTCTTCACTGCTTCCACAACTAGTCCGTTGCTTTCACTGCACGCACTCGGTGTAAAAAAATTAAAAAAAAGGAAATTACGAAACTTACGTTCTGCTTCCTGTAGGTGTTGCTGTGACCTCCGTGATGCCCGTGGTAACCGGCATTTGCCAGGGCCAGGAGTGCAAAAAAGACAGCAGCCTGCAGAGGAGACCAGGAATGGGATGGCTAGCGGGCACGATCTTGTGTCACAACAACCGAATTTATGACTTGTGCGCAGAAGATTAGCTGAGTGAAGCTAAGCTGCGAGGCAGCAACGCGTGTGTGCGTGTTATAATTCATCAGATAGGCCATACCGGGCGCATATTAGGCGAGTTTTCACAGTTCCATCAGAACGAGCTAATAGGAAAAAGTGCTTTAAGGAATAAGTTGGCATGAATCACTTGTCATTGCGCTTCATGTCAAATACGAACGTCGGAAAAATATGGGTCCATTATTTACAAAAAAAAAAAAAAAAAACGTATGGGGCCAAATTCACAAAGCTTTTCGTTCGTAGGTGCTCCTTGCCATTGGCTGCCGCCATCGACAATCGTATGTCCAGCATCAGGATTGGCTGAAATGTTCTATTACGAGCAATTCTAGCGCAGACGGGATTTCTTTTGTAAGTGCTTTCCAAGGCTGACCAAGGGCCTGGCGACAGTGCCGTTACCACGCCTATAGTTATCTTGAGTATCGGGTGCCCGAACGCCAGGCAATCAGGAAACCATCTGACACGAAAAAAAAAATTGCGAAGATAAGCCCATTTTTTAAAATTTATACTGGTTCACAAGGCAACGCACAAAACAAAATTTAATATGCCAATATCGAAAACAAGTTATTTAGACGTTAAAGCTTCCCTTCGGCTATCATATGTATGCAGCAGTGACAGCGGATGCCCATGTTATAGAGTTTTTCTTCGTTGTTTTTTGTCATTGATGCATAGCGCAATTTTCGAAGTTATTGGGCTTGTACAATATTTAATTATTTTCTTTTCTATGATATATATTCTCGTTTCA
The DNA here is from genome assembly GCF_013339745.2 of Dermacentor silvarum. Classification (NCBI taxonomy): domain Eukaryota; kingdom Metazoa; phylum Arthropoda; class Arachnida; order Ixodida; family Ixodidae; genus Dermacentor; species Dermacentor silvarum. The sequence continues at coordinate 134,393,170 of NC_051154.1, forward strand.
TTGTCTCAAGAGCTGCTTTCTCAAACAAACTTACAAACGTTAGTCCAAAGCACCATTTAAAGCGACATTTTCTTGACTTTCCTGCGTTGTCGCGGCAAGTCAGGCTCATCCACTAGCAGGACGGGAGGAGCAGCGGAAAATAAGGATTGGACCCTCGGCGCAGGCAGTTTTCCGAAGCGTTAAATTATCAGGCTGCTTGGATCAACAACCTAATAATTTTTCACCAGGTTCACAAAGCATCCGTTCAGTGGCCGTCGAAGAGTGGGTGGAGAATACACGCGGATCTACAGGCAAATGTAAAAAAAAAAAGCAATGTCGCAAACTCGGCAGAATTCCCGCGTTGCCATATCCAGGGGGCGTACCGAGGTGCGCGAACACGGACCGCGCGGCGACAGCGAACCGATGCCCGCTCCGGCACCGGTTGACTGTTGGCCGCGCAGCGTGGAGCAGCAACCGCTGGCAGCGCGTGCCCTTGAGGCGGCGACACTACTCACGGGTGCGAGCATCATGGTCGTCGTCTCTCCTTCGGTGTGCGCACTGATCGAGCGAAGTGATGCGAGCGCGCGTCGGCGGTGCACTGCTTGGTGGGGAGTGACCCTGCCGCAGCGGGCTGCTTTATACGGCCATTTCCGGGCGGTGCTGCGCCCACCTACTTTCGCCGCGGAACGGGCCAATCCGGCAGCGCAGAAAAAAAGTATCTAGGCTAGCGGAGGTTATTAAAAGGGAGTCCCCTTGTAATCCCCCGGCCTTTGTTGCGGCGCATTAAACTCTTTCTTCAAACGGTTCTCACCATTGCGCCCCGCTTTCCCACGTGGCTTTCCTTTTCGCCTAAACTCGAGCGCGCCTCCTCTCAGATTGGCCGGAGATGAGGCGCGCATTACCTGTTATACGCAGAACCGGGGAAAAAAGAGGGAGAGAGTGAGAAAAAATAGTAATAATGAAGAAACGCGGGGCCGACGCACTGCGTTGTTCCGCTTCCGACGGTAAACATGCATTCCGACGACACGCATTCATGAAGGCAATTGCTCCGCGGTGGCCGTTTTGTCGTCGCTATCAACAAAGCACGGCTCCACTAGACGGCTCTCCACGGGCCACTGCGATGTAGGAGGAAACATGGAACGAACATCGTTGTGTGGTCACCGATTTACTTGTGCAACGAAGATAGCTACAGCTCAGGGCTCTGTGACGGTAGCGCTTGCGCTCACATAATTAGTGGCACTTTGTATATATATATATATATATATATATATATATATATAATACGATAATAAAAAAAGACAAAGGGGTCGATTTTGATAATCATGACCATATAAAGCCAACAGACAATGAAGCCAAGGAAAACATCGGGGAAATTAGCTGTGGTAAAAATTGAAATGTAGAAAATAATTAAGAAAATGGAAATGAAATTGGGCGAAAAGATAACTCGTCGCCGGTGAAAGCCGAACCCACAACCTCCGCATTACGCCTGCGTTGTACTACCAATTGGGCTACGGCGATGGCTATCAATCCGTCCACTAACTTGGGTTTTTATGTTTACTAGGTCTAGCCCTGGGAGTGAACCACAGCTAATTTCCCCGATGCTTTCCTTGGCTGCATTGTCGGTTGGCTTCATATGGTCATGATGAAAAAAATCGAACCCCTCGGTTTACCTTATTCTCGCGTTCATTCATAGCTAGGGTCTCAAATCTGGCAGCATTGATGTCCTAGCTTGCGAGAGCTTTTGAGCCACCTGCCTGCTCTCCTAAGTTCACGTGTTACGTGACGCCATAGGGTAAAAAAGTAGCTTTGGTATATATATATATATATATATATATATATATATATATATATATATATATAAGAAATAAATGATGACAGAAGTAGGACATTATTTATTTATTTATTATTCATTTGCTTATTTATACACACATGCATATTGTACACCTGAGCCTCCCAGAAATATTCTTATGTTCCTCTGTTTGGTCAATGTTCCATTCAGCTGTACGTAATGTCCTAATCTTACAATTCTATTATTATTATTTTTTGAACTATTACCGACATTTAGTAATGTTCTGAAGGAATACGCAATCGCCAACAAAAGTTATGCAGATACAACGCACATGTTGGAATCTATGTGGAAAACTTTCTCAACTTTTATAATCATGATACTTATCGCAAAAGGCGACTTCATTTACGATGTTACAGGAAGTCATGAAACAAACTAAGCCTGCTTAAGAAAACGGAGGTACTAGGAGGATGGTAAGGAAGCCAAGATGAGAAGCGAATTTGTATGTATGGCAAAGGGGAAAAAGAAAACGAAGGAAGAAAATAAAGTGAACTGATCTACTTATTAAAAATTGTACATATCTAGTACACGATAAAGAAGAGTGAGACGTCACTCTTATAATCAACAAAGAGGCGCAGCCATCGACGCCACAACAAAGATGCAGAAAAAAGAAAAGCAATGAAAAGGTTGGCAGGTGAACCAGAAGATATCTCAGGATGTCTGCATTCGGGTAGCGGAAAATGGGTATTAAAGATGAAAAAAAAAAAGAAGTGCAGAAGGTACGAATGAACAATAGAAGACTGTGAGGGCAATGTCACACCTTTTCAAGCACATGCCCTCATTAGACAAGCTATTTACCTTACGTGAGGGATATAAGCTGAAAGTGGCTGCTTTTCCGCACCGCACGTTCCTGCCCGCCCACTGGCACGCAAAGTGCCTGAAACGCGTTCAGACAGCGAAAGCTATACGTAGGACAACCAAGGCTGAACGTGCAGCCTGTGTAGAGGTATACACGGTTCACTCGGCGTGTGTAAAAAACTAATTATGAAGTACTTAATCGGCACGCTATCTTTCGCCCGTATCCATCCACTGCAGGAAATAACTACCAGAGCTCCCTTGTCCACCGCCCATTACTTTTGAGTGCCGGCGATGCGATAGGGAGTATATTTAACAGAGCGATGAATTATGCTAGTTGGGGTATACGTTCATTGTCCTCGCGCTGTGTGCTGCACACACTGACGGGGACAAGCGGAACGCTGACACAAACTGACACGAAGAAGCGCTGTTTCGTGCCCGTTTGTGTCTTCGTTCCTAGCCAGCGTTCCTCTTGTCCCCGTCAGTGCAAAGTAAATAGCGCAAGAACCATGAAGGGAGCATATCGCAAGGCGCGGAGTCAGCTTTGGCCACATGGTTTGACAGTGGCTACTGCTCGACCTTCCTACCTTTCCTTTCTCTTTTTCCCTGCTCCTCCTTGGCAATGGCTGTTCTCACTAAAGAAACATAGAGTATGGAGCGGAGATGACTGCAATCCCTAAGCTACCAACCGCGAGAAGTGCAGCAAGAGTCATGAATCGACACCCCACGACCGACTGCATCTACGCGTAAGGCGGTTATTGTGTCATTTTTTTTTTTGCGACAGCAATTATAGGAACGCAGGAGACGCATTCACGCCGTCGGCACCGCCGCCGTCGTTATCGTGCTGTGCCGCTGACGGCGCATGCATGGCGCGCGTGCGGAGGATTGAGAACCTCCAGAGACAGGGAGTGCGTTTGTCTGCGAAAAAGACTAAGTGCACTATATCATATTTAAAAGAAATAGTTATTTTCTTGACAACGCAAGTGAAGAGATGCGCCCACACCTGTCATTTAAGATTGCTAGTTTTGCTGCTTCAATAATCAGCCTAGTGAGTTCATCTCTGCGTCTTGGTGTGTCGACACGACACCATGCTGATAGTGCGCACATGGCATCTTTGCTTCCGCATGAGTGCAAAATGCAGGCATATAAATATGTGCACCTGTTTCTAATAATGCCTTCGTTGAAGTTAGCGCTTCTGTGCGTCCACTTGCTCAACCCCGCAGTCAATGCGCTCAAACAAATCTAATCAACAAGGCCGAAACGTTACGCTCGTCAAGGATGAACCGTTAAAAAAAAAAAAAAAAAAAAAAAAAAAACGACACTCCCGGTAAACCGAATCACTCTTTAACTTGCTCCACAACCGTCGAAGTTAAAAATTTAATTAAGTTCTGGGTTTTACGTGCCCAAACTAAGATCTGATTATGAGGCATGCCGTAATGTGGGGGAAACATGCCGAATTAATTTTGAACAAGCGTTGTTTTTTATTAAATGTATTTAAGGAGAGGTTGATGCTTATATGCAGCGCCGGATACACTCTTCTCTGACATGATAGTTGTCCTCAGAAAGCTGTCAAAAATTACAAAACTGGACTAATAACCACATGTACGAACATTCACGTACTAAGTCTTAACTGCAATATAAATAAATGTTCGCGCAACAGAAGAGTTCACCTAACATAAATAATCACAAAACCGAAGTGTTCACACGCAACACATGAGTTCACAAAGCATAAATGTTCAGAAAACCAAGATGTTCACACAGAAGATGTTGGGCACTTGCAAATTAGGTCCCTCTTGAAGGCCGCGCTCTAAATACAACAGTCTTTTACGCAGACACAAATGCTACATAAATACGAAGACACAATAAACATGTAATCAAGAGTGCCTGTTAATAATAACAATGCCAGCAATAACTGATATCTGACTTAGTAATTTTGTGATATTTTTGAGTCCTCCAAAAATCGTACTAAGGCGCGCGCAGCGATGTTTTGTAGTTTTTCTGTCGGCCATGAACCCAAAATTTTTCCTATGGATAGTGGTCGTCTATCGAAGCCATGTAGTTTTTCTGAAAGCTTCTTACGGGGAGCATCATGTGTTTTACAGTGTAGAAGAAGGTGTTGTATGTTTTTTCAGCCTCTCCACGTGAGCATGTAGCACTATTAGTTTTTCTTATCCTATACAGGAAGCTTTTAGTATAGGCAGTGCCTAGCCGAAGCCTATGTACTGTTGCTTCAACCGATCGGTTAATTTTAAACGGAATATTGACTTCTATTCCAGGATCAATATTATATAATTGAGAGTTCTGCGCATCATGTATGAACCAAGTTTCCTTGGACAATTTACCGCATAGTTTGTTCAATAAACAGCGCGCATCACTCGTTGCTAGAGGAACTAGTTATAATTCATTCTTTTGATGAGCTGCACGTGCCATGTGGTCAGCTGTTACATTTCCTATGATTTCACAGTGACTTGGAATCCACTGGAAAGTTATGTCGTGTTGTAGTTCTTTCGCTATGGCGTATGTCTTCTGTATTTCGTATGCCAATGTGCTGTTTGTTTTTCTTAAGCTGATTTCATTTAAGCTCAGCAATGAGACTTGCGAATCACTCAGAACTACCCAACGAAGAGGTCCTGAATGCTGACATATGTAACGTAAAGCAGAAAGTGTTGCGTAAAGTTCTGCCGTTGTGGACGTTGTAAATTGGCAAAGCTTATAAGCTCTTTTCTCTTGGTATGCAGGTAAATAAAACGCTGATGTAGAGCTTTGTTTCCAGCATGATACATCGGTATATACGTGAATGCGATCTACGTAGTTAGTGTAAAGATGTGATAAAGTTAATTGATTTATCTCAACTACGGGCATATCACATTTACGACCTACTCCAGGAATTGAAGTGACTATTTCTGGAATTGCAAATCGCCATGGGGAATGAGTTGCGCATGCAGGCCAGTATTCGTAAGCAGGTAGTAAGTTTTTGCACCGCCGTATTTCATCATGTATGCGTGCAGCGGTTCTACCTTGAAGGTCTTGGCATAGTGGATGATTAGCGTGTTGTGTTGCCAAACGAAAAAAGTGACGATAAGTTTCCGTAAATCTTAGTGCATGAAAAGTTGGTTGACGGGACTCAGCAATTACCAAAGCACTGGCAGATGCACGGTGAATGCCAAGACATATGCGAAGGCTTCTGGCCATTAATATTTGAATTGTTTCCTCTAAATTAAGGGATATTCCATGTAGTACAGGGGCAGAGTATGCTATTCTTTGTCTAATGATCACCGAGTGAATGCGTAATAAAGAAGAGGTTGAACTACCCCATCTCACTCCAACAAATCGACGAAGAATGTTGATTAGGGAGTTGGCTTTCTCCTCTAATGCTTTTATTTGGGGAGCCCATGATAGCCGTCTGTCTATAATAATACCCAAGCACTTGTGTTGTTGCAAACGCTGAGAGTCTAGCACGAGCTGGAATATCTTGAGGCATTTCCTTGTAAAAGGAAGTATAGCAGTTTTCTCAAGTGAAATAATCATACCTCTACTTTAAAAAAAATCATTAATCACTGTTAGGCCAGCTTGCAACTTTTGCTAAACGGCTTCAGTACTCGTGTCAGATGCCCATATGCACAAGTCGTCTGCATATAGTGAATAATTCAAGGTAGCAGGCAAGATATGGGTAACAAGCGGTTCATTTAACGTGTGCTCAATGCACGATAGACGAGTGTGTGGGAATTCCGCCTTGATCGGAATGCAGCCGCCGCGTCTGGGATCAAATCCTCGACTTTGTGCTCAGCAGCGCAAAGCCATATAGCCACTGCGGTGCCGTAGCGGGCCGTGAAAGATTGTCCGACGTACTTTAGGGTTTCCGATATAAGTAAGTAGCCTACTCTAATGATCATGTAATACCCCTGACACACGGGCACTCTAAAGTCCTTTAGGTAAGGGGACATCTACCGGAAAGGCGTTCAAGCGCAGTGACACACGCCAAAGGAGTATCTCCCTCCCGGCAAAGTTCCTTTGCGGGAAAGAAGATCGGGCATCTACTTTTCGAGCTGAAAGGTGTACTGTCGCGTACAGCGTGTACAACTCATCAATAGACGAAAACGTGTTAGATAACTACGGTGCCCCGTAAGTATTTTTTTTTTTACCTTGGGAAATGTTTAAATTTGTAGTGGTAATGCGATTTATCGAACAGTGAAGATTTACTCTAGCTATACTCTCAAAGGCTCGCGCCACGTCGCTAGCGCCGCCATGTTGAATTCCCAATATGCGCATTATCACCAAAAATGAAAAAAAAAATATGTGTTTAGGTTCTGCAATCACTAAATGTAATATACATGCGCATCTTTTTGTAAACGTTTTCGCTCTTGCTTCTTTAACAAACAACGCCCCCCCCCCCCCCCCCCCCCCCCCGCTTTCATCTGAGGAACCACCTAAAGAAGTTAGTGCGATGTCGTGTGTCATCGGCGCAACTCCTTTGTGCAAAGGGTACTTCGGAGTAACAAAGGGGGTTTCCTGCAAAGGACTTTACATTTGCCCGTGTGTAAGAGCACGCTCTTGATCGTAATTTATTTTTGGCTACTTGATCGACATCGATGATGACATTGTATGCGCGCTCATTCTATAATGATTCCGCCTTGTCCGACCAACGGAGGGAAAAGGTAATCGTAAAAACATAGGATAGGGCTTGTTTCAAACATCGCGTGTTGTGCCGCTATCAGATGTCGTGAACCTGAACACTGTTTACGTGCAGTTCCGTTCCATTCGTTCCGATGCTGTTGATTCTAAGGTAGTCACCGTGTCCTTCATCGGTCGCGTGTATACACAATTATTTCAGTTCTGGAACAAGTGCTTCTTGCTCTTCTTCATTCTTATATGGCAAAGAACCCATCTCCAGCTTCACAACAAATATCCCTACCCCCTACCCCACTCCATGAACGAGTTACGAGGGGCTTCCATTCGGGGCTCGAACTTTTTTACATCACCGAATAATTAAGGTTAACATCCACCTCTATGTAGCCTATGGTAAGGCTATTACGTTGATCAGCCGCACATCATCTGCTCGCCCGTAAACATTGGCTGTAGACAATGACGTATATGAATTAACTGCGAGATCAACGGTATACGTACGAACAGCCTGAGCCTAAATCGATGCCATCTAATGGAGCTCTCTGTATTTAAAACATAGGGATTATGCACACAAACACGTATTGCACATTGGAGTACAAGCATTTTCATTCACGTTACCGAAAAAAAAAGCCGTTGATGTGTGGGCGCCTGAAAAGGAAGGAAAACGCTTTAGTAATTACAGGGAGGCCAACGTTATGGGCGTGCCTCTTAGACCGCGTTCAGTCCGTGAAGAGCTATTGTGTGCTGCGCAGTCACCGTGTCTGCAAGGAAATGCCCCCTTGTGCGCGCGTTGAGCAGTGCGCTATAATATAAAAATGGCCAAGAAATACGTCAATTCGGCCCATTACACGGGCGCTCGAACTAAACTCTACTGTATGTAACGTGCAGCGAGAAACGGTTAGTTAGACGCACCGTAATAACCGTGTCATTTAGACCAAAATTCAACGACCGAACCAATGGGCGTTTTTCTGCCTCGTCTCACGGTAGCGGCTCGTAAGCAACACACGTTTGGTGGGGTTGGCGTCTACGGGCGCGAGCAGCTGCATGCGCAACAATACCATTGTTCCGCGAGAGAAATCTGCGCTCGTTTTGTATAATTTTGCATATCCGCGGTGTGCGCAACCGTCATAATTCCTATGCTCGCTGCGGGCCGCTATGACCTTGCGAAAATTGCAGGTTCCTGACGAGGGGGTCAGTTCCACTTATTTATTTATTTATTTCGAGCGGTCAGTTTTCTTGCCAGGCGTTCAGTGCCATGATGGCGTCTTGAGACGCTCAGTGGCTTTGATTGTTGATTTTATGACACGGGTTTGCATATTCAATAAGCAAGTCATTCCATTCTAGACGGAGAGTAATGATTCATGTGATCTAACGTCCAAAAGCAACCCAGGTGCTGCGAGATACGCCGTAGTGGAGGGGTTACAAATAATTTTAGACATCATAGGTTCTGTAACGTGCGTTTTTGCGTTCCGCCCTATCGTCAGAAGAGATTTGTAGTGGGCGCACCTATAACAAGTTTTGGTAACGTGCTTCAAGAAAACTCATTTTTAAGTCATGATCGCTTAGCTCGGAAGTTAAAATGTGCACCATCTCCGCGGGCTGATATATGGCGTCTGGTGTCTGAGGCCACAGGCTGCCGCGTCATTAATTTTGTCGTCAGAGAATCTGAATAGAGGTGAACGTGATCTCCTTGCCTTCTTTATTTGCGCTCAGGTAATCATCCGCATATAATTGTAGTCCTGGAAATGATTGAGTCGGTTTTCAGCGTCTAATGACTTTTCTGGAATGACTCAGGAGTCTAGATTGGTGCCTTTATTACTGCTAAATCATTATATGCCCCATTACGCGAAAATTCGCGGGCGTTGGCGTGACTGAGATGGTACCAGAAATGGCCGATGTCAAATAGAGTCATCATCATCGTTATCAACATAATAAGACAATATTTATGTCCACTGCAGGATGAAGGCCTCTCCCTGCCATCTCCAATTACCCCTGTCTTGCGCTAGCTGATTCCAACTTCCACCTGCTAATTTCCTAACTTCATCACTCCACCCAGTTTTCTGCTATCCTCGACTGCGCTTCCTTTCTCTAGGTACCCATTCTGTAACTCTAATGATCCACCGGTTATCTATCCTACGCATTACATGGCTTGCCTAGCTCCATTTTTTTTCTCCTAATGTCAATTAGAACATCGGCTATCCCCGTTTGGTCTCTAATCCACACCGCTCTCTACCTGTCTCTTAAGGTTAGGCCTAATATTTTTCATTCCATCGCTATTTGTGCGGTCCTTGACTTGTTCTCGAGCTTCTATCTTAACCTCCAAGTTTCTACCCCATATGTTAGCACCGGTAGAATGCAATGATTGTACACGTTTCTTTTCAACGACAGTGGTAGGCTCCCAGTCAGGATTTGGTAATGTCTGCCGTATGCACTATAATCAACTTTTATTCTTCTGTAAATTTGTTTCTCATGATCATGGTCCCCTGTGAGTAATTGAACTTGATAAACGTACTCCTTTACAGACTCTAGAGGCTGACTGGCGATCCTGAATTCTTCTTCCCTTGCCAGGCGATTGAACATTATGTTTGTCTTCTGCATATTAATCTTCAACCCCACTCTTACACTTTCTCGGTTAAGGTCCTCAATCGTTTCTTGTAATTCGTCCCCATTGTTGCTGAATAGAACAATGTCATCCGCAAACCGAAGGTTGCTGAGATATTCGCCGTTGATCCTCACTCGTAAGCCTCCCCAGTCTAAGACCTTGAACACTTCTTCTAAGTATGCAGCGAATAGGAAAGATTGTCTCTCCTTGCTGACCACTTTCTTGATAGGTAACTTTCTACTCATCTTGTGGAGAACCAATGTAACCAAGGTAGCTGTGGAATCCTTGGAGATGTTTGCTAAGATGTTCACGTATGCCTCCTGTACTCCTTGATTACGCAATGCCTCTATGACTGCCGGTATCTCTACTGAATCAAATGCATTCTCATAATCTATGAAAGCCATATATAGAGTTTATTATACTCCGTAGATTTCTCGATTACCTGATCGATGACATAAAGGGGAGGGGGAAAGAGAAAGGCAGAAGGTAGGGAGGTTAACCAGAATAACGTCCGGTTGGCTACCCTGCACCGGGGGAATGCGAAAGGGAAACACAAAGAAAAGAAGGGAAATAAGCGGTGAGTTCGCTGACGCGTGTGTTGCACTCATGTCACAGACGTTGACACAAGCCTGTCGTCCTCAAGAAGCACAAAAGTGCCTTCACCGCTTTATGGGCCGACGAACGATGGGGGCGGTGTTCCAGCAGCACCTGCACAGAAAGTGTCCGATTGTCCAGTTTTTTTAGCGAGTCAGCAAGTTCTTGCCTTTCTGGGGCATATCGAGGGTGGCACAGCAGGTGGTCGATAGTTTCGTAGGTGCCGCAGACCTCACATGCTGCACTATTAGTCACTCCAATTAATGTACAGTATGCCTTTGTGAAGGCAACTCCTAACCAAAGGCGACAGAGAAGCGAAGCTTCACGTCGAGGAAGTCCGAATGGAGGTCGGAGTTGCAGTGACGGGTTTAATTGATGCAGTCATGTAAGTCTTAAGTTTGGCGAGTTCCACTCGGTCAATGAGAGACTGCGTACCAGGTGTCGAAGCTGCCTTGCGGCGTCTGTCCTCGAAAGCGGAATTGGAACGCTGTGCTCTTCTTGGTGTGATGTGCGAATAGCGTTATCTGCGGAATTATTGCCACTGATTCCACAATGACCAGGTACCCATTGAAAGACAACCTCGTGGCCTTTTTGTTGGACGTGATGGTGAAGTTTAACGGTTTCGTATGTCAGCTGTTCATGACATCCGCGTCGGAGAACTGACTGCGTGCACTGTAATGCCGGTTTTGAGTCAGAAAACACAGCCCATTTTCTAGGTCTTTCAGAATCAATGAATTTCAGTGCCCGACGCGGAGCCGTTAGTTCTGCCGCCGTTGAGGTCGTGACATGCGATGTATTGAACCGCAGTGTTATTCCTCGCGTTGGTATAACTACCGCACCACCAGAACTGGACGACGTAGTCGATCCATCGATAGATGTGATGACATGGATGTGATCAATTGTAGAATAACCCTGTTCTCTTGGTTGATTGAAGTGAAGTGTTGCCCGGATTGAATTGGAAATTATCTAGGTGAATATTTTATACAGTACTGAAAGCAAGCTAATGGGCCTATAATTCTTCAATTCTTTAACATCTCCCTTCTTATGGATTAGTATAATGTTGGCGTTCTTCCAGCTTTCTGGTACACTTGAAGTCGTGAGGCATTGCGTATAAAGGGCCACGCAAGCTTTTCAAGCATGATATCTCCACTATCTTTGATTAAATCAACTTTTATTTCATCTTCTCCAGCTGCTTTTCCCCTGGTCATGTTTTTCAAGGTCCTTCTAACTTCATCGCTAGTTATAGAAGGAACCTCTGTATCCTCTTCATCACTACTTCGAATGAAAGTAGCTTGGCTGCTCTGGGTACTATACAGGTCAGTATATAATTCTTCCGCTGCTTTTACCATGTCATCGAAATTGCTGATGATATTACCGTGCTTATCTTTCAGTGCATACATCTTGCCTTGTCCTGTGCCAAGTTTTCTTTTCACTGATTTAATGCTGCGTCCATATTTTACGGCTTCCTCAATCTTTTCCAGGCTATAATTTCGAATATTCCTTACTTTCTTCTTGTTGATCAGTTTTGACAGTTCAGCGAATTCTATCTGATCTCTTGAGTTTGACGCTTTCATGCCACGGCTACGTCCTCTCTTACAGAGGTCTTCCAGATAAAAGAGAATAGGGGGTAGAATTTCTAATCCATAATCACATTGCGGCAACATTGACGAATTCTACAGCATTAATGAGAGCGTAGCAGTCGTCGTAATAAAGCTGAATAGGAGGTATAGAATAAAGGTAGTACGAGCCTACGCCCCAACCACCAGTCACCATGATGAAGAAATAGAACAGTTTTATGAAGATGTTGAATAGGCGATGAGAAAGGTGCAAACTCAGTCTACTGTAGTCATGGGCGACTTCAGTGCAAAAGTGGGGAAAAAGCAGGCTGGTGAACAAGCAATTGGCAACTACGGCATCCATTCTAGGAACACTAGAGGAGAGATCTTGGTAGAATTCGCGGAAAGGAATGGGCTCCGAATAATAAATACCTTGTTCAGGAAGCGTAGTAACAGCAAGTGGACCTGGAAAAGCCGATTGGAGAAACAAGAAATTAAATACATTTCATGCTCTCTGCCGATCCCAGCATAGTGAAAGATGTAAAAGTGTTAGGTGAGGTAAAGTGCAGTGACCATAGGTCAGTGATGTCTAGGATTTCTACCAGTTTGAAGAGAGAAAGAGTAAAATTAGTCAAGAAGAAACAGGCCAACCTAGACGTAGTAAGGGTAAAAGCAGACCAATTGAGGCTGGTGCTCGCAAACAAATATGCAGTTTTTGTACAGAAAGATGAGGATAACATAGAGGTAATGAATGAAAGCTTAACTAGGCTGATGTCAGAAGCAGCAATTGAAGTGGGAGGTAAGGCACTAAGGCAACCAGTAGGTGAGTAACAAAGGACCTACTAAAGAAACGTCAAAGCATGAAAGTCAAAACGAGTAAAACACGTCAAGAAAGCCTTGGATTGACTTCACATTTCTCAGGGAGGTTCCTGTAAACAATGTAAATTAACGGTTTCGAAAAGAAAATTTTGTACATTTCGGTCTGGGTGGGAATCGAACCGGGACTTCCGGGCTGCGAGTCGAGCATGCTTCCCTGACGCTACGGTGGCTCCACGGCTCTAACTAAAGGTGTGACTAGTGCGTGTGTCATTGCACATGTCATGTCGCAGCCATTTGGCTGACTAAAGGTGTGGCCTAGTGCGTGCGTCATTTGGCACGTGACGGCGTAGCCAATGGTGGCGCCACGTCATGTGTATAACATGAGCGCGTTCATGACGTTCCGAGGTCTATAAACAGTATAATGCTTTCGCATTCCTGCTCGTAAGTACTCTTAAGTGTTACTGCTGAAATTTTATTTTTCTCCTCTGTAATACACACGAGGCACGCCCATTGATGGATTAAGTTAACACGCGGTACTGCCAACAAGAATGAACAAGGGTAAAATCCTTGTTGTATAAACGAAGATAATTCGTTATATCGGAAATATTAAACCGCTAGGTACCACCACTAAGATACTTGAAGATTTCAATATAATCGACGTTGAGAAGATTTGTCCGTTTCGCTCAGTATAAACACTGCATTTTTCCAACATTGAAGTCTTGAATTATATTGCAGCCTTATGTTTAGAACGTATTCACGTTACCGTACATAAAAAAAAAACAACAAAAAAAAAAACACCAATGTCTCGTTGGTACCGTTGTCTCGTTGTGCCGTTATTACGAACGTTTTATAAGTGTCACAGCTTGGCATGCAACGTCACAGTGAGCACATACATAAACGATACATTCGAAGCCACTACGGCCATATTTTTTTCTCTGTCGTAACTTAGACAATTGTTTTATACCGGGTGTTCCACGAAACGCGTTTGAAATTTCGTTTAAATAGAAGACTTTTAAATGATTCGCTCTGGATTGCTTCTACCACAGAGGCATACATGTGAAAATGACTCGGTTTAGTAATTGGAGAAGTAATTATTCAATTTATGCAAATTTGCACAACAAACATTTTTAACCAGAAGAGCCATGCAACTGGTCCCGATTGAAGACTTGAAGCGTCCAATTTGCGGGGTCTACTACGTCCCGATGGGATCTTAAAAAAAAAAAAAAAAAAAAAAAAAAAAAAACAGAGGAAGAAGCGGAAGTAAGAAAACAACGCTTGTGTATCGGGCTTTCGGTGCACATTAAAGCATCCCAGGCGGTAAATGTTAATCTCAAGCTTTCAACTTTCAACATAGTAGGCCACTGGACGGCTTCGGGATGGGAAACCATTCATTTAGAGGGACACCAAATAAAAATAAGCTGAACTGTATTAGTAACTGACCAAGCTATTGTGGTGTCATTAGCAATATTTGTTTGTGACCTTGTGACACCTTTTATGGGCATGCGCGTCTCACTGTTGATTAATAGTCTTATATTGCTCCCCCTTTTGCATGATTTGATCACCATTTCCGAGTGTATGCGTGGTAAAAAACCGTGCGTACTACGTCTTGTTGACCTTCCTGCCCCTTCCGTCCTTTTCAATGTCTTTCTCACTCTTTCGTACGCAAGGAACTCAAAATGATGAGAAACGTTTCTTGGGTCTCCCTGCTGCCGATGCTCCCGAGTTAAATTAACTGCAAAAAGAATTTCCTTTCGGCAAATGGCTATTCTTACTTTTACCATATACAGGGCTTTACAGCTTACAAAGAATTTAGCAGGCGACACATACAACCCAATGCGCAATCACACATCTGCTGTTGTTGTTGATGAATCATTGATTATTGTAAGTTTGACACTGAGCCTGCATGAACGTAAATGTCGGAAATTGGCCTCTTGGACAGTGCTAATTTCTGGCCATAGCATTGCAAAAAACGAATAAAGTGAAATGTAAAATGAAGACAGCAGAAATACAAAAATATGTTTCAATACCAGGGAACCTTATACCGGTGTCACACGTGCACTTCTGATCGCGATCGAGACGATCCGGATTAAGCTCAATCCGGATCCGTGTGCTGCTACACGGTCAATGTCGGATCGTCATTGCAATCTCGCGACCTGTGAATCGCGATCATGTTTCTTGATCGCGATCGCAGGCTGACACCTGCGCCCTCTAGTGCAGTATTCTGAAAACGCTAAAAACAAAGAAAGCGGAGGCAGCTCAATAAAAAACGTTTAAAAACCGTTTTATCGGCAATCGTAAGCTGTAAAATCGAAATATTGTTCAAATTCAACCATATTTGGCAAATATGCATCTGCAGCCAAGGCATTTTGCAGTTCTGAGAGTTGCAGAAGATCAGCCGACGATAATAACTCGATCCGAATCGTTAAACCTTGTAGCAGAGACCATGGTTGATCGCGATCAAGAAATCCGATCCGAATCGGTCCCGATTGCGATCAGAACTGTACGTGTGACACCGGCATTAAGTATTGAGGAGTCGGTAGGTAAGCGCGATAGCTCAAACTGTGGATAACCAAGGAAGCCCTACGTGGCTACAAATTAAGAAGAGAAATGAGAAAGATTAGAGCAGTTCTATGCCTGTTGATTGCTTTTCTCCGAGACACCGAATCGATGAATGGTTGGTAAAACGCCCGTACTAACAGCGAAATGGATGCTCAGGTAGAACAAGTGGCGGCCAAGCGTGCACGGCAAGGTGAACCCGCCTGCTGCAACATCACCACTGCGAAATGAGAGCACAAGGTAGAACCAAGAAGCCCTTTTCCCGCAAGGATGCAAAGAACGCTGTGCATCTTTTTGCGAGGCACGTGCTGGTCTCACGTGCAGAACGAACCCAGTAAAAGGCTGTGCATGTGCTCGAAATTGTGGAAAACAAAACGCACATCGTCCCTTTATTTTATGGCATTCGCTTGCGCCAACCGTTGCTACCTAACCTGGCAAAGAAGCTCGAACCCCAGTGGACGCCATGAAAGCAAAATAACGATGTCTGTGGAGTACCGTTCTGATGGAGTTCACGCGTCATTGTCTTCCACCGTAACGGCGGGGGCGCCGAGCTCTCATAAAATGGGCTGATTATGCTCCAAAACTGAATGCGCGCACACGTTCGCGCATGAAAACGCCCCCTTAGTATGATCCACCCCGCCACTCACACGTTACCAAAGAGTTGCAAACAATTTTTCTGCGTGCAAGAGAAGGTATTCAGTTCGTTTTCTATTTCAGGGAACGAACGCGCCGCTGAGAAAGAAACGGCAGGAAATAAAGCTGCTCCTGCAGGCATGACACGCGCGCGACCGGTAAAATGCGTCAGCGCGCATGCGACGCGCTGACGCGTTGTACTGGTCGCGCATTGCCGTTTGAATACTGCGCACTTGAATGGTAATCCAGAGAATTGTGTGCAAGCATTTATCAATGTGCAAAGAGACGTGGAGGCAAAAACACCAAAACAAAACAGAGGAAGTGGGAAAGAGCAGTTGTTATAAAAAGGGAGAAAAATGCATGAGAACTGCACGATGAAAGAAAAAAAAAAAAAAAAAAGAAACGGGGAGCGCTGGTGACGAGTAATGTCGGCTCCTATACTTTTGACAGCACGCCTGCTGTCACTCACAGCGGTGAACAACAATCTCTGCTGCTGGCAAGCGCGAGCGTGTGCGTCACTCATAAATGGCATATCAAACAGTATTTCAATGGCGCGTATATACGACCGAAGAGATTGTGGCGCATAAGTCGGGCACTGCGTGTCTTGAATACGGAACGAAGTTCCGCCAGGGGAAAAAAATAAATAAATAAATAACGCACACTGTGTCGGCATACAGGCATTTTGCGTTGCGGAGCTAGCGGGGAGCTTTCCAGCGAGGGGGCCGCGCTCGCATGACGCTTGACTGACTGCTGTGTCCGCAGGCGGACGCGGTTGCTCTCTTTTGTTTCTTTGCCGCTCGAGCAGGCGGCAGGCGGCTTCCAGAACGGTCGGTGCCGCCGCCGTCGCGGAGGAGCCGAGTGCGTCGTTGCCTGTATAGTATATCCGCGGGCCGTTCGATCGGCGCAATTGGATGGAGTCCTTCGCAGTTTGCGCTTAACGCGACTGCCGTGTATTTTCTCGCCCGCGTTTTTCTCTTCATCTGCCATGGGCGCGCGCGAGCGTTTGTTCGTGTCGGCGGCCTCCAAGCATTGTATCCCGTTGGCCGGCGGCGTTATTCCGGGCACTATCATTTCGTGCGCGCGGCGCAACTTTCTCGGTGCGCCCCCTCCCCCACTTCTCGCACGCTCGTGCCCGGCTGTCCGGACGGCGGTAGCGGCTGGCTCGCCGAGCGTCCGAGCCCGTTACGCTTTGTGGAGCGCGGGCATTTCGCGGCCTTTTGTGCGTATTTGTGTGCTGGCCGTACCTTTGGTGCTTTTTATTTCTTTCCACTCCGAGGAGGTGGGAGGCACTATATCCCTCATGTTGCTGTGTTTGTTCCGCGCGGCGGCCAGTGGGTCCCCATCGCGAGCCTCACTTATCCTCTGGGCGGGGTCGCGGCGGCAGTTGCTCAACTTGCGATGAAAGGTGCGCTCGCTCCGTCGCCGTCCGTTGTTTTCGCCGTCTTCCTCGATCTTGGCCCGGCGAGATTGACGCCACCGAGAGAAAGGCTGTCTTGATATGCGCACCGCCAAACAAAGACAAATTTGTGCAAGGGACGTCGGGTTTAGCGTCACTTGTCGTTGCTGTAATGTTCTTGAGCGGCACACGACGCGAAACGCATATCGTTGTAGCTTCCCAAAAGCCGTACTGCAGCCTTCCGTGATATCTGTGGCTTTTTTGTCTTTTTGCTAGCGGTGGCCATCTGCGCCTGGTTAACATTTCTTTTCCGCGTGGAGTTTGTGAGCTCGCTGAGACGCCTGCAGAGAATCTTAAAAAATAAAAAAAAGCACGTTACACACGGCTTCTTTCCGATTTATTATAACAAGTTTAAACAGTGCACCGCCTACCTGCGCGTTATTCGATTCGCTGATTTAGTTCTTTTGTTATGTTTGCCCTGAGGCTGCCCAACCATATATAATTTGTTGAACGAGAGTTCTGCGGGTTGTATTTGCTGGTCTCGCTATTTTGCTCCTTTTGGAATCCAGTGAAAGCGCTAATCATTCAATTTCCGTGTTGCCTGCGTGACCAACTACGGCGGTGGAGTGACGCCGGCCTACACGTAATTGTTGTCTCCAAAAGCGCCCCGACGCAATTCACCAAGGCGTCTTGATTAAGGCCCTTTTTTGATATTTATGTCTAAAGATTCCGCAGAACAAGCAAAATTTTATGTATATTTGTTATATATTTTCATTGTGCAGACAGCGCCATAAATGGCATTACGACGGGGGAGCATGTAACATAACAAAACACGTTGCGGGGCTACTTATAGTGATGCATTATTATTTTTTTCTTAAGAAGGAAAGAATGACAACGCTTGTTCTGACATGTCTTTCTGTGTCCTCATCACACACACAAAAAAAAGGCTCGATTAATTTCTTAAGCCTATAACATATTGAAAGAATTGTATACATACATCGGTCATCGGCTTGAAATAGTTTCCATCACAATCTGTGGCTGCGCTTCGTCGTGGAGAAGCGCGGGTGCAAGGAAAATCGTTTTCTTCTGCTTCAAAAAGTAACTAACTTTAACTGTCTTGTTTTTAGCATTCTGAAGCCAAAACAGAAACAAAGATGTGCTAATAAAAAAGATCTTCAAAACGCGCATTTATGGAACTTTTTCTATCCCTGTGCTTTTAAGCTTAATTAATGACCGTTCCACGTGGAAAGTGATTTTGCTCTGCCCTGTGTCCTTGGGAGGAATGAAACAGCACGATGGATAGAGAAGTGGGATGCTGTTCCACCCCTTTCTAACTGCACTGCATGCTTTCGTGCTATTTTAAACGCATAGTATGCACTCTATAATTGGCTATTCCTTCTTGCATACTCATAACTTTCTCATATACCCTTTTAAAAGCTTTTCTTTGCGAACCTCGCCGGATTTCTTGATCGTGGCTGCGGCCTGGCTGTTCCCTTGCCGAATAGGCCAACCAATCACAGCGGAGCCCGCGCGCCGCACGCGCCGCTGGGTTCCTTGCAGCGCCACCAGCTGGCACTCGCCTCCGCGCATCCGGGGTTGGGCGGGGCTTCACAAACGTTCCTGTGGCTGTAGTTCAGTACGGTAGCCCCAAAGGAAAGAATTACTGGAAGAGTCAAATTCAAGCCAAGGTTTTGGAAGGGTTCTTCGAAAAATCTTTTCCTTTGAATAAGGTATCGGCGGCATGTGAAAAAGAAGTGTTGCTCTTTGAAACACTCGGCATGTGCACCCCATGCCACTTTGTCGTCGTTTTTTCCTTGTGGCAGCCCTCGCTTTGAGGCACTGTGTTAGACTGCACTATCGCTGGGACCGGCCCACTTTGGCCAGTAATTTCCTCGTAGTAAGTAGAAACTAAGTAGAATTTTTCGCTAAGTAGAAACTGCGCGACGTTGTACAGACTTCATGATCGCCCAAGTTAATCAAGTTTTAACATTTCTTCGCCGAATTACAAATGTAATCGTAGGTTATAACATACGTCACATGAAATAGCCATATGTACGTACGATTGTACAACACGTAGTCGCTCATTACGTCACATTCCATGTTTCCTTCACTTACGTTCGTCCACTACCTATGTAGAACACAACAATCGCCATGTCGTAGACTCGCTTCGAATGGCCGGCGTAGAAATCATGCAATTGCTGTCATACGACGGCCTACAACGTGGTTGTTGTCATGTAGCTGTCGTCACACACACACAACGGCTCAATTTGCTGCTCAATTTACGTTGGTCCACCTGGTATCGTTTTGCGGAACCCCAAACAATGCTGGATAGTCAGGTACTTGCAAACTACTTGGCATAACCTAGATTCCCACAGTGCGTGAAACCTGGAGCACTTCTTTATTGTTGTTGCTCATTTTAAAGTTTTTAGAGATGTGAAAGGGTGAGCAGTATGGAGGTAGATGTGCTAAGTACTTTATTTACTAAACGTGAATACGTCTATTCCATGTTCGGCAGTACAGGCATAAGTACAAAATGCTTATTCTCGCATCGCGGTCATTCAACTTGCCTCTTAGTTTCAACGTCTTCGGAATCAGACCCAATTACGCGCAATGTGCTGGTGCGCCATTTCAGTTTCGATGGAAACAATTTAAGGCGTAGCTGCACGTTTTCGAGGCTTTCATTGATTTCGCGGGCAGCGAGGTTTTCACGTGCATGTAAACAGCTGTAAAAGCTGCGGGCAACTGCGACTGACGCTACAAAGGGACCCGTCGCCTCTATAGCGTCGTTGCGGCGCAGCGTCCTGTCTCTGGACTCCTCACGCCAACCTCGTGAAAAAGCGCCTGATGGCGATTTGTCATCTGTTCAAGTTCCTTGCAGGAAAGAACTGAGGGGTATCCACACAATCCATGTTACAGCTATACAAGGTGTTGTTTGTTGGGTTCCTCCGGTACAGCCGACATGTTATATCCAACACCTACAAAACTAATTTGCGTACGATTCAAAGCATTCAGGCGCAAGCTCTTGGGATATGTCTTGGAGTACCACGCAATGCGTCAACGGCTGAAACTATCGCCATTGCTCAAGATTATTCCATCACGACGCACATCGCCGTCGAGATAATGCGTGCACATGTCAGGCACATTTCCCAGACTCCTTGCCACCACCTCGCCGCACTCACCGTGGAAAGACCCCGCACTTCATATAATATACAACTGTCAGTGCATATCGTGCCTCGATTACATCGGGGTACGCACCTACGGCCAGGCCGGTGTCTCCTCCATGGTGTTTGTGCCGTCCCTGAAGTACAACTCAGAATTCCATGACTTCAGAAAAAGTCAGATCTATCACCGTCTGCACTAAAACAATTGAGCTTACTCCTGTTGTACGAGAGATACAGCAGTCACATTCACGTCTATACGGACCGATCGACTACATCGACCAGTTCTGGCGGTGCTGTGTTTATACCGACGAAAGGAGTAACAATGCGATTCAAGACGTCACATGTCACGACGTCCAGGGCTGCAGAGCTCACGGCTCTGCGCAGTGCACTTCAATTTATTGACGCAGAGAGTCCTGGTACATGGGCCGTGTTTTCCGACTCGAGACCGGCTTTACACAGTATGCAGGCAGTTCTCCGACGTGGAGCTCACGAACAACTAACGTACGAAATTGTCAAACTGCACCACTACGTCAAACTGAAAGGCCACGAAATTATTTTCCAATGGCTCCCTGGTCATTGCGGGATCAGTGGAAACGATCACGCAGACAAAGCTGCCCGAGAGTCACATCAAGAACAACACAGCGTTCCCATTCCTCTTTCCAGGACAGACGCTGCAAGGCAGCTTCGTCATCTGGCGCGCAAGCTATCTTTAGCTGAATGAAACACCTCAAATATAAGGCGCACCAGGCTGCACGATCTGAACCCTTCGCTTCAACTCCGACCTCCACCCGGGATTCACTGACGTGAGGCATCGCTTCTATAACGGCTGCGGTTTGGAGTGGCTTTCACGAAGGCGTACTGGGTGCTTTGATTGCCATGACCGAAAGGGCTACGTGCGACGTCTGCGGTAGCAAAGAGAACATGGAACATTTATTCTGTCACTGCGATCGATTTCAGTCGGAAAGACAAACATTATTGAATGCATTGCGACGACTGGACGATCGGCCGTTGTCCGTGCGGATGCTCCTTGAAGACCGTCTCCATCGCTCGTCCTCCCACAAAGCTGTGAAGACACTGTCGTCTTTCTTAAGCGCGACTGGCCTATATGTGAACGCCTTTGAATTGCTCAGGCCCCCCGCGTGCGTGCGCGAGCTCACCGTGTCCTTCCTCCCCCCACCATTCCTTTCTCTATCTCATCTTTCTATTCCCCCTTTCCCGACACCCAGAGTAGGGTATAGCCAACCAGACGCATTTCTGCTTAACATCCCTGCCTTCTCTCTTTCTCTCCTCCTCCTCAATGTCATCATCGTCGTCTTTCTCGTTACGACGCAATACCTGATGGCTGCTTCCGTCTTCCATAACAGCGCGAATCGGGTCGGCTATCTATTTTCTGTAATCACCGATTGCGGTTGTATTTCTCACTTCTACTGGAATAAGTGAGGAATTCATCACCATCTCTCACAGCATTTCATATTCAATATGGTATATGATTGTGCCAAAGCCTTCATTTTAAAATATTTAGCAGTGAACATTTTCCGTAGATGGCTACAGCGTACGCGTTCTTCCTTTTTACGTATACGTGCGTCACCACACAGAAAACTTTTGTATTTTTCTGCCCTCAATGTGTTATGCATCAGGTGTAGCAAATGAGTGCAGTGTAGGTATACTCACTGCGTGTAGTGTATACTCACTGCATGAAGTGCGGTGTAGGTACACTCAGTGATGACGAGAAAAAAAAAAAGAAATGTCGCCTGACTCGATCTAGGTCACAAAGGGCTCAATAAAACCTGTGTGTTTAGCGCGGATATTATTTTCAGGAAGAATGTAGTCATTAACGTTGTCGAGAAATATATACAATGCACACGCTCACAACGTGGTCTTGGGAGGCATGACTCTTCGAGCTGGACTCGGGAAGCCAACTGGCCACCCTAGACCAGGCCCGGCTAGCCGCGTTAACAAGTGGGGATCTGCAGGAGGGCACCACTCGGGATTTAACCACGCAGAGAATCTTGTGTATATCAATGAAGTTTATACTACTACTACTACTACTACTACTACTACTACTACTACTACTACTACTACTACTACTACTACTACTACTACTACTACTACTACTACTACTACTACTACTACTACTACTACTACTACTACTACTACTACTACTACTACTACTACTACTACTACTACTACTACTACTACTACTACTACTACTACTACTACTACTACTACTACTACTACTACTACTACTACTACTACTACTACTACTACTACTACTACTACTACTACTACTACTACTACTACTACTACTACTACTACTACTACTACTACTACTACTACTACTACTACTACTACTACTACTACTACTACTACTACTACTACTACTACTACTACTACTACTACTACTACTACTACTACTACTACTACTACTACTACTACTACTACTACTACTACTACTACTACTACTACTACTACTACTACTACTACTACTACTACTACTACTACTACTACTACTACTACTACTACTACTACTACTACTACTACTACTACTACTACTACTACTACTACTACTACTACTACTACTACTACTACTACTACTACTACTACTACTACTACTACTACTACTACTACTACTACTACTACTACTACTACTACTACTACTACTACTACTACTACTACTACTACTACTACTACTACTACTACTACTACTACTACTACTACTACTACTACTACTACTACTACTACTACTACTACTACTACTACTACTACTACTACTACTACTACTACTACTACTACTACTACTACTACTACTACTACTACTACTACTACTACTACTACTACTACTACTACTACTACTACTACTACTACTACTACTACTACTACTACTACTACTACTACTACTACTACTACTACTACTACTACTACTACTACTACTACTACTACTACTACTACTACTACTACTACTACTACTACTACTACTACTACTACTACTACTACTACTACTACTACTACTACTACTACTACTACTACTACTACTACTACTACTACTACTACTACTACTACTACTACTACTACTACTACTACTACTACTACTACTACTACTACTACTACTACTACTACTACTACTACTACTACTACTACTACTACTACTACTACTACTACTACTACTACTACTACTACTACTACTACTACTACTACTACTACTACTACTACTACTACTACTACTACTACTACTACTACTACTACTACTACTACTACTACTACTACTACTACTACTACTACTACTACTACTACTACTACTACTACTACTACTACTACTACTACTACTACTACTACTACTACTACTACTACTACTACTACTACTACTACTACTACTACTACTACTACTACTACTACTACTACTACTACTACTACTACTACTACTACTACTACTACTACTACTACTACTACTACTACTACTACTACTACTACTACTACTACTACTACTACTACTACTACTACTACTACTACTACTACTACTACTACTACTACTACTACTACTACTACTACTACTACTACTACTACTACTACTACTACTACTACTACTACTACTACTACTACTACTACTACTACTACTACTACTACTACTACTACTACTACTACTACTACTACTACTACTACTACTACTACTACTACTACTACTACTACTACTACTACTACTACTACTACTACTACTACTACTACTACTACTACTACTACTACTACTACTACTACTACTACTACTACTACTACTACTACTACTACTACTACTACTACTACTACTACTACTACTACTACTACTACTACTACTACTACTACTACTACTACTACTACTACTACTACTACTACTACTACTACTACTACGACCACCACGACCACCACCACCACCACCACCACCACCACAAAGCGAACGAGGATCAAATTTGAGGGGACAATGAATTCTTTATTAAATTAAGTAGCAGTAAGAATCACGGTAATGGGAACGATGATGGCCACTCAACTGAGGTAAGCGATGGGTTGACGACACAATATGTGGGAAGCAGCCGATTTTTTGTATTGAATGATTTCAGAGCGCAGAAATGTTGTCGTAGGGGCTCAGTGGTCTGTTAATTGCTGAGGTGCATGTGTTGGTGTGGTTGGTATGTTGCAGTATGTTCCTTGGACAAACGCGCCTGAAGTGTGAAAACTGCTTGTAATGCCCTGCCTTGCAGAATCGTTAATCTTCTGTTCCCCAGAGAGCTCGATTAATTTTCACAAAGGTAGTCAGCCAATGTGTTTTTTTGACAGGTTCCTGAGGCTAGGCCTGATGAATAATTCAACAGTCGTCACTGACAAGAATGCAAAAGAACGATCAATTAAATAAATAATTAATTAATTAATTAATCAAAGAAACAACAAGATCGTCCGATGGGCATAAGCAAGTATCCTAAATTGTAATGTGCATGCGAGGAGGTGCGTTATATGTCTGTTTCCTTCCAATGTGCTTGAAACTGTGCTCTCTCTCCCACTCTTTTTTAATCCCTATATGCCCTTCCCCCCAGTGCAGGGTAGCAAACCGGAGGTCCGTCTGGTTAACCTCCGTGCCTTTCCGCAATTCTGTTTCTCTCTCTCTCTGCTTTAAATATGCAAGGAAAGCACCTGTATGTCCGGAATTCCAATAGAAAAAGATATTTGCCTGATTGTGACCTTGCTATTCATCGTTTAAGCTTTTCAGCTATTCAGAAGAAGCACTACATTACGTGACATTTCCTATGACACTGATTGTGCTAAAAATATGATGAAAGACAAAAATGTCGCAGTTTCGCCCGAAAGGCGAAGCATCAATTGCGATAGCAAATTAGTATAGTAGGGATAGTACTTTTATCGGCTGCATAAACTTGGACATATTCGCTTACTAACTGAATTAACAAGCGCGGTGTCAGCGCGCACAAGCAAACACGAATAGATCCCACTCGATGACCGCAGACAACCACTGTCAAAACGCTGGCAGCAAGCGCAGCCGCCGCAGCGAGCGAAGGTTCGTATGGTATATCGCTTCAACGGAAACTGAGCGGCGAATTCACAGCGCATACAAAGGGCAGAGCCGTGTGGAGATCGCTTTCAAGATACGATGCACGCAACAGCCCTCAGCCACGCAAAGTACAAGTAAGCTCCAGAGGCTCTTTGCGCCGGTGCAGGCTGTCGCGCGCACCGGCGCAAAGTACAAGCGAAGTTGTTGGCAGAATAGAAGCTGCCCCCCCTTCCTCCCGCGCTGCCTTCCCGCTTTCCTCCTTTCGCGTGGGAGATTGAGTGGCCAGTTCCCCTTGCGCCCAGTTGCAACATACGCATTTGGTGCCGCAGCACAGAGTCGCACCCTCTCCCTCCCTCCGATACCCCCACAGCCTTTCACGCGACGGAAGTCGCGTTTGCTCTCCGCCGTGCGTTCGCTCTCCGGGATAGCGCGCGTACCCTGCGCCACTCGCACATACGGCTCGCGGCGACGATTTTATCGCCCTTGAACTTTATACGGAACCTCACGGCGATGGCGACGACGACGGCGACGACGATGGCTCAAATCCGCTTGAAGTGTTCATATAATTGCTATCGCAATAAAACCACAGCCGATGCAATCAGACGTAACTCACGTTCGCCCCGTTATGCGAGCCTGTGCAATGAGAGTCAATGGCAGGTCTTATTCTGGAGAATTTAGAAAGGATTAAACCGTCATCGTCGGTGTACAATGCGGCCGTGATTAAGTTTACCAACCGGAGTTTACCAACCACTGCATCACCTTGGGCGGCATGAACACGGGAAAACGGAGACCTCGCAGACCGGCCTGGCAGAGAGACGTCGATGCGTCCTGGATCTTGTGCCTTGGATCTTCGTACCTTTAAATCCAAAGTTAGTGTTGCTAATCTTGCTCGTCAGTGCAGGCCATCCTCTTCTTTTTTCGTGCTTTTGTTTTTTCTTGTCAGAATTTTCTTTACTCACTGGCGAACAAACGTTTGCCTGTGAGAGGTGGAAGGTGATAACAACAGTGGTAAGGACTCTGGTAACAGCAACAAAAAGGACAAATAAAAACCCCACTGGCTGTTGCACTTCAGAAGCTGAGGTGCTCGTTTGCTGACTTCCCGAGGACGCGTGAGCTGAAGATTAAAGGCCCCGGTCTTAAATAAACCTCTCCCGAGAAGAAACGCTTCGCTGGAAGGACAGTATTACGTTCCACGCTTCACTTACCGCTCAGTTTAGCTCACTGTGTTGAAGCGAGGGTCGAATGCGGAAACGACTACCTAAGAATGACTCAAGACGGCGGTCGTAAAGTAGTCGCCAAATTCGTCCCGCCCGCTATATAAAGGAGAGATAGCTCGCGAACATACAAAAACATGTGTCGGTCCATTGTCTCCAGCTTAATATAGTAACCTCAGATCGTCATAGTGTTGTGGCATACCGACACCACCTCGCCTGCAAGCACCAGTCTCTTCAGCTGCGTATACATGCTGCTCCTATAAGCGCTTACGAAGTGGTCACAACTCACTTAGCTTACAGCACAGGTTGGCCGCGCCCAGCGGTGACGCATTCTGGTTGCCGAAAATGTCCGAAGAATGAGCCGAAACTAAATATCAGCTCAAAACAATAGCGGTCAAGGGGCGCCACCAAAGCAGCCGGCTTTCAGTGAAATCAAGGGGCGTACAGGCAACTTGGAAGTTTTCTTTACTTGTGGGCGGACGCCAGTTTATAGGGTTTGTCACGGTTATAGTTAAAGTGAAAGGAACCGTAAAGACAACAAGCTATCAGTCGGATTCGAACCCAAAGCATCCGCAGGGGGTGAGTGGCGCTCTCCCAATAGCGGTCTTCCCGGGGATGGTAATCCTTCACCCTACTTTCGCGGTATTTTTTGTAAATGTTAGAGTATATTCATAGAAGTAACAAGGGACCGTAGTCACAAAAAGCTCTTTCACTAGTATTTTAATACGACTAGCATTCTTAGGATACTTCACGCATTTTCAGCGGGCTCTACCTACCTATCTACCTACCTACTTGTGTCTCTAAGCGCTTCACAACCAAGGGCGCTACAACGTAAAGCTATTCCAAACTTTTCTATTCCAATTCTGCAATCAACCCACCATGATTGGTCAAAACATTTCCGGGCCACTCCCAACGTCGCCTGTCTGTCACGCGATGTCACGAAAAGATTATGCATGATTAAACCGCACAAAAGAAAAATAATTATTCTTGATTCGACGCCTTTTCAACATTAGCCGCCTGCTATTGGTTCAATGTTTTCGGGCTGCGCCAACTTCGCCTGTCTGTCACGCGACCTCACAAAACGAAAACTAACCGCGTCAAAGTGACGTGTACGCGAAAAAAATGGATTAATATGCCGAACAAAACTGAAAATTTTTCTGACTAGCCAGAGACTGACCCGTTCCGAAAGGAATAGAAGATGGCTGCCCGCCGATCGCTCAGGCCCTCGCTACTCGCACCTGCCGGTGAGCATGTATTTACTTGCGCATGATAAACCTTTTTGCGCGGCAGTAAAACGTTATAGAGTCCTTTTGGTACGTATAAGACATCGCTCTGCCAACTCTTCCTAGCTGAGTATCCGTTTTAGTGGCATTCTTATCCTACCGTTGCACGCCGCCGCGATTTTCGACCAGCCACCGCAAGCTAAGTAAGGCGAAGCGGACCAATCGGAGAAGCCGGCACCACCCTCTTCATGCGGTTATCTCATTTCACTGCGCTGGCTCGGCCCCATCGAAATACTCTCCACTAGAGCGTGCTCCTCGCCTCTTGTCAGCCAATTAGATATCAAACACCTCTCAGTGCAGGCAATGTTATTCGTTTTGAAAGCGAACAAAGGTGACCTCCTATAAACGTGGAGATGTTTGATTGAGTTGTTCAGACAACGCTGCGGGTCACCGCCCGATGCCTGCGTCGGTGGTTGCGTAAAGTTGACGTCAGGAGATCGGAATAAAAACAGTTTGGAATAGCCTTACGCTATAGCGCCCCACCTTGAGTCACTGGGTAGTCCATATGTCCTATAGGGTAGCTCATCGGGCTGCTGTGCTGAGGGAATTGACTACGAAACCAATCGTCGGGCCAACTTGGGCCAATGGGTATGATCCGCTCTTCAATGAACCTCTTTCGCGCGAACTTGGGTAACTGGCTATGTGTCACTGCGTATGTGCCGCTTTTTGAATGACAGAAAAAATCCTTTAAGAGCTTGTCCGGCGCTGGGCGGAATCGAACCCGCTTAATATGTACTTAGACAATTTTGTATGAAAATGTATTCACACACCCGCCGTGCGCGGACTTCGCGGCGGCGCCACTAGATCGCACAACGTGTCCAGTGGGAAGTGCGAGAGAGGAGCCCCG
This sequence comes from Dermacentor silvarum, assembly GCF_013339745.2. Taxonomy (NCBI): domain Eukaryota; kingdom Metazoa; phylum Arthropoda; class Arachnida; order Ixodida; family Ixodidae; genus Dermacentor; species Dermacentor silvarum. The sequence continues at coordinate 134,422,100 of NC_051154.1, forward strand.
CTGCATACACGCCTCATACATGACGTGTTTCGGCGTTGCAAATATGGTGTGCGGCTACATTGCTTGAGTTGCTAATCGCATTCACGTCGACGTTCATCGTGACATGCGTTCTGCCGGAAATTTTTCTGTGAATGCCGGGGCTGGACAAATTATTAGCGAAAACGCCAGCCAATTCCCACGAGCACTTATGAACAAGGGTCGGAATTCATAAAGCTTTTCGTTCGTAAGTGCTCTTCGCCATTGGCCGGCCGTCTTAAGTAAGTATATGTCGAGCATCCGGATTAGCTGAAATTCGCTCTTAAGAACAATTTTAGCGTAAGAACTTTTCGCGAGTACGTGCCAAGAAGCTTTGTGAATTCGGGCGCAGTGCTTTTCCTGAAGGTCTGCTGTATAGTGACCGAGGTTATAATTATCTCAGCCGCTCCCCAATAAAGAACTCCGAAACAGCACGCATAGTCATGTGTTTTTGCCGGGCTCAATGCGACTGAGCGTGGCAGGTAAGGTTGATTCGTCTACGCTGTTTTGCGTGAAGCGAACCCGTTCGGGGTGGGTGGTGTCCAACCGGCTTGTTACCGCCGGAGGTCGAGCAGACGAGCGAGACAGCAACACAGCGCCCTCGTTCCGTCGTCACGCTCCCACAGCTCTCAAGAAGGAGTTTCTAAACTCAGTTACTAGCCACCGTAACTCAGTGCACTAACACGAAAGGGAAGCCTTCTTCAGCAGTTTTGGTGCTCTCCCCGGAAGCTGAGAAGTCTGTTTACTTGGCGTCCACTGCACCGAATTTGATTGTATTTGCTGCGTTAAAAAAAAAAAAAAGTTATGATCTACCGGTACCAGGGAGCACATTCTTGATTCAGGACATTGATGTTTATTTTTTAAATCACGGTAATCGCGAAAGTAGCAAACAAAAACTAAGTCAAGAATCAAGTTTACAACTTTTTAAGTCAGAAATTAAAAAAAAATGATGTCACAATTCTGTAAAGTGTATCTATTGAGATATCTTTAAAGTTCACAAAATTCATGTATAATACACCGCTTTGAAATATACCACTGATTTATGAATACAATTTTGGCAACACACTCGTATATATTTGAAGTACACGTCGAAGTACACACGTTTGAAGTACACGTCGGCAGTTGAAGTTGGGCAAATTAATTACTCATGCAGGGGCAACAAAGCTGCTCGTTGAACATGACAAACCATAAGAAATCACATAGGCGCTGTGCATGTCGTTTCTCCACATTGTTTGTCCGTCAACATTGTTTCGTTTGTTTTGACAACAGCTATTCAAGGCAACGCGTGGCCAATTGCGCGTGTTGTTATAAATTACCTGGCCGAAATTCGGACTCAGTTACATATTTCTAATTGATCATGCAGCGCAATAACGCTGCAGGATAGCACATGAAACCCCAGTTTTGCGCCGTAAATTTGGTTCTGACTTTCTTGCTGCTTTGGTTCATCACCGGAGCATCGTTTCAAAATTTACCTTAACGTGGACTCTGCCTACTGCGCTGTGAAAGAGATCATGCCTTTCTTGGCCGTAATGCACATAAAGGCATAACGTGGTTTGCGGGGTACGGGACAAGCAGCGTGCATGGCTCGGGCAACAATGCCGTATTTGTTTATTCGGATGCTTTGCTTTCAGCGTGCATTTTATTTGTGTGTTCGCACGGTTCATGTAACACATTCTTGGTGTTCTGTAATAACGCCAACAGCCGTGCCTTTTTTTCCTCCTCCGACACAGCGCAATATACCCCCAGTTCTATATATATTTATATGTACGTACACGTGTGTAGCAGTATTCTGCCACGGCCAATTTTCCTATTTCTATTGTTGTTCTTGCTAAGCTGAATGGCTCGAGTTCTATTGAGGTTGTTAGTGAGCCAGCGCACGTTGTAATAACGGTGGGAATCAGAAGTTTTCACCGTGGGATGTGTTTCTAATTCAGTACTGCGGCTTGAGCGCATATGACTGGACCATTCCTCAGCAGTTGATTGCGAGTGCCGAAAGCTATCCAGTGATCGTCGTTTCCTGGTGGAAGTCTATTGTCGGCAAGCGCTCTTATGTAATGCTCCTGCTACTACAGTATAACAACTTTTCAAGAGCATGCTGTGCGTCGTCTTCGCGAGCCAACTTACCATTAGAGTTAGGCTGCTTTCTTTGCACGGCCTTGGAGATCGCGTCGAAGGTATTATAAGAGATCGTCATTTAGGAATAAGACAGAAAGGTAGGTGTTTCGTAAACGTGAAAGCTTTTCCGATCAATGGCCGAGGTTTAAAACGTTTCTTAGACTGATGCACCACAGTTTTCTGTCGGCATGAATATATCAAGATGTGGGTTAATAACAGCGGTGACTGCCCTACTAAGAGGCTTCAGCAGAATATAAAATATTGTCGCTGGCAATTAAGTGCTGCCCACACACACCCCATATACACCCCTCAAGCACACCGGGCCCCTACTCGGCCCCACTACACGTGCGCACTCTTCTTCTCGCAGATCTGTTAAGCGTTTAATGGAACAGGTATGCATTTCACTGAAAATTTTGAGGGCGGTTTTCTCAATACTGGCGCTAGGAAAAGGACTTCTAGCAAATGGGTAGGCTCAGTTGGGTTCTAGCTATAGCTTCAAATTTGCTGCTACAACGTTTCCTCCAAACGTGCTAATTAAAATTATTATTTAGTAAATTTTAGCCAATTATTTTATGAATTTGTGAGTAACTTCATGCTCCACATGCGAATGACGTGTTTCAAAAGAAGTCTTTTTTTTTAATCTCAATGACTCTGCGTTTTATATTGCCTTGAAGCGTATTCGCTAAAACACCCGCTCTATATCAGTCGGCACAGACATGAACATGAAATCTCTTATCGCGTCATTTTTAGCTATATTGTCAATGCGTAGTTGGATGCACGTGAGTGTACGCGGAAGTTTGCATTCCCTGCTGACTCCTCGCTGTGTGACATCTGCTACGATCACATGTCTGCCTGCGCTTCGCGTATAAATAAAGGAGACAGAAAACGAAAAAAGGTGAGAATGGTATGGTGGCGCCATTATGTAATTTGGCATATCGGCACCTTTTGTCTAGACTAAAAAGAAAGAAGTTATTCGGGACTGCTAGGACAGTCCTTAAGTATAACTTATCTGTAATACAGCGTGGTAGTTTGAAAGTCCTTGAGGCAAAATAATGAAAGAGAGTTCGCATGTACAAGGAATATTTATTTACACATAGCGTTAATCATAGGAGCGTTAATCACAGGAACAAAGGAACACAAGCTTTCGGGGGAATGTCATTAAAACTTTCGTCGTGCCAGGAGAATTCATGCGCGGTTAATATTTAGGAACACATATACATCCCCATAATGAAATGGCTGAGACTGGCACCATTTAAAACACGAGAAGCTAAGCATCAACACAAGCAGCGACAAGACTAGAGACAACACGGGGACGAAGAAGGGCCTCAGCAGCGATCAGCAACGGGAGTCACGGAAGATGACGGACAATCACGATGCACAGCAGGAACGGAGAGAGGTAAGCTTGAAAGAGCAGACTCCGCCGAACTCTGCATCAGTAGAGAAAAGCAGCGGAGGAAGAAGGTGGCTCCGTTAGAACTGGAACATAGAACGTCGTGCTGTCTTACCCACGCATCAGAGCAGCAAAATGCTGTATCAGTTATTCATTGTATTTTTATTGCACTCAGATAGAAAAAATTTAAATTAATACGCATCACGTCTAGCTTAATAGAAAATACACTTTCGACATATTTATATATGTCGTTAATTACTGTGAGCAACGTCACAAGTCAGAGGCAATAAAAGTACTTTTATCCCTCTTGTAATTTACTCATCGAACTGGAGCCTGTCAGTGGTGGCAGGACGCACAAGAAGAAGGAAAAAAAAAAGATCTCCGTGCTAGGCCACATTGTTTGATTAATAATCATGGAATCAGCTTTCTGGATCGTACATCTACTTGACATGCCTTATCACCGCAGTTGGTGATGAAATCTTTACGCACACATTTCACCTATAAGTTATTTCTTTACTGTGTACTGGTACGCTACTAGACGTATATAATTTGTGTTCCCTCGAGACTATCCCAGCAAGACACATTAGAGCAGTGATTTATAGAAGCCTCGCAGAACAACCTTCCCACAAACCTTAAAGGAAGCCTTCCGTACCGCTACGATAGTGTTCACTGACGTAGCATTTTCCCTTAGTTTTCTTAACGTTCAGTGCCAAATACGTGTTAAATATTTCAGTGACGTCCATGTATACGCACTAGCGCAAGCGTAGACGGAGTGTGTTTAGGCGACTCAGGCAAGCGTCTCAGCCGTAGAAGCCTCCGTAGCCTCCGTAGCCACCAGCGAAGGGGAAGTATCCTCCTCCGAATCCAGCCGAAGGTACTACAGGTCCCTTGGCGGACACGTAGGGCGCGGCGGCGGCCAGGCTCGTCTTGGTGCCAGGCTCATTGGTGCGCACCACGGCGCGGAAGCCGAGTTTGTCGGCCACGTAATCGACGCGACGGGCGCGGCCATCGATGTCGGCGAGGCTGTAGCTGCCCACTACGGGTCCATATGCCGCGCCGGTCTCGTAGCGGCTGTTCCTGGCGCCCAGGCCGTTCACCACGTTGTAGCCGAAGCTGTAGCGCCCGAAGTCCTGCGACCACATGCGTGCGCTCACACGTTAGCATCTCTGCAGTATCGCCCGCATCATTGCTACCTAACAGCGCTTTACATGACCTACTCAGCTACAGATGTGGCACCATGCAGTTTGCAGTTGTGCAGCCCATTTTTAAGTATTATTTCTATTGCTATGAAGGCTTGCCTGAAAGCATAATGTTTGGTGTGTATTATATGTGTGTCGCAAGCCCCATTTCACTCGTTTTAGACATTGTGTTTATGGCACAGTTGGCGAAATTATTCTCGTAATTAGTTCTTCTTTCTGGGGTTTTACGTGCCAAAACCAGTTCTGATTATGAGGCATGCCATAGTGGAGGGCTCCGGATTAATTTTGACCACCTGGGGTTCTTTAACGTGCACTACAACGCAAGCACACGGGCGTTTTTGCATCGTAATAAGTTCTCCACACAAAGATAGGCTGTTAACTTCATTGAGTTGTTTAAAATATCCCATGGGCACTAATCTCTATGACAAGATTATTTTTTTCGATAATAAATAACCCTTGAGAAAGCCATAAATGAAGTTGGAAGAAATCAAAGAGGCTAATTATAGAACTTCACTCACACTTATATTGCAGTAGTATTGATAAAATAAGCAAAGCACAAAAGTTGAAATCATGGAACCCTCTGAGTACAGATAGATGCATGATTTTAGTGATAAGCATTCATGCGCTCACATAGAAGCGCAGTATTGTTACCAAATAAGTAATCCGTGCGCAGAAGTGGCTGGAATTCCTGCGAACTTTGTAGATAACTCTAGTTTTCAAACAAAGTCTATGCACGTACGGCACTCAGGATAGCGAAGATACTTGTCATCTACAGAGGCCTACTGACACCGTTACACCTTGAGTTTGACATCGCAGATGTCGATCTGTGAATGAACCAAGCGAAGAAGAGGTTAAAAAAAGCTTGCGTTATATCGCCTAGACGCTGGTCTTGTCGACCCTCTAATAGCATGCTACTTGCGGAAGAGAATTCTCGGGGTTGCTAAGGTGAGAGCATGGATTCTGAGAATAAAGCAGATACATATCTTTCATAATAAGAAGCTTGGTGCACTGACGGAGGTCGGCAGTATAATACAGGTATGAAATTAGACATGCTCACCATCAAGCTCAGCCATGACACTATATTTCAGTGGCTACCGAGCCGCTGAGGAGTTGCCGGCAACGACAGGGCAGATGAAGCCGCGCTTTAGTCTGACCAGCGAGATCAGTAAGTACGAATGCTGCTATCGAGGACTGATGCAGTGCGGGAGCTTTACTCATTTGGTCGTAGCATCACACTTCTACATTGGAATTCGCAAGCTTTCGTCAACTCGCGATTGTATTCACTCGAGCCTGATTGCGACTTCGCCTGACACATGGACTTTCCCGTCGTCAAACAACTTTAGAGTGCCGCTTGTAGGATGGGCATCGCATTCCCGAACGCTTATTCATGCCTCATCGGAATGGCCACCAGCGTCACAAGCCAGTATTGCGGACGGGATGAGACCATAGAGCCCATGCTATGCCCCTGTCCAACCTACGACTCTAAACGACATGTTCTGCACATGACTCTTAAATGACAGACCGTCTTGGGACCTTGGCCGCAGAACTCTGGTGGGCACAAGGCCACTAAAACGCTAATGCGCTTCTTGAGGACAATCGTACTAGACAAGCCCTTGTCACTGTATACATGCGCGAACATTCATCTGCACGTGTTTGCAAAATAACTCTCCTTTTCCCTTCTTATCTTTTGTTTCCCCTTTCCCCACGTGTAGTATAGCCAACCGGGTGTGACCTTGGGTCACCTCCCGGCGTTTCCTTCTTAAGTAGATATATACTGGGTGTTTCAGCGAACACTTGCAAAATTTATTTAAGGTTGCCTGGGGCAGATAGCCCAATTATAGTTAATGAGCTAGTCTTCTCGAAGAGGCGGACATTAGTTGCACATAAAATTGAAATGCATAATCGACGAACCAACAAAAATTCACTAATTAAGTTTTTAACTAATTACCTGATGACCCATATTGCAATTTACAAACTCTAGCCGTGGAGTTCGCAAGACGGATCCACTTGGAATTAATTCTCAGGATGACACCAGTTTCGAGATATTAATTCCCGAACTTTGCGGAGAAATGCACTGGCGTTCTAGTTAATTTTGTGCTTCAACGCATAAAGCGACGTTTTGTTAAGAAACTAACTGCAACGATAATGCATTTCTCCGCAAAGTTCGGGAATTAATATCTCGGAAACTGGTGTCATCCCAACAATTCGTTCCAAGTGGATCCGTCCACTTGGAACGAATTGTGCAGAAAATGCAGGGAATGGTGTATACAAACCCTCTACTGAAGCTTTCCCGCCTTCGTGCCCAGATATTTCATGTTCAAGTCTCAACCTTTCATATACAACTACGTGTACGTCGGGTTGCGTTCATAAAACTTTTTTAACCAATAGATATTGTCACTATATATATATATATATATATATATATATATATATATATATATATATATATGAAATGCGAAAGACAGGGAGGTTAACCGGAAGGTAGATATCCAGTTAGGCGCCGTGGACGTGAGCTTACATCTTGCTTCCGGTGAGTTGTACTAAAACCTCCGTGTGGTGCTATGGCTCCGGCTGCAGCCATTGCTGCTAGGCTCAGGATGGTTGCCACCTGCGGGAAGATTTGGAGAAAAATATTTACCATTTAGCCGTTCCTCACATCGCGCGCTGTACAATGATTATAGCTCAGCAAATAATAATCAGCCAGACAGCAAATAAACTTTCGATGTGGCTACGTAATTGTTTATCGGCTAATAAAAGAAGGTGACTTTGTTAAAACATCAATGGCGCCTATTTTCAGTGGTCTACCTGTAAACGATGTAGCACTTCCGAGATGTCAAAGTGCCATTAATACGTCTCTCGGTGCGGTATGCTTCTTGAAAATATTTATTTCTTGATTAAACTAGTGCGGACGGATGGACACCGATTTCGGCATTGTCAGGTCTCGGCACATTGCTCATCCATTGAAGGTGCAAGCGCCACTGAGAGGCCATCGACGCGCCATCGCGAATATCGGAGATCAACATTCTTTCGACATTTGTCACACATGACTAGTTGCTTGTGCTGCGTAGTACCTACCGCTGTATCACAGGGGCGGTTACTCTAGTCTCGTCACTGCAGGCGACGGATATAAGGCTGGATATAAGTTATAAAAAAATGCAAGTCTGACGTCAAGCGTTTCAGGGGCGTTCTTTTGGCACGCACAACCACACACACATGCAGGAAATGGTCGTTCTGTTCTTTGCACTGCAGTCCTGGCATGGAGGGATTTCATTAATTAGAGTCTGGGGTATTACGTACCAAAGCCACAATATGATTTTGAGGCACGCCGCAGTGGGGGACTCTGGAATAGTTTTGACGAACTCGGGTTCTTTAACACGTGTCAAATGCACGGTCCACGGGCGTTTGCATTTCGCCCCCATCGAAATGCGGCCGCCGCTACCAGGACTTGATCCCACGCCCTTGGGGTTAGCAGCACAACGCCAATGCCACTATGCCACCACGACTCCACAATTTTATTTATTTTCCATTCCAAATCCATTATTTCTGTCCTATTAGCGCTTAGCTCGAACGAAGCCTAGCTCGAGATATCGTCAGAATCAGCCTTTCGGTGCGGCAGGCAATAAAAACGTAATATAGTGAAATGTAGCTAATATTTATGCTGTGAAATAGCCGTGGCCGCCTTGCTCGCAGGTGGCCTCGTGCGCTATTACTTATAATTTCTGGCGAGTATACTCACTGTTTGAAATGCTGCTTATGGACAACCTGAATTCATTTATACTAGAACACTGAACTCGGGAAAATGTTTTATGATCTAGAGCGGAACACGAACGCTACTCGTCTCTGTGGTTCAATGGCTATGGAGTGCCGCTGCTGAGCGCGAGGTCGCGGCTTCGATTTCCCGCCGCAATCCGATGGGTTCGGTATGAATCTTTCAACGCACATAAAAAAAAGAGCTTCGTTATCCTAATTAGATCAGAAGCATGAATAGCCTCTGTGTTCCCTTGGGGCGCTCTAAATCAATCAATCAATCAATCAATCAATCAATCAATCAATCAATCAATCAATCAATCAATCAATTAATTAATTAATCATAAAGCACTGATGTGTTTTTGACCCTACAGTTATATTTCGTCCTTAACAACGCCAGGTTCGTTGAATGTAAGCCAACAGAGCGCTTGCTACATATACTGGCTTTATGATACCTGATATTGCGACAGCAGGTGATAGCAGTTTGTCTATAGGCATTGCGCTTCGAGCTGGCCTGCCATCGTGGTCATAAATTTTCTCTACAACACGTCTTATCGATGCTTCCGTGGCCATAAGTTCGAGACTCATACGTGGTTGAGAACACTGGACATTGTCGACCACACACACATAAAAAAAAAAAGAAACCCCGAGAAAAACATATTTCAGCTATATTACTTTACGGTCGCCCTATATAGATTGATTTGTTTAAGAATCAACTACCGGATTCTACAACTTATGTCCATAGTTCAATTCAGTAGGGCAAGTTCAGTAGCGCTCGTATTATTTTCTCGCGCGCCTTACGGTTTGAATAAATGAGGGAAACTGAGGAGCTCTCTATATATTTTTTGTAGTGACAATCACATGAAGCCAACGGACTTTCTTGTGTTCATTGTCTGTTGACTCCAAGTGGTTATTTGTTGTATGTGCTTCACAAAGAAGCTCGCAAACACTCTTGCCGTTTGACTCACGCAGACAAGTAACCAGGAAACCATGAAGGCTAAGTTCTACCAATTTTGCTCTTTTATTCTCTGTTTTCAGCCAACTTAGCCATCACTTTCTTTGCAATTATATCGCTACTTTCTGATGTGTTCGCTCAACTGCTGCAGAGGTTATGCAGCGCGCACCACGGCTTGAAGAATTTGTCAGTCTAGTCTCTGGAATTCATATATTAGCCTCCGTATGACTGAGAATACAAGAGTCAGGGCTCTGGAATTACCTCACGATTTCACTTATGCGTTTGTGTGTACTAACACGATCGTTATTCATGCGCATATCTTGTAGAATATGCACATACTTTAGTGCTTCATTTCCTATTTCCTTGGTAAAAAAAGAAAAAAGAACCTCTCAAATTACGTTTCTGTTTTTACGTTCTGTTCGTGGTCAATAAACAGTAGTACTCGGCACGGCTGAAAAAAAAAACACTTTGCTTAAGCAACACGTTTATTCTTACTGAGCACGATGCACGTGAAATAAACCATAAAGCCTTGTGTGATATAAAAATCGTCAGAGGTACTTATAACTACAAGAAAGCGAGCTTCACCTGCTTAGGCTTCGCTTCAGCTCCATTGAGTCATTGAGGTCATACAGGGGAACAACAGCAAAGCCTTCAGCAAAGGTGTTACATTCTTCTGAAAACTTGGGAAATACCAAGACCCTACTAAGGGGAAGAACAAGCACGACGCCGCTCGATTTAATTTTGAAGCAGCGCCAAAATTGCGCCGTAGCGGCGGTGTAGCGCTTCAAGCTTTTTCAATGCTTTAACAAATGGGCCAGAAGTCAGCACTGTGATGGTCCTACCCTCGCATCTTCTACATTGGCTAAAAGCTTCCATCCTAACAAAGAGCGAATGAAATCATTTAATCCTCAAAAACACCATTAACTGGAGTTGAGAGTACGCACTTGTCTCTCCTTCACAAAGCGCAAAAGCGCATTGTCTCTGCAAGTCACAGAAAGACAACGGGCTTACCTTTGCGATCATGTCTCCTCGTCGGTGCTGTTATTCCCAAGTGGCACGCTGTTTGCTCGCGCTGGCCTTATATACTTCGGCACCGTGGCCGGTAACTCTGCGCACATCCTTTTTTCTTTGTTTCCAATGACCTTAGACATAAGCAGGGGCGGGGGCTGGCTTTTTCGCCCCAGAATGGCCACCTCCGCGCCACCTTTGCATGACGCGCGGCATCGTTGAGTCAAATTTGAGCGACCATAACCGTTGGCCAGGTTATGTCGCTGAGCAAAAGTATGGAGCAGAATCGGCTTCCCAGCGTGTTTTGCCGGCAATTTGCGAGCCGAGTGCGGCCTTATTACCCACCGACCAAAGTTTCGTTCGCGCTTTGGTGAACTTTGTGCCACGTGCTCACTGCACGCCTCGGCCACATGCTGCCGTCGAATGTGTCGCCGTCTTTTTGCCCTCCTTTTTTTTTTCGAGCGTTCTTTCTCGAAAAATATTTAAAACAAAAAGAAACACAAAGTGATACAAAGTAGCACCACTCCATTTGCGCAACCGTGAGCAGTATATTCGACCTTCGTTCCACCTCTTACTTGCAAGGTTGAGGGCCAGCTTTTGTCCGGCCTTCCCTGAGAGGGCCAGTGAACTTCGCGATCCCTCTTGTTGCACGGGGCTAATGTATGTTGTACACAGACTGGACAGAAACCTCCAGGTAAAAGACTTGGCGGATTTTCTTCGGTATATCGATCCATGCGTATTCTATATTCACCTGTAAGTACGTGCAAGAAAATTGAGAAATGATGCAGGGAAGCGAAGACACATTTTCTTGCGCTAACTTATGAAACCTTCAATCTACAGCGTCTCCTCATCCTTGCATGGCTGGTGGAAATTTGTTTTCAATACTATGAATCATGGGAATTGATTTATACAGCTCAGTACTAGAGTGTTCGTCATGCCAATAACAATAGCACTTCTGTTTCATAATCGTAAGAAAACGCGGACGGATGAAAGAATGGGACATTTCGAAGGGAGAAAGATACCATGGAAGACAGGATTAGCCTCAGGAGCGTCGGTACGCGCATTATATGAAACCCAAGCGCGACCATCGACATCAAATGTATATTGTGCGAGTTCTCCTCAGTAAAGGAGGATGTTAACAGCTCTATAACCTACACGCTTTTTGTCAATGCGGTTGTATCAGGCATGCGCTGTCTGCCCTATCGTGACAGCGCGTTGACTGTCTTATCATGCTGTGAAGGTGTTATGATAAGCTGTGCGCTTGGCACTGCTATTGCTCCGCCACATCACCTATATAAAGGCGTGCTTATAAACCCTGCTCGTTCTTCTTGTTCCAGTCACCATGCAGTCGCCTCTGTTCTTAGCTCGACACACATCACATTACAGCGCTGAGTAAAGGCACTCTGCGTAGAAAATCATTGCCGTGGGGCCCATCAGTATCTAGACGCAGGACTTCCGTAAATACCGTCATTTCGGTGCAATATGCGATGTTTGGTTCCCGGCTGACCAGATCTGTGTGGCCAGTCGGATCAAGCACGACGTAGGTGGTGTCTGCTGATTGCAAGGTTTACGCGGCAGGTCTGTGAATATGTAAAAAGCGTGCCTCAAGGTTACACGACTGACTTTGGTGGCATCACGATTCATTAGCGAGAACCCCAGCATTGTGGAAGGGTAATCCTTCAAGGCTCGCAGGGTACTACATGCGGGTAAGGTCGAAATAGTCATATCCGTAAAGTGTGAGTTCCGTCGAAGTAAAAACGCAACTTTACTATGCAAAGAGACTTCAATAACATTTCAATACCGATTAAGCGAATATTTTTGGTTTTTTATTGCACAGAAAACAAAACAATGTGGTGACGCTTGCTGCCAAAACTTAGGTCAAATAGTTCAAGAGAACGAGAACAATCCTGTATGAAGACGCTTGACCTGCCACCTAAGCGCATTCTAAGCACTTCGGATCGAAACTGGAGGATACATGTGCAAAATCACTAATACGCAACAATTTGCCTAAGGTGCTGTGTGAAATCCGGTGGGTCGTGCAAAAAATATTCTATGTTACTGGTATCGATATCGTTTCTTAATGCAAGTTCCGTATCGGATCCTAAACAGCGCGAGACAGTAGTTCCTCTGTTTGCATTAGAATCTAGATAAAGCGAGATTACGGTCAAGTAAAACTGTGCTTATTATGTCAAATGGTGATGCGATTCCAATATGATTACATTCTCAGGATAATGGAAATGGTTTTCTTTTTAACTTTGGTTAAACAAAACTTTTACAGAATCTTGTACGAATGTTACGAGATCCAAATTTGCCTTATCGCATGGAAATCCGAAACCAACGAAGCGCTAGTTTTCATGTTCTAAACCATGCTAAAGAATAGAAAAAAAAAAACACCCAAGGCATCATGAAAGTAGGACACTGCCGCATCACCGGCTCTATAGGATGACCTTACAAATATTTTGCTATGAACTCATGTGCGCTTACATTCTTTGCGCAGAATCAACTTAAACATGCGACACAGAACCCCCCACACGCTTAACTCGAGTCAAGTTAACAAAACTTCCGACAATTACAACAGTCGATACATCACTGTTCTACTCGTTCCACTTAAACAAAATTATATTTGAAAAAAAAAGAAAGAAAAAACTTCTATACATCGAACTTCGCTCAAGTAAAAAAATAAATAAATTGTAGGTTCTGCAATTCAGCAATTATGGCTTTATTGCCAGCGTTCGCACAACTTTATAGGCGTACAGCGAGCGACGCTTGCAGTGACGAAAATCAATTTTATCTCATTGGGTTCAACGTCCGAAACTGCATAGTGGGTTTTATTATAAACAAATAGTCATAATGGAGTGTTCCGGATTAATTTAGACTACCTGAGGTTCTTTACCGTGACGTAAAATACGTTACGCGAGCACTTTTACAATATATCCCCCTCGAAATGGGAACGCTGCGGCCGAGATTCGAGCGCTCGGCGGCCAGGACCTTCAAAACGACTCATCCAGACTGAAAAGAGAGAAATATTCGAAGCAGCAACTCCTTCATCAGCCACGAATTTAACATTGATTTACTAGAGAGCCAGAGAGCTCCTATCGATCGAGCTTAGAGAGCCGCAGAGACCAGGGGAACGCTGGCCTGATGGACCCACCCACCGCCCAAAACCGCGAAGGGAAATAAAGTTTATACTACTACGCAAAAACACTGAATTTTAAAAATGATGTACAGAAACTTTATATTTTAAGGTCATTTCAAGTGCCGCGCTGCTGACAAGTGGGATAGCTGGTTGCTTGGATGTTGTCTTTAGGATTACTGAAACAAAATATGTTTTACACAGCTTCTCCCAACTTATTACATTGTCCACAAAGTAACATTAACATGTTGCAACACATAAGAAACGAAAATGAACATGGTACACCAAGACTGTGTAAATCAAGCATTTTCGAAATAGTTAACCACTTCCAACTAGAAAAAAAATTTATAATGCTTTGGTCAAACAGATGCAGGCGTAAGGTTCCATGAAGCTATTCATTCAAACTCAATAAATCGTGTCTGCTTAAAATTGGGGTGTCTGAAAGTGCTGAAGTCTGTGCATGCATTTTGTACACCACAACATGCAATACTATATCACACAGAGAGGATGCTGGGTACATTACAAAGAAGATGAAGTAATGGTATTATTTATCTAAACAATCTTTTATTTCTTTAATATTGCATGATTTATAATTATCTGTTAAATATCATTTCAAATATTTCATTTTTTATGTTATTTCACTTTCTATTATTACATTATTCAACGGCCAATCCCCCAACCAACCACTCTATGACCAATGACTTTTTGGCCATTCGGCCGTAGCGGGCAAGGTGGGGGCGCACAGTTATTCGAGCTACGAGCAGGCAAAAAAAAAATGGTCGTCTGCAATGTGGGGGAATATTGCCATCGCAGTAAATGAGTTCGAAGCCGAATGAGTCGTGGAAGTCTGATGGCTTTACTTTGTTTTTTTTTTTGTTTTTTTCTGAGCTTCTAGCAGAGCGTCTGGTTTAGTGTTCCCACATTTCGTCCTCAGGGCCAAATGTCTAAAGACCGCGAGTCTTTAGTCTAAATGCTTGTGCGGGAATCCCACAGACATGTGGCCTCTTGTTGCCAGTATACGTCAGCCACTTCCCTATTTCATCATACAGCAGAGCCTGCATAGCTGAGACGTCATTGCTGTATCGAGTCGGCACCACTCTATGGTTTTCTGTGAACACAAATATTGACCGTACATTAGATATCCTTCTGCACCGTTTACGACCGGACGTGACCTATGCGCCTCGCTTTTTGCACCGAATAAGGAAGAAGTCAACCTCCAACTGCATCTACTGTGGCACCCCAGACACTTCCGTGGAGCACTTGCTCATATTCTGTCCACAATACGATCAACAGTGAGTCCATTTTTGTACTGTTAAGCTACTTGGACAGACCTGAATTTTCCATTACGAAAATACTTTGTCCATGGTGATGCCCCGCTTAACAGCGATGTGCCTTGACAGCCCTGAGGGATTTTCTTGTAGACAGCAATTTGGTTAATATGATTTGAATTGTAGTCTTTTATGAACTATATGTGAATCGAGGGTTTGACGCCAGGACTACTTGAAGAATTACATTCTTGTGTTTTGTGTCTAGTAGTGATATTATTGTACAGTGTACATGAACTCTTACTTAACACGGTTGCATATGGGCCTATTTTTCTTGTTTTGTTTGGTTTATCTATTTCCAATTATTTTTTTAGATTAATTATTTCTGTGTGCTTGTGACAAGCGTGTGCATATTTCTCAACTGTGTATTGGAATTGCCGGCTTTAAGGGCTCCTTCCCCACAAAATGAGAGAGATATGCAACCCGTCTGCATGCTGCCGTAACCTCGGTGAACCTTTCAAGGGTGGGACGAATGCCTGGGCAATTGTACTACCTCTCGTACGCAGACGTCAGCTATGCAATTCTACTCGACTAGGCATCTCTGATAGATGTCAGATAACTTGAAATGTGGTTCTGGCCTAATGAAAACTAAGCGCAAAGAAGAAGAGACAAAAAGACCGCGAACTTGCAACTGAATTTATTACCCAGAAGCACCCATATTTTATACAAACAGGAGTGACATGCGCAAACCCATCAAGTGCACTACACGTGTAAAAGCAACGTTATTTCCGTAGGGAAAGACAAGACATGCAATCAAGATGAAAAATCATCATAGAGAATCTAAAAATTGATATTCTTTATTGTGCATTGAGACCTACGAGACACTGATACAAGAATCACTTTTTCTTTATGTAAAGCGCGTCCAGCAATTCATGTGCCACAGAATCCCGGCTCTTACCTAGCCGACGCGTATGCCCAAACTGCGGCACGCAGCCGCACGAAGCACAATGAAGTGCGAACCTGTTCCATTTTTCATCGATAAGCTGTGTTCCCTTAATCGCTCTGTCTGTCCCATCTTCTTCCGGCTTAGTTTTCCTTGTGCCTAGCCCAACATCGCATTCTGCGGAATTATACGTTAGATAACGTCAGGACCAAAACGAGACCCGTCTTCTAGCGCGCCGTGTGTCGTATATTGCTGCGACACGTCACCATTTTTCATCACAATTGCGTGTCACAAAAGTGGGGAGTATACAATGCCACTAGGCATGGCATCGCCAGCGAGATAAATGGTCGTTAGTGAAATGTGGTAAAAATGTACCGATAATGCTGAATTTCCGAGCTTAGCGAGTGTTATTCGCTGGAGGAAGTTATTGTAATTCCAACTGGGCTAATTATGAAAACGCGACTTTCTGTCAGTGCCGCCCCCAGAGAGAAATAGAGAGAGACAGAAATAACATTTATTCGTCCCAAAGGAACTAATGCCCCACTCCGGGCCTCCTGGTAGCAGGAATGAGCCCCCAGAGTTTCTGAAAACTGACGTCTCTTATGCCAACAGCTGTTAAATATTTCGTTTAGTACATGCCACAAAATCGCTGTTGACGCGATAGCCTTATTACATGAGCATAACGGTACGCTCCACTGCAGCCTCGATTAAGAGCAGTGTCTGCTGCTTCGACATACTGCTGCAAGGTTTACGCAGAGTGCGCGTCGATTCTTTCGCCGGCCAAGCGGTGACAAGAACGGCCGTCCATGGAAGCACTGCGGGCGCCGTGAATCCCAGCGATACGAGCGTAATGTGTCAACCGCGAACAGAAAATGTGGGCCGATCCTGGCGGTCGTGCAGAAAGGGTCCAAGTGCAATGGCACATACCCATGTGAACTAGCGTAGCACAGCCTGGCTAAGTCTAGCTAAGCGTGGTTGGGACTACTTAAGCTTAGTCAACCAACCCCGCCCCGGCGACAGACCATTCGACGTGGTTCGGAGCCAAGAACCGCATAACGGATTATAACGACATCACGATGGCCTACCGCCTGGTTCGCAGGACTCTCCCACCCCCGCACCCGAGGCTGAGTCGAGCGGAGGCGGTACTACTGAGACAGCTCCAGACAGGATCGCTACCGAGCCCGGGACTGATGCATCGCATGTACCGCGAGACATACCCGACCGACAAGTGGTCTGCCGGACGGAGATGGCAGATCACACGCACATCTTGTGGCTCTGCATCAAACACCCAGAGGAAGGAAGATCAAGAACGATCCCGCCGCGGCTCGAGGCAGCCGCTATGAGCTATGACCAAGACCAACAGCTCTGGGCCGTCCAGCAGGTCCTCGGGGCGCTCGAAAGGCAGGGACCCAGTGAGCCGGCAACGGCGAGCGAAGACCCGCGTCGAGTAACGGCAACCCCGTAGACGACGTAGGCTCTTGTCGGGGCGCACGAGCGCCCAACTGCAGGCATAAATAAAGTTTGTTCCGATCCAATCCAATTAAGCTTAGTCAGTCATCGATAGCCAATTGATAGCCAATCAATAGCTAATCGATAATCGATCAATAATCAATAAATTCCAGAAAACGCTGGGGATGACTTGGCAGTGCTTAGCCTAGCCCAAATACGTGGCCAATATTTTGCGATAGCCAATCGATAGCCAATCAACAGCTAATCGATAATCAATCAATATTCAATAAATTTCTGAAAATACTAGGGATGACATGGTAGTGATTAGCCTAGCCCAAATGCCAGGACTAGCTAGGTGCCCATCAGTTCCGCTGTTTCTTTAGCATTGCGCCTCCAGTGCAAGCTACGCTAATTTTTTATTTTTTTTTTGCCCTCGCATTACACATGGTGACACTGCAGTATCGCTGATTCGTGTTGTATAGTAAAACCACATACTGTATTTGTATGGTGCGGCAGAGGTATTGTACTATTTTATTTTTTATTTAGCCCCAAGATACGACATGCACTGCAATACTGGTGGAAGCGATGCAGTTCACATGTAGAAGTGAACGGCATTTTCTAAATGAAAGCAATAATATTTTTTATTTTATTATAATAGTAAAAATGTCTTAATTTCCGTAGGTGAAAAGATATTTCATTTTACTGCATAAGGTTATAAATTTCAACGTGCAGCTGTCATAACTAGCGTAAGTATAGTGTGACGGCACTGGACGTACGAATTCAAAACTTAAAAGAGTATTACCTTAGAACACCTTTTTTAAAAAAAAAATCCGCTGGTACCGTGGCACCAGGGAAAAGATAGCGGCCAAACAACACGTTGATGTGGGGTAATTTTTCGGGCTCTTTGGGTAGACAAATTGCGAATACTCAAAAACATTTTAATGACGTCAAAGTTGGGGTGCAAAGAGAAATCCCAAACCCCCTCTAGTACACGGCCTTCGACAGTCAAGGCCGTATTGAATCACATGTGCTTACTTTTGTTACTTTAATTTCGGTGTGCCATTTCTTATGCACATCTTTCAAGCAGCGTAAATTCCCCATGTAATTTGTTGCGATTGAATTAATGTTACTTGCTTGCTTGCGGGACACTCCAGAGAAATGCTTGAGCAGTTGGTGTTAGAATGTCCAACTTTCGGCAGATGTCGGTGTGTGCTGCCGAGCAAATTTCAAGACACACTAAAGCGAAAGAATAAAAAAGATTAGACTGATTAAGCAGTGCTTGAAAACTCTGTTGTCGGTTATTAGAAGAGAAAATGAAGGCGAAAATATCATTTTTTAAATTTCGCGCCGGAACTCGCACGTCGGCACGGATTTCGAAGTAATTTTTTCGCATTCTGGTGGCGTTGGCTTAATAAAATTTCCCGAAACTTGCCACATTAAGTCTTTGGCTCCTTTGTAACACAATATAGTCGATCTTTACCGCTAAATAATTACCTAGGTGAATTACCTAGAACTGATGAGGCCTATACAGTGCTGACTAACGGCCACGTCCTCTGCTACAGAGGTCTCCCAGATAAGAGAGAATTCGAAGTAGGATTTCTAGTCCATAAGGACATAGCGGGCAACAGTGATGAATTCTACAGCATTAATGAGAGGGTAGCATTCGTCGTAATAAAGCTTAATAGGAGGCATAGAATGAAGGTAGTACAAGCCTACGCCCCAACCTCCAGTCACGATGATGAAGAAATAGAACAGTTTTATGAAGATGTTGCATTAGCAATGAGAAAGGTGCAAACTGAGTATACGGTAGTCATGGGCGACTTCAATGCAAAAGTGGGGGGAAAGCAGGCTGGTCAGCAAGCAATTGGCTAATACGGCATCGATTCTAGGAACACTAGAGGAGAGATGTTGGTAGAATTCGCGGAAAGGAATAGGCTACGAATAATGAATACCTTCTTCAGGAAGCGCAGCAACAGCAAGTGGACCTGGAAAAGTCCTAATGGAGAAACAAGGAATCAAATGGATTTCATACTCTCTGCCGATCACAGCATAGTACAGGATGTAGAAGTGTTAGGTAGGGTAAAGTTCAGTGACCATAGGTTAGTGAGGTCTAGGATTTCTCTCAATTTGAAGAGAGAAAGAATAAAATTAGTGAAGAAGAAACAGGCCGACCTAGACGCAGTAAGGGTGAAAGCAGACCAATTCAGGCTGGTGCTCGCAAACAAATATGCAGCTTTAGAACAGGAAGATAAAGACAACATAGAGGTAATGAATGAAACCGTAACTAGGTTGATCTCAGAAGCAGCAATTGAAGGGGGAGGTAAGGCACCAAGGCAACCAGTAGGTGAAATCGAGGGTTTGACGGAAGCCCGTCTGGTCGGGATGAAACATGAAGCAACAAAATGACAGACACCGACCAAAAGAAAAACTAAAAAATAATAAAACTGAATAAAAGACGTTCCGGCTTCGCTACGGAAGCCTTGTTCACAATGACCAACCAGTAGGTAAGCTCTCCCAAGTAAGAAAGGACCTAATAAAGAAACGGCAAAACATGAAAGTCTCAAACTCGAGAGATAAGATAGAATTCACAGAACTGTCGAAACTGATCAACAAGAAGAGAGTAAGGGATGTCCGAAATTATAATGTGGAAAATATTGAGGAAGCAGTAAAATATGGGCGCAGCATCAAATGAGTGAGAAGAAAACTTGGCATAGGACAAGGCAAAATGTATGCACTGAAAGATAAGCAGGGTAATATCATCAGCAATTTCGATGACTTAGTAAAAGCAGCGGAAGAATTCTATACAGACCTGTAGAGTCCCCATAGCAGCCAAGCTACTTTCATTCGAAGTAGTGATGAACAGGATACAGATGTTCCTTCTATAACTAGCGATGAAGTTAGCAGGGCCTTGAAAGACATGACCAGGGGAAAAGCTGCCGGAGAAGATGCAATAACAGTCGATTTAATCAAACATGGAGGAGATATGCGTGAAAAGCTTGCGGCCCTTTATACGCAATGCCTCACAACTTCAAGTGTACCAGAAAGCTGGAAGAACGCCAACATTATACTAATCCATAAGAAGGGAGACGTTAGAGAATTGAAGAATTATAGGCTCATTAGCTTACTTTCAGTGTTGTATAAAATATTCACCAAGGTAATTTCAAATAGAATCAGGGCAGCACTTCAGCCAACCAAGAGAACAGTCTGGCTTTAAGAAGGGATATTCTACGATGGATCATATCCATGTCATCAACCAGGTAATAGAGAAATCTGCGCAGTACAATCAACCTCTCTATATGGCTTTCATAGATTATGAAAAAGCATTTGATTCAGTAGAGATACCAGCAGTCATAGAGGCATTGCATAATCAAGGAGTAAAGGAGGGATATGTGAGTATATTGGGAAATATGTACAAAGATTGCACAGCAACCTTGGTTCTCCACAACAAAAGTAGAAAGTTACCTATAAAGAAATGGGTCAGGCAAGGAGACACAATCTCTACAATGCTATTCACTGCATGCTTAGAAGAAGTGTTCAAGCTCTTAGACTGGGAAGGCTTAGGAGTGAGGATCAACGGCGAATATCTCAGTAACCTTCGGTTTGCAGATGACATTGTCCTATTAAGCAACAATGGGGACGAATTACAGCAAATGATTGAGGACCTTAACCGAGAAAGTGTAAGAGTGGGGTTGAAGATTAATATGCAGAAGACAAACATAATGTTCAATAGCCTGGCAAGGGAAGAAGAATTCAGGATCGCCAGTCAGCCTCTAGAGTCTGTAAAGGAGTACGCTTATCTAGTTCAATTACTCACAGGGGACCATGATCATGAGAAACAAATTTACAGAAGAATAAAAGTTGATTGGAGGGCATACGGCAGACATTACCAAATCCTGACTGGGAGCCTACCACTGTCGTTGAAAAGAAACGTGTACAATCATTGTATTCTACCGGTGCTAACATATGGGGCAGAAACTTGGAGGTTAACAAAGAAGCTCGAGAACAAGTTAAGGACCACACAAAGAGCGATGGAACGAAAAATGTTAGGCTTAACGATAAGAGACAGGAAGAGAGCGGTGTGGACCAGAGAGCAAACGGGGATAGCCGATATTCTAGTTGACATTAAGCGGGGGAAATGGAGCTGGGCAGGCCATGTAATGCGTAGGATGGATAACCGGTGGACCATTAGAGAGAGAGAGAGAGAGAGAAACGAGAAGAGAAAGGTAGGGAGGTTAACCAAGGACGTGCCCGGTTGGCTACCCTACGCTTGGGGAGAGGGAAAGGGGAAGAATAGATAAGGAGCGAGAATACGAAAAAAAAAACACACACATAAAGAGTCAGTTATTCACACAGTCAGTCGCAGAGGAAGGTCCACTCTCACAAGCGCTCATAAAGTCCAGTCTCCTTCAAGAACTGAAGAAGAGCTTTTGTGGCCTTTCGCATGCAGGAATGCGTAGGCCATGGTCCCAGAATCTTTTCCTCTGACAGCACTCTGCTATCTAACATGCTGAGTTGAGTTTGAAGAATCCGTCGTTGAGCGTCAAAAGCTGGGGAATAACACAGAAGGTGCTCTAGCGTCTCATCGCAGCCGCACAAATTGCATGCCGCATTGTTAGCCATTCCTTTTAGGAATGAATAGGAATTTGTAAATGCGACGCCCAACCACACGCGACACAGTAAAGTTGCTTCACCACGGGAGAGTCCAGGTGGCAGGTGAAGTCGCAATTTAGGGTCGAGAGAATGCAAGCGTGAGTTGCTGAAACCTGGTGAATTCCATCTTTGAAGTGTGATGTGGCGAGCAAGTGATTGAAGTTGCCGCGCAGCGTCCGTTCTTGAGAGTGGTACAGGCACTCGCTGATGTTTTTGATGAGCCGAGCGAGCAGCTTCATCGGCGCTGTCGTTGCCAACAATTCCGCAGTGGCTCGGCAACCACTGAAATACGATGTCCTGTCCTTTCTAAATCGCATGGTGATGAGCTTGTCTTATTTCGTACACTAGCTGTTCGTGTAACCCGTGACGTAGGGCAAACTGCAAAGTTTGTAGGGCTGCTTTCGAATCGCAGAAAATGGCCCAGCGATTTGGTGGTTGCTGGAGCACGTAATGGATTGCACCTTGAAGAGCCGCAAGTTCTGCTGCTGTCGACGTGGTGTTGTGAGAGTACTTAAATTGTAAAGAGACGGCGTCCGATGGAACAACCACTGCTCCGGTTGAACTGTTGGAATTAGTGGAACCGTCCGTGTAAATATGTATTCGGTCAAGATAAGACTCGTGTAGGCAAAGCAGGGACAACTGCTTCAGGGCTAAGGGTGACAGGTCTGATTTCTTAGCAATCCCAGGAACTGAGAGGCACACGCGAATTTGCCGGAGACACCACAATGCCGATGTTGGGCGTTTTGCAGGCTTGAAGCCAGAAGTTATCGACTCGTGTTGTCTCGTCACAATACTACAGTATGTAGCCTGTGGTCGTCGCGCTGGCAAACTGGCTAAATGGTGGGATGGTAGTCGTGAAAGGTGTCGAATGTGCGCTCTTAGCGTCTCTGCGACGATATGGGTGGTGATTGGATGCTCCTGTGCAATGACAATCGTCGCAGCTGTCGAAGAACATCTCGGGAGGCCAAGACATGTCCGAAGTGCCTGGGCTTGTACGCTCTGTAGTGCAAGGAGATTAGTCTTGCATGTGTTCGACAAGACTGGAAGACTGTAGCGAAGAAATCCGAGAAATAGTGCCGTGTAGAGCTGTAACATAGAGCGCACGGATGGTCCCCACGATTTTCCAGCTATGAACTTAAACATATTCTCAATACAAATGAGTTTTTTCTTCATATTGGAGACATGGGGACTCCAGGTGAGGTCTCGATCCACAATAACGCCTAAAAACCTGTGAGTTTTCTTATATGCAATTGAGTGGCCCTCGATGCGCACCGAGTAGAAATACATCGGTTTTCATGTAAATGCCACTAGTGCACATTTTTCCATAGATATTGTCAGACCTTGTCGGCGAAGGTATGCCACTGTCAGAGTTGCTGCTTTCTGTATTCTAGCGCGCACTTGTGGCCGTGTCACGCCGGACGCCCAGATGCAAATATCATCTGCGTAGAGCGAGACATTGGCGGTCTGTGGTAGCGTTTCGGTAAGCCCCACTAGAACGAGGTTGAAAAGAGTCGGACTCAACACTCCGCCTTGTGGGACACCACGACTGGAAATATATCTATTTGTCGGGCCATCTTCTGTAAGAACAAACACTGATCTCCTTGAGAGATAGCTCCTAATCCATCTAAAAACGTGGCCTCCAAGTTCTGCAGCCTCAAGAGCTTGGAGAATGACTTCGTGGGTTACGTTGTCGTAGGCACCTTTTACGTCTAAGAAGAGTGCCACAGAGAGACACTTCATAGCTTTTTGTTGCTGCACGGAGGTCACAAGATCAATGACGTTGTCTATTGAAGACCGTCCACGTCGAAAACCAGTCATAGCATCAGCGTAGATGTTATAGTATTCAAAGTACCACTCCAGACGTGTCAGTAACATCCTCTCCATGACCTTACCGATGCAACTCGCAAGTGCAGTCGGTCGGTACGATGTAAGGTCCAGCGGAGACTTTCCAGGCTTCAGTAGAGGCACCAATCGGCTGCACTTCCACTCGTCGAGGACTATGCCGTCATGCCAAGACTTATTGAAGATATCCAGCAAACAGCATTGCGCTGTTGAACCCAAGTGTCTTATGGCAGCGTAGGTCACCCCGTCGGGACCGGGTGATGACGACCGCCTGCACATAGCCAAAGCCGCTTGCATTTCTTCCATAGTAAAAGGCACTTCCATACTTTGATCTCTCGCGACAGGGACGTCATGTAGCGAGAGGTCCATCAGTGGAACGATGTCACCAGTAACCTTTGCACAAAAATCACCAGCGACTTCAAGCTCTGGTCGACTTTGATGTAGAGCGAGTGCTGTGAAGGGACGATGTTGTTGTGGAAGTGATCGAAGACCTTCTCCACACTGGGGATAACGGCTTGCGAGGATCCAGGGAATCGCAAAAGCTCTTCCATCGTCGGTCCTGAAGTTTGTTCATCTCACGCTGAATTTCTTTCTGAATGCGTCGGGCTTCCCTCAAGTCATAAACAGACTTAGTACGCCTATATCGCCTCTCGGCCCGCCGGCGGATCGCACGAAGCCTCTCCAGTTCTTTGTCGAAATCTGTGCGTCTTGTCGATGGTGTATACGTCCGCGTAGAAGCCTGCAGCGCTTGTATGATAATGTCTTCAAGGGGCTCGGAATGTTCCTGTCTGCACTTGTCCTCGATCGAAAGTTGGTATGCTTGCCAGTCAGTCTGTCTTGACAGCATAGGCGAACTAGAACTGTCAAAGCCTCTGACATTAATGTAGGTAGGCATATGGTCACTGCCATGAGTTTCAATGTCTGTGAACCATTGAACTTTAGAATGTAAACTATGAGACACTAATGTCAAGTCCAAACAGCTACTGTAAGTCGCCCCTCGGAGATAAGTCGGACTGCCATCGTTCAAAACTCTCAGTCCGTGCTCGGCAGCGAGATCAACTAGACTCGTGCCTCGTTGATTAGTCCTGAAGCTTCCCCAAAGTGGATGATGGGCGTTAAAGTCACCCATGATTATCCAAGGACCTGGAGTTTTCATGAGTATGTCGTTTAGTCTCTGACGATCAAGTCGACGTGATGGTGATAGGTAGGCGCCTATTAGTGTGAAGGAAACCTTCTTTACACAACAAATTGACTTCGTTCAACACATGATGAAGAAACAAATGACTCGTAACCCGACAGTCGAATTGTTCTTGAAAAATGGGGTTCACAAATGATGATAATCGGGAACTTGTTCTCAAAAACATAGTGCCGAAATTCTGAAATCCGTGACTGCAGACCTCTGGCATTCCATTGAAGTATGTAAGCGCCCTTGACTTGTTCCCGGAAAGGTCGCAGTGGTTGTGGATGGCAAGCCATCTTGTTACTGTAGACCTGCAAGTACTGGTTCAAGGGAGTCCAGGACTTGCAGTGCGCATTTAGCGGATGGTGTTTGCATGGTATTCAGAAGGGAGCGGATAAAACTCACCAGGGACCTCAGAACAGCAACGACTTGGACTTCTTGGGCAGCTTGATTATCTGCTGCCGAATTAGCGCTCGGCGGTAGTCGATGCTGTCGATCCTCTGAGAAGTGTGCCTGGGGTAGAGCAGGCCAAGCAGCTTCAGATTTTTGCTGAGCTTCGGTATTCTTCTGACCATGTAGGTGTAGGGTGCTTGGCGGTGGCGGCGGTGGCGGTGGCGTGAAGGAGCGCTCTGGGGGCAAAACAGTACTTTTTTCTTTCTTGGAAGTGCGCCGTCGACGGGAACGTCGTCTTTTAACAGTCGTTATCGCTTCCTTTCGTGACAAGCCGTCCTTTACCATTTGCCTCAAGATTCTCTTCTCCTTCTTGATTAGTGGACAGTAGTTTGATGAGGCATCATGATCTCCATTGCAGTTTCTGCATTTCAGGGTACTCGCTTTGCAAGACTCTGCTGTGTGGGGTTCGGCACAACGCGGGCAAGTTGGCTTGTTGTTACATACCCCACTCACGTGGCCCATTCTCAAGCACTTGTGACATTGAAGAGGTCTCGGGATATATGCTCGAACGACATGGCGAAAATGACCAACCTTCACATGTGAAGGAAGGCAGTCGCCTTTGAAGATCACCTTGACGCAACGGGAGTTGCCTATTCGGCTAACTTGCAGTATGTTCGTAGTGTCAGCAGCTGGCTTGACCAGGACAGGAAGGTCAGTATTCGGTATAGAGATGTCGATATCATATATGACGCCCGTTGTCATGCCTCTGTCCTGCGGGATGTAAGCGCGGACTCTGATGTCGCCAATCTCCGTGACGGTTTGCAAGGTATGCAAAGCGGCCGGTTGCTCGACGTCTATGGCCAGGACATTCTTACGGGGATTAACTCGAATGTCGATTATCTGATTCGGCACGAGAGCTTCAAGACGTACCGAGATGACTTGCCTATTGATGCTCCTCAGGTTGGCCGAAGGATCAATGGGAACAAACAATATAGTGTGGCGCGGCGGACCACAGGAGGCCTTCACGGTTGACGTACTTCCCGGCGAAGACCCACCGAGGATTCTCCTCTTCGCCTTGCGTTTCGCCATAGGGACAAAGCCGTCCTCGCTGTCAACGCTACTCGCCGTATACAGTTCAGTGCTGTTACTGGCGGTGTCATCATCTCGGCTGTTCCGCTTCCTTGAGGCCGACGTCGAAGGCAATGCCATGTCCGGACTACCAGAATACCGGAATACCATGTCTGGACCATTAGAATACCGGAATACCATTAGAATGCCATTATAATACCGGAATACCATGTCTGGACCATTAGAGTTACAGAATGGATACCAAGAGAAGGGAAGCGCAGTGGAGGGCGACAGAAAACTAGGTGGGGTGATGAAGTTAGGAAATTTGCAGGCGCAAGTTGGAATCAGCTAGCGCAAGACAGGGGTAATTGGATATCACAGGGAGAGGCCTTCGTGCTGCAGTGGACATAAATATAGGCTGATGATGATGATGAATTACCTAGGCTTTAACAGACGCCGTTAACATCTATGGCGTCACGGCGGGCTTTTGCAAGAACTGTAAGGAGGCGTCGTACCCGTCTTTCGTTTTTACCCCTTTTCTGGCTTACCAAACGTTTTCTCGTGGTAAGGGGGGTGTTTTTGGCATTGTAGACGGGTGATTTACTAATACAGAAGAAATCAGTTTTCTCTTTAGTGTCCCTTCCAACAACTACATCTTGCACGAGCTGCGCTTTATGATATCTTGTTTCCCAAGGGTCGGGCGTCAACTAGTAGTGGAATTCTTGTCACCCACAAGACTAGACTCTCGTCTGTAACGCGGGTTCTCTGCCTGTGACTGTGTGGTGGGTGTTTATTCCTCGCTATTTTTAAAGCGCAGCTTTTTTTGCCTCTTCCTTCGACATTTCCACTGTTGTTGCCTTGCATGCCGCGTCGGGGGGTTGTTGAGAGCTCACGGCAGGGGTGCGGGAGACGAGACAGGCGACGTCAACGATGTTTGAGTACAGCGGGGCCACAGTGCCCTCTGACGCGCTCTGGGGGACGCAAAAATGCCCTCTAGACGCCTTAATTAGCCGTGACCCTCCCGCAAAAGCACTGCAGGAGCTGCCGCGCTTGCCTCTGTGCTCTCGCGCAACAGCAACGACAGTCCAGGGAGGAGGTAGGGATAATGTTAGAGAGAGAATAGAGAGAGAGGAGGCAGGGAATGGGTGAAATCGGATCCCGTACCGACGCATTCAGGAAACTGGTGATTAACCTTACCCCTCTGCGCTCGTGGAAGTTCACCTAGCATGACACGGGAGAAACAAAATGCGTCGTTAGAAAGCATTGCTCATTTGGGCTCTCTTCAGCAAAGCAGATTGATTGTCCAGTTCTGCGCAGCATTACTGACTCTGCAAACAAAATTTCATCGCGTGGGTATCTCTCGTTGCCCAATGAATACCTTCACACGTAGAGATCGCCGGAAATGAAGAGGCTAATCGGCTGGCTTCAACTTGCGCTCATAACGACTGTGCCTGCCATGAAATTTTGTGCAAGCTTGATGACGCTTGTCTGCTGACTCGTCGCCACCTACTCAAGCAGCATCCGGACCAGCGCGTCGCAAATGGAACCTTCCCGCCCCGCGTTCGCGGTCGAGGCTTGCCTCGTCGCGCTAGAACGCAACCCCTGAAGATAATTAAGGGTTGGCTGTGTGAATGTGTGCGAACGTTTATACAGACAAGGACGTGTGGCCAATACATCGTGTACGTCTTGCGGTTGCTGTGAGACACTTCAGCACATCGATATTGGAGTGTCCCGCTTTCAGTGCGCAGCGCATGCCGCTAGTGAGGGACTATTATCTCCTTGGCCTGCGGTGTACGACATTAGACGAATGTTTGCACTCCAGTGGTTGTGCGTCTCGACGCGATCAGACATATCACGCCCTCCTTACTTTTCTAGAATTCGTTTGTAACTCAGAGACTATTTCTTTTATTTTATCTTTCTCTTTCTTTCCTCCCCTTCTTCCTATCTTCCATATCTATGCCGCCAACATCACCGCCAAGCACCGCCAATAAACGGAAACAGCAAAGAAAGCTCCGCTTACATAGATTCCCACAGCGCTTGGGATCTGCATCTTTTATTTATTCCTTTATTCCCTTCTTCTCTATTTCTCTTTTTTTCCGCCGCAAGCTGGTGGACGTAGTGACCCTTTTAGTAGACAACTGCTAGCCCACTTTTGTTTCTCTTTGTGATGTTTGTATTATTTACGTGATTAATAATGACAACAAAAACGTGCGCTATCCTCATCGCAAACTGTTTACAGAGCACAACACTGACCTCTATCTCTCCACACGCATATGAGTTTGTTTTCTTGCAATTTGAACACAGACTCTATATTCAAGCCGTTTATTTTACTTTGGGTGGCACAGGAACTTTCCAAAGTAGGGCCAGTAGCATGCATGGAATTGTTGAAAAGGTGCAAGTTCTTCACCTATCGATTACGATGTTTTTCAGGTAAATGGCTTATCCGTAGTAACCGTGTCTACCGTATCCATATCCACCGTATCCGTAACCGCCGTAGCCGTGACCGCCGTATCCGTATCCACCGTATCCAGCGCGCCCGTAGGCCGGAACACTTTTGCCGTGGGCACTTAAATAGGGCGCAGCGGCGGGGAGGCTGGTCTTAGTTCCAGGTTCGTTGGTCTTGACGACGGCGCGGAACCCGAGCTTGTCGGCCACGTAATGGACCTGCCGGTGGCGGCCGTCGATGTCGCCGAGGTAGTAGGAACCGTGCACGGGGCCGTACGCGTGTCCTGCTTCGTGGCGGCCGTTGACGGCGCCGTAACCGTTGACGATGTCGTAGCCGAACCGGTAGTGTCCGTAGTCCTGATGGGAAATATTTTAAAGACAAATATGCGGCAGGGATGCAAAGATGAAAATCTTCTCGTTGGACGTGATTTAAAGAATACTTGTGCAAGACAAATACATAGAATAGAACCTGCCACGCGCTCGTCGTGGTTATTGGGTTCCCGTTCTACGCGGCGTCGGCTTTGTGGTAGCACTTATTATTTTTGAGAGTGTAGATGAGAAACTGAAAAATGCTAAATTAACCAGTGTCCGAACGGTTAACCGTACTGTCGTTGCTTGCCAAAAAGCCTTATGAACTGGCCTTCAGGCGCACCATTCTGTAAGCATGTTTTTTTTTGTTTTATTTATATTTTCTAAATAAGCAAGACACGTTCACTTGTCGTTTGCGTATCCGAGAAACTGGGATTTTTACTAATTTGGAAGTGAAGCATAACAGTGTACTGATGTACCGTACAGGAAACGTGGCTTCACGTCAAGAGCTATCATGCGGTATCAAATATCATGTAAAAATGAAGAACGAGATAGGCGCCAATAAAGTGCTTATATGAGCAAACCTTTAGAGTCATCTACCGTAACATGAGGCGCATTAATGGTCGCCGCACTTACATCTTGTTTTCTGTATGTTTTGCTGGATCCGCCATGGTGTCCTCCAGCGTAACCCCCAAAAGCGACGACTGCGACGCCTAGGAAGACGACAACCTGGAAGCCCCAAAAATAAGCACCACGGCCGAAGTTTATAACTATGCAAGCACACTCACTTCCCTCCAGAGCGCGCGCGCTGACACGCGTGTCGGCTGTTAAAGGGGTTCACGAAACGAGGAGTGCCACATATTCATAGCACGGAAGACCCATAATTATAAAGCTTCCGTTTTCACCAATAAGCGCGAAGCCGGCCAAATGTTGAATTCAATCCCTCGCGATGATTCGCAGAGCAACGAGACTCTGCGACGCAACTTCAATGCGAAAACGAACAAATTACGCGTGCAGGTCATGACAGTTAGTGGCGAAACCCAAATCACATAAGTCATTCAACGAACAGTGTAGAAATAATATACGCACTGCGAGTGGCTGGCTGCTATTTTCGATCGCAATTCGTTTCTAGCCAAGTTCACCTTAACAGTTATCAATAGCCCCAAAGTGTTGCAGTTGTCAAACGACAAATTTAAAGCTTGCTCAGCCTTTTCTTTTGTCATTTGCGTTCTCATCTACATTAGTCGCACCATGCCATGCACGCACGGCAAGAAATTTCGACATTTTGGAAGGTTTGTCTCATATTGCAAAGGTCCGCGCTTACTTAATATTAAACCAGAGCAGCGCATATGCAGCTTGGCTGACGAGAACTGCGCGTCAAATGTAATAAAGTTTTAGCGTTTAAACAGCGTTTGACTCCTTGCTTATGACCGCAACTTGCGACCGAATGGACTATAGACTAACGGTAACATTAAACTCACCTGGCGGGTACATGTACCGGGTGTTTAAAAAAATGGATTTGTAAATGAGACAGTGTGGGGGTTCCAGCAGGTACAGACGCCAAGCACAAAAAATAGAAACGCACAGAACAACACCAGCGTTGTCCTGTGCGTTTCTATTTCTTGTGCTTGCGTCTGTGCCTGCTAGAACCCCCACACTGTCATCATGCACCAACTGGCCCAGCAAACCATGTGCACTTGTAAATGAGCTTCACGCATATATCAAGTGTGATGGTTTACAAGAAAAACAGTAAACAATAAAAAATTACCTCGGCAACGGATCACAATTAAGAAGGCCCCAGTTGGCTCGCCTCGGTCGCAGATTAACTAGTGATTATTATGGAATAACAGCACCAGGATAGACAATTCACAAGTACGCGAGCATCACACAAAAACAAGACTCATTAGCAAAACATTGTATTCACTATAAAACTAAAGTATCATGACAGGTTACACTACATAACTGAAAGAAGCACGGCAACCACAATGTGCTGCCTATATTCTATAACCACCACTCAGTCCGTGCCTTGTCCCTTTGATGAAAAGGAGAAAACGTCTAAACAGACAGCAGAGTACGTTACTTTTGGCAAAATATTTACGATGTTCTTTAGTTACCGCGTTCACATTAACACAAAGGTATAGAAAGACGGGTAAATACCCCAAAAGTATGACAAAAAAGGTAGCTGTCGCGGTCACGACCATTTGTACAGTAATTCGGATCTCCGGGTAAGTCGAACTACATCGTTCACAGGCGTGGTTACCTGAGTGAGCATGTTTCCAACGTCCAGGAGTTCTTGCAACTGACTTCTAGCGGCTACGGCGCGCCTGGTTTTATAAGTCTCGGCCAACCTCTCCCATATTGGCAGTCGTTGTTCGGCCCCCCAAGAGAGTCTCCCTAGGCTGGCGGCTATTTCCCTGGAATGCTGCATTTCGTGTCTTTGGGCTCACACACACGCTACAAGTGTCCATGCCGTACACACCGCCATTCAGTTACCTGCTCTGCGAAGCCGGTTTCACTCGGTTGTTGCTTCGGCGTTGCTGCTTTGATAGGGTTCTGATCTCGTGCATGACTTGCGCTGGAACCGCGCCAGAAGAGAAAGCAGAAAAACTCATACTGGTGACCTTTTGGCCAAGGTAACTATGAAAACGCTTTGAGATCACTAGGTTTCGTGTCCTAATTCTCTATATTCAGCATTTGAACTTGATCTTTTTAGATAGGGATTCGTGTCTTCAATTCGACTCAAACCTTTTGGGCGCCTTTATGACGTCGGCTATAATCACAGACAGAAATGTTTTCCAACCTCATGTGCAGTGCGACTTGGAAGCTAACGTTATAACGTGTACTGTGTCCCTAACGCAGCAGGTTGACTTTTATGTAATGAGAGAGCAATCATTGGCCTCCACATACCAGTCCACTAGTCTACTAAAGCCTGAAGCGCTGTGTTTATGTTTTTGCTTGTTCATTTTGTTAAAATAAGATCAGTAACGTAGGGGACCAGTGGCAGGATTCGCCGACCGCTCTTTTTGTAAGAGGTGTTTGTGATTGGCTGGACTTAATTCGTCGTCATTCGCTATTGTGAGCGGCCGGCTATCGTTTTAGCGAATGTTTCTTGCACGCTAAACGCTTTGCAAATCATACTCTAATTGACTTCAGAGTGATGATGGACTACGCAAAAGTGATGGATAAGTTACCTCGCCATCGCAGAATGGTTCACGGCTGGGCCTGCCAATTCACTATGGAAATCTCAACGTGGGACACAGTAGCACCCGTCACGCCTACTTCGTGCCCTGTGCAGTGCCTACATAAGACATTAAATACTTCACAAGAGTTCGATACTAAATCTTTCTCAGCTAAACTTATGGCAAAATGTTCTGAGCTAGATTAAAGAATTCGTAGCAAGCCATCCTTAACCTGTTCTGGTAGTGTGAACCCCGCCCTATATATCACCAAAAGTTGCGTTGTGGGCCAACTCCCATATTTATTGCGAATATCATTCTTGCAATTGTTCGACAAGGGGCGCTATAACGTAACATGATTCCAAACTGTTTTGATTCCAATTTCCGCAATTAGCCTCCACGATTGGTCAAAACATTTTCTGGCCACTCCCAACTTCGCCTGTCTGTCACGCGACGTCACGAAAACCACGATAGCGATAGATATAACGTGTACACACTGATTATGCATGATTAAACCGACCGCACAAAAGAAAAATCATCATTCCTGATTCGATGCCTTTTCACCATTAGCCCTCTGCTATTGGTCCAATGTTTTCGGGCTGCGCCCACTGCGCCTGTCTGTCACGCGACCTCACAAAACGACAACTAACCGCGTCAAAGTGACGTGTACGCGAAAAAAAAAGCATTAATATGCCGAACAAAACTGAAAAATTTTCTGAATAGCCAGAGACTGCTTCGTTCCGAAAGGAATAGAAGATGGCTGCCAACCGATCGCTCAGGCCCTCGCTACTCGCACCTGGTGGTGAGCATGTATTTATTTGTGCATGGTAAACCTTTTTGCGTGGCATTAAAACGATATCGAGCCCTTTCGGCATACATACGACATCGCTCTGCCAGCTCTTCCTTGCTGAGGATCCGTTTTAGCGGCATTCTTATCCTTCCGTTGCACGCCGCCGCGATTTTCGACCAGCCACCGCAAGCTAAGTAAGGCGAAGCGGACCAAACGGAGAAGCCGGCACCACCCTCTTCATACGGTTATCTATTTTCACCGTGCTGGCTCGGCCCCATCAAAACCCTCTCCACTAGAGCGTCCTCCTCGCATCTTGTCAGCCAATTAGATAAGAAAAACTGCTGAGTGTAGACAATGTTATTGGTTTTGAAAGCGAAGAAAGGTGACCTCCTATAAACGAGGAGAGTGTTTGACTGGGTTGTTCAGACAAGGCTGCGGGTCACCGCCCGATGCTTGCGTCGATGGTTACGTAAATTGGACGTCAGGAGTTTGGAATCAAAACAGTTTGGAATCATTTTACGTTATAGCGCCCCTGGACTGCACTCGAGTTCCGTCCAGATATTTAGATTGCGCCACCATCGCGATAGGCCCACATTTTTAGACTTCATGAGTTTGAAAAATTTTCAGTTTTGTTGGCATATTAATGCATTTTTTTTTCGCGTACACGTCAGTTTGACGTGGTAAGTTTTCGTGGTTTTGTGAGGTCGCGTGACAGACAGGCGAAGTGGGCGTAGCCAGAAAACATTGGACCAATAGCAGAGAACTAATGGTGAAAAGGCGTCGAATAAGGAATGATTATTTTTCTTTTGTGCGGTTTAATCATGCATAATCAGTGTGTACACGTTATATCAGATGGGGAGCTATCGCGGTTTTTGTGAGGTCGCGTGACAGACAGGCGAAGTTGGGAGTGTCCCAAAAATGTTTTGACCAGTCGTGGAGGCTGATTGCAGAAATTTGAATCAAAATAGTTTGGAATAATTGTACGTTATAGCGCCCCAGAAATGTGGACCTAACCTCGTTCACGGCGCTCTGCAACAAAAAGAAAGAATACTGTAAAATTTATCCGGTGCTGGGCGGAAAAGAGCGCGCACCACACCGGTTCCTCAAGCGCAGCTGCCCGACACAGTCGCGTGCTGCGCCACGAACGCCCACAAGAGGGAGGTATTGATTCTCAGTGTTCACACGCACCGGCGGGACATGTGTCTCGGAGGCCACGCCCGGCCTTCGCGTGATGAAATGAGGAAATGTGCAGGCGCAACTTGGAATCAGCTAGCGCAAGACAGAGGTAATTGGAGATTTTTGGGAGAGTCCTTCGTCCTGCAGTGGACATAAAAATAGGCTGATTATGATGATGATTTTGCAGTGAAACGTATTTATATTTGATCCGATGAATTGAGACAGGTGTTGCATCTATCAATAGTATCAAACAATACCTACTGGTGAATGTCATCTCAAAACAACATTTTATTGCGAGTGTACAATTGACAACTTATCTTGTACAGCCGACGACGTGAAGTATACGAAACTATTGGAAAACTATTTGAACTTTCGAATAGTTCATGACTATTCCATTCGATGACCGAATCAAACAGTGAATATTCGATTCGAGCACCCAATTGAATAGGACAGTATTCGATTCCTTATTCGAAAGTTTCGAATTTTCGCCCACCCCTACTGCTCTTTTTCTCAAAACGTCCAAGCACGGGAGAACGCAAGGCCTCCCTTTTAGGATTTGACGTTGCTGCGTAATAACACCCCGAAGGCACGAACTCCGCTGAGCTGCTTCGTCAGGCAAGCTTCCGAGTCCGGTCGGGATATTGTTAACCATCAGGCGCAGTCGACATTGTACTCAAAGCAATGTACGCCTCTTTTATTCAAGGGAGGGGACCTGGCGCCAAATTCGCAAAGCTTTTTGTTCGTAATTGCCCTTTGCCATTGACCGGCCACCTTCGCTGAGATGTCCAGCATCAGGATTGGCTGAAATTCGCTCATGCAGACAATTCCAGCGTCATAGTTTTTTTGTATTGTGGAACCTGGGTCCGAAATCACAAACCTTCTTGTTCGTAAGAGATGTTTCCCATCAGTAGGCCGCCTTCGTAAATATTGTGTCTAACATACATCTGCGTGTCACTATGCGAGCAGTGTGCCCACGCGTACAGTTGCAGCTGCAGGGCATATGTACGTAAGTGCGGACATTTCAATATGGCATAAAATTCACCGACTTCACCTGTGAACCAGGCCGCTTCGTGGCCGTGTCGACAGCTCTTTTGTATTTCACACTAATTGTAACAGTTAAGTGCAACTAAAAGGAATGTATATAGCGCACACATGGCTAGTTATCCGTTTTTTAAACTCATGAGTTACAGCGCCGTCGTGAGCGGCTCGTCACTTGCCTAAATCTGCGTAGAGGACATCAGTCACGTTTCTTGAACGAAGGGTGATATGCTGGGAACTAGTGGTTGTGACAAGCTCACACAATCGTGTGACCGAACACTAGCGCTTCCGAGGCCACTTCAGCCGGGCTAGATGATCACGCTGTATTGCTACTGCAATACATAAGATATAGCAGCATGCCACACTTCTTTGTTTGCTTCTCTATTTTTCGTGTAATTTTCTCTGATGGAATCAGGAATGATGTAAGACTGGGAGAAGTTGTAACTTTTGCAGTCAAGGCTTCGTGTCGCCGCTTTCGCTTCGTAGTAGTCAACGACGCCTTTGTGGTGCACGCGTCGGAGCATATGCCAAGATATTCCACCTATCCCGTTGCGGGCGACCAAGCTTGCGTTCGCAGTGCCATGTAGAATGCGGCGAACACGCTATGTGTATGTCAGAACACGGCGAAAACGCGATGAGTCATGTAGCAGAGCCCGAGCGGCCCAGAAACTTCCTATGCGCGTCCTGCGCTTACCCGCACGTCTATCGTTCATGATGGTGCCGGGAACCCAATATGCGAGCTGGGTTGTCGCCATTATGCAAAAGATCTATGGCGTTCCGCAGGTGAGTACGAGGTCGCTGGTCGGGTTCGCAGCAGCATCGGCCGCATTCCAGAGAAGGTGGTACGCAAAAAAAAAAAAAAAAAAAAAAACGGCTCGTGTACTTCAATTTAGGTGCACGTTAAAGAAACTAAGATGGTCAAACTTAATCAGAAGTCCTCCACTGTGGTCCATGTAGTGCCCTGGAACGTTAAGCCCCATAAGTTAGTCCATTTTTTTGTGCTGACCTCAGACATACAAAGTTCAAAGTAACTCGCGTTTTTTGCGGCAGACGGGTTTCGATCCTTCGTTCTCCCACCAGCTCGGATTCCAACGAAGAGGGGACCCCGAGTAAAGCGTGTGACAAGCACTTGTGAGAGATGACGAAGGCGTGCGGAAACGTGGACAAGTTGGCTGGAGGAAGACGCAGCAACGTGATCGCGGAGCGCAACTGGCCGGAGCTGGTTTGTAAGCCTTTACCTTTACACGTACTAGTGGTATGACCTCGGTGTGAAATCGCTCCTTTTGAGTTCGATTTATTTACACAATCATTTGCTCGCTTGATGTTGCACAACGCAATAGCGTAAACCTGTAAATAGGTGAAAACTATCGAAGCTGTATACTCATGCTAAAAGTCAAAATAATCCGATACACGCATATTTCATCCACGCTGTTGTTTTCGTGTATTGTAGTGAAGCTGTATATGAATAGTTTCCAGCGGATCGATGTCCGTAGACCAAACGCCGTGGGCCGATCCCGAAGATTGTGCAATACCTGGCCGACCCGCGGCGAAGGTGAAGCAGGCTTCAAGCACTCTGCCAACTTGCAAAAATAAGTTTAATATCTTGGCTCCAAATGCAACCCGTATCAGATATTAAGCTGAGGAGAACAGATATTAAACTTTGACCCGCGTCGGCCATGTCTACGTTCGCACCAAACACGTGTACGCCATCCTGCGTATTCAAACTATCCTACCAATCTGAGTGTCTTCTGTCTCCTGACGTCATGCTCTACGTAGGCTCATATCCTCAGTTCTGCTCTGACTGTGAAATGGGTAGGCCGCGTGTTGTACGGACTGAAGAAGAACAGCGTACCTACCAAGAACGAAGGCGTGAACAGAAAAGGGAATGGGCGCGGTGGCGGTGGAAGGAGACCACCGACGATGTGCGGGCCGCGGACGCCAAGCGCAAACGTGCTGCCCGCCAGGACCGCTAGGCGGAAAGAAATGCGAACCGTCCATGTGGCCCAAATCCCGAAAACTTGGAACGTTTCACCGGAGTAACGGTCCATCACCACATACACAGCTACCGCTGGTCATTCATCTTTACAGAGTGGAATGACACTGAATTTTTCGGAGGAAATAACTGGGATGAATTTATTTTATTGTCTCGAGATGTACGAATCGCCTATGAATACCTCTGGGCTCTGGTCAACTATAATATGAGGCACATACCAGCTTTCCTGTCCGAAACGTTCTGCACCTATTCATATTAGCCCTGACATATAATTGTTTTGGGGACGAATGATGATACTGAACACAAGTGTGGCACACCGCCCCGTTTATTTATTTTAGAGACAATATTTTTACGCTCTATTAATGTACAGAATATGCTGTAGCAAGGAAGAATATGCACGCAAGTACTGCGATCATTACTTTCCATCGAGTGCGCACGAATAATTGCTTTCACTCACGTCAACAAACGCGGTTACGTGTATGCCTCCCGGAGGCAAGAACAATCAAAGATTCAAAAAGTAGAGCAGATAGAGAACGGTGATATCGCTGAGAAGCAGGTTAATACGCCGCGCACTATTAGGAAATACGTGCCTGGCATGTCTCAGGTGCAGCAGTAGGAGGAGGAAGAGTAACGCTGCAAACGCTGAAACATGCCATTTTTGGCCGTGACTGTTACTGCAGTAAAATCCCTTGTTAGCATTGCCATTTTCTGAGCCTTTCTGTCTTTTATCACGGTACAGGTTTTTTTGAACGACGAATGAGTGAGTATAATTAGTCTGCCAGGTTCATATTCTATAAAGAAGCTTGGTTCCTTCTTGCTGCAAAAATAAAATAAAATCCCTTTTCCGCATTAGCTATCGTAATCGCGACAATGGGACGAATCTTGCGCGGATGACATCTATAAAGCGCTGAAGACACACACACACACACACACACACACACACACACACACA
Source organism: Dermacentor silvarum (assembly GCF_013339745.2). Classification (NCBI taxonomy): domain Eukaryota; kingdom Metazoa; phylum Arthropoda; class Arachnida; order Ixodida; family Ixodidae; genus Dermacentor; species Dermacentor silvarum. Next base: position 134,460,331 of record NC_051154.1, read on the forward strand.
CACACACACACACACACACACACACACACACACACACACGCACACGCACACGCACACACACACACACACACACACACACACGCACGCACGCACGGTATTTGTTGCTGTATATTCCACTAAATTTGCTGCATTCGTCCATGACATGACATGAAAATGCTACTTTGTAGCAGGCCATTTCGCGGTGGGAGCCGGCGGCCGAAAATTGTTACGGCTACTAGGGCTACTAGTTAGCCGCGCCTTGACGGACGGAAGCTCCACTTAGCGCGCTCCCGTTGGCCTTATTCTTTCGCGTTACTCTTTGCGTGCAGGATGCAGGGCGTGTCAGAATATTATGCTTTCTTATCTTATTTCTGGTTCGTTCATTTCGAGCCCCAACCCTTTACTTCCTGTAACCATATCGGAGTTTTTTATGCCTGTTCCCACCCACCACGTGCCAGCCGTGTGTGCAAAGTGAATGATTGCGTATGCGCTGCCGTTTGAGCTCACGGTGACTCTCTGCACTCCTAAAATAAGGCAGTGCAACTGCATGCCCGCGTTTGTACATAAAAAAAATAAATAAAGTGAAAACATTCGCCTAAGCAGCGCGTAAAGAGGATTGTGTTACTTTATTTAGATTTTTTATTGCTGCACTCGTCTTTCTTCATTCTAGGTTTGCTCTAGACTGCGCAATAGTTGCCGAAGAAGGAGAACAAGCAATAAAAATTTCTGCCTGAGACCGCGCGTACAGGTATGCCGAGGCATTGGGGCTGACAACAGTAACAATAACGGCGCTGGATCCTGCTCGCGCACAGCACGGCACGCCAACTCGAGACCTGATGCCTTTAGCGTGGCACGCATTTTCCTGCAGCACCGACGTTCCGCAGTCGATGTTGTCTCTTTAGTCTTCTCTAGTTGTGCGGAAGCTAGCCGACATCTTTTGGTGACGCGCAATTTTCTTAATTCTGCGGGCTTAGTTAGCTCATGCCTGCAGACTAAGTAAACGATAGTTTCCGGCGCTGGCAGCTCCGGTCGCTTTGTGGAGGTTAGTGGCTCTGCGCCGCTACCATCGCCCACAGTGCATGTCGAGCGTCATTTCTCTCCCTTGGGAAGAAAGCGCGCGCAGGTAAAGCCGCTCACGCAAGCGGCTCTCCTCGGCGATTTTAGCCCTTTATTGCGGGCTGGAGTACACTCGCTCTGGTTGACATCTTTCCTTCATTAAGATGAACAATATCATACCATCGTGTCACACCTCAGGGTCCACTTAACAAACAAACAAACAAACAAACAAACAAACAAACAAACAAACAAACAAACAAACAAACAAACAAACAAACAAACAAACAAACAAACAAACAAACACGCACGCATAATTACCTTTATTTTATACTTGTATGTTTTAGAACCCACTACCTTGCAATTTATGTCAGCGTGCTAGCGCAAGACAAGACGGGGAAAAGGAATAAAACAGTCCGAGTCTTTTCCTTGTTTTGCGTTACCGTACGGATAATGAAACATTACTAACTAGCATGGTTGTCAGTTACATTACCTTCTTTAATGTGTACGACTGCCTAAGTAATAAATTATGCCAATAGCTATGAAATCTAATATTATAGATTTTCCGGCATTCTAGCCCCTGGACAGGGGGGCCCACACCGGCATTAAGCGTTCATTCATTCATTCATTCATTCATTCATTCATTCATTCATTCATTCATTCATTCATTCATTCATTCATTCATTCCGACATTCTGATATGAAAACAAAGCTTAATTGAGGGAGAGAGAGAGAGAGAGAGAGAAAGGTAGAGGAAGGACAGGGAGGTTAACCAGAGGTAATCTCCGGTTGGCTACCCTGTACCGGGGAAGGGGTAAAGGGATGCGAAAGGAGAGAGAGAAAAAAAATAGGTAAAAATAAAAAATTGAAAACATGATTGCGGTCTACAGCGTGACCTGGCTGTATACGCAGTAACATTATGAACAGACAACGACGTTCCACGTGTATGTGGTTTCACAGAGCTACTACGTTACAGCGCGTGCTGCGAGATAATGGGACATAGAAGCTGCAGTGCAACCAGCCGTAACAAGTTCTGTTTTCTTTGTTTTTTCCACTTCAACTGCCGATGATAAAAGTGGCTCACCAGCGATTGCGCAGAGCCGACGTTGACGAAGGCTGCGTTAAGAGCGGTGTGTGAGCGTGTAAGCCTTTTCTCACGACCACTAAAAGCATCAGCCCTCTGCGAGGGTTTTAGTCGTCGTAACAAAAGCGTTGTTGCGAACGTGTCTTTTCTATAATTGACAAATCGTAGGTTCTTTTTTTCTGACATAGTGACGTCGAAGGGGCCTTGATCATGTGCATAGTGGATCACGCGAGCTTGTGTAAGCGCACGACACGCCATGGTTCGTGTTTGCTCTTTGTGCTGGGTTCTGCTGGGCATGATATTCAGAAAAAAAATAATAATTCGAGTGGCGTTTTATGACTGCCGTTGGCGTGTGAATATTTGCATTTTAGGAGACGACGCAAATGCCGCGTGACTTAAATGCCCAAACGACACTTGCTTCGTCCCTCGATTATATCCCTCTTATCCACACATCACGATTGGCTGATCAGGATAATAACGTAGCGCCGCTCAGACAATGGACGAATCGCGATAAGGACAAGGATTTCGGTAGAATCATTACATGAGCCCGGCCGAGCTCCCAGCGATATGCGGCGTCCATGTTTACCAAAGCAAATTAATCGGCAGAAAAATTAAGTACTAAAGGACTGAAGGTGGAGCTATCGGTAGCTACAGAGGTTGAGGGTTCGGATCTTGTTGAGGGTTCGGAGAGCAAACGCGACTTCTTCCGTCGTGCGAAAGGCAGTGGGGGGATGGTAGAGAGGGAGGGCAGTCGATGTTTAGCTGCGGCACCAAATGAGTATCTTGCGACTGGGCGCAAGGAGAATTCTTGACTCAATCTCCCACGTGAAACGAGGAAAGCGAGATGGCAGGGCGGGAGGGAAGGGATGCGGCTTCTACTCTGCCAGCTACAGCGTACTTGGATGGAGGGAAACAACTTTATTCAAATCCGGCGAAGTTTAACGACCCCGGCTCAGGCCTCCCATGAGGGGACTTTGAGGCCTTGCCTCCTCGCCGCCTGCTGGGCCCGCTGGACTGCCCACTCTTGTGTCTTGAGGTTGGAGCTGCGCAGAGCGGCGGCCCACTTAGACGCAAGAGCCTCCGGAGCTACAGCGTACTTGTACTTTGCGCGGCTGAGGGCTGTTGCGTGCACCGTATCTTGAAAGCGATCTCCACAAACTCTTACCTTTGTATGCGCTTTGCTTTCGCCGCTCAGTTTCCGTTGAAGCGATAGACCGCACGAGCCTTCGGTCGTTGCTGCAGGCGCGCTTGATCACGCCAGCGTTTTGGCAGTGGTTGTGTGCGGTCATCGAGTGTGATCTGTTCATGTTTGCTTGTGCGCGCTGACACCATAATTGTTAATTCAGTTAGTAAGCGAATGTGTCCAAGTTTATGCAGCCCATAAAACTACTATCCTTACTCCGTACAGCTCTCTACTCGGTAAAATCAGAATCAGACGCTAAATTTCAGAATCAGGCACAACTGAATAAGAAATAAAAAAAAAACTTGTTGGGGACACAACTCCAGGCAATCCAGAGGGCCCAAGAAAGGGCGGAACATCACGGTGTTCCTGCCCTGACTTGGACGCGGCCTGCGGCTTCCGCGGGTCCCCGATAGGGGCGCCCGCGTAAGCTCCTCGGGTTCAAATAAAGTTCATTGTCTGTCTGTCTGTCGAACGTAGGGCGACACGTTTGTGACAACACTTTTTCATATGTAAGATTCGAGTATATCCAACTTGAGGAATCAATGATGGAACAGACCTTATGCAGTCAGCATTTTCTTAAGGATGCCAGCCACAAATTCCTGCGCTATACTCGGCACTATGACGACAATAGCGTCAGTGTCTGTTCTTATGGTTCAAGCTCTGGTGAAAGAGTTAGTGGACTGTCAAACAGGGAAGGCACAATGTGCGTTGTATTCGCGGCCTTTGTTTTTGCCCATGTTATCGTGATTTGATCACAAATGTTGAATGGTGCGTAGGGACAAAGTTTATTGCATCTCTTGTAACGCTCTCCCTAATGCTGAGCCATTTTCCCCCGTTCAAGTATCTACTTGTACATGATTTGCTGGTCACCGACAACGAATAACTGCTTTCTTATTACTTCCTTCAGCAGTGAGGATATGTTATTCTTTCTAGCGGATGTAACTAAATGTTAAATCCTGGCGTGTCTTTTACCAGGCCAATGTATTACCTATTCTATCGACCCTTCGGCACTTTCTAGCCCAATCGCCGAATGATTCCATGACAGTTCGCATACCGCCGCTTCTCGCGCTGTCGTCATTGTCATAGTCGGTCCAGTTGCAGCCACAGCACGAATGTGCTACACGAAACCGACGCTGCCATGACACAGATGGGACAGAGAAATAAGGCGTATCCATTCACCTATATGGAATGCAACTAAGCTCGCACTCAAGAATTCACCAGCTGCCTTGCTCATATTTCCGCTCGTCATCATCGTATTTGTTAGCTATAACTATTAACTGCTCCTTCCGCCTGAATCCGCGCCATCGTCGTCGTCATCGTAGACACAGATGTCAACCGTACTAATGCTATGGTACCTCTGTGACGTCGATCTCGATTTTGAGTATAACAATCGCTTCACAGCATAGTAGCCGAAGCGAGTTAAAATGTATGCGCTGCAGAAATAATAGTTTGTCAATGTTGCGAAGTCCTCCGCGGTTCTCATATTTGAGGAAGAAATACCAGCTCCGACAAAGTTTGGGGACCTACTTGAGGAACACGGCGGCTGAGGAAACGGCGGCTGGGTCAAAAGAAGTCGCGAAAACACTTTGCGGCCATAATTCTGCGTACGTGCAGAGGCACGCACCTGCTTTCCAGCCGCGCACAGAGGACCAGGTCGTTATGATACGTACGATCCCTACTGGATTGGTCCGTGGTACGGACATGTGCTATCCGACTCGCCGTTGACTCTGTATACTGGGAGTAGGTCGGATGGGTGTACACGAATCCCAATTTTCAAAGGAGAATGATGCATAAACTGTTCGCGCCACTGTCAATGCCTGCGGGAACTGGGGGCAAGTTCACGAAGCTTCTCGTTCGTATGTGATCTTTGCCGTAATCCGATTACCTTTGCTGATAATATATCCAGCATCATTTATGAGTAATATGTCCAGCATCAATTCTAGCTTAAGATATTTTTGTGAATACGGGCCCAGATGCTGGGCGTAACATTGCGAACCTTAACGCGTTTAATATTGCGGTGGCTATGACTGTAACTGCTACGCAACTTGGCGAGAAACTGCGCGTTCTTCGCTTTTTCTTTTATTGAATTCTGAATTCGTTTCCTTAGTGTCAGTGCTTATGCCTGTTCTCTTTGTTTTCCCTTTACTTCTTTTACAATCCTCTTATAAATATCACTGATAGGACTTGAAGCTTGGTTAGTTGGTTCATGATTCTACGAGTAAGACCATGCAGTAGTCAAATAGGGCACGAATTAAGTAGACTGGGTGAATGCTTGATTATGAATAAATTTTTATCTAAAAACCAATAGTTTCTAACATCAGTTATGCTCAATTCTTTTTTGAATTATTATTTCCTGTGTGGTTTCGTAGACTGTGTGGTTCCCCTGTCCTTCCATTCTGCCAGTGTAAGGCTGTGACGACCGATAGCAAATTATGCTTTTGTTTGTATGTGTAAATATTAGCGATTTTTTATTCTTATTTTGCCACCTAGAGCTCTGGAGCATTCCTGCCTTATCTTTCCTGTATTCAATTCATTTGTAGTTGAACATTATTATTGTTGCCAGTTTTTTTCTTAGTTTCCTTTCTTGTTTCATTCTTGCATTTATATTAAAGCGATAGCTTACTTTAGCTACTTTGGCCACTTTGCATGGTTTAATGGTGGTCTCGCGCAACGTGTGGAATACCCACAGGACGTGTGATATAAAACTCGAGAGGCTAACATGAGCGACGAGGAGAAGAGTAAGAGCTGAATTAGAGGAAGTGGTGAGTAAGGGGCGAGGAGGCCGCTCGAGGCGCGTTCACGCTAGAGTTACTGTACAGTAACCTTAATATATAGTAAATCTAATTCCTGCCGCGGGCACCGCCACCATCTTTCTCGTGCTGTCCCGCTGACAGGGCATGCGCGTCTCGCGCGCGGAAGGTTAGATAGCCTCCAGCGGGGTGGCTTGAGTTTGGCTGCAAAAACAACGAAACGAGGTGGATGCACCGTCAACGCTATCGCTCAATCACCTGGGTGGTGGAGTTAGGGCAGCGGCTGCCTTTCGCTGCTGGCATGAGCGATGCACGCACACGCACTGTACGCACACTCTAGCGTTCCTGCTGTGCTGCGGCATGTATGCTCTGAGCAGTAAACGTCAAGCTAGCGTTATCTGATATTTCACTTATAGCATTTGAGGTCCCCCGGCGGTGGCGACCTCCCTTCCTCCTCGCCCGCTGGTTTCTCTCTAGCGCGTTGTAGCGGTGCCGCTCTCCATTCTGTCCAGCAGCAGTCGCCTTGCATCCGGCGTCACGCCAACATGTTGCACCCTTGTGTAGTCAGCACAACGTCCGAGGAGTTTAACCACAACGCTAAACTTGGCTATCGCTGTGAATGCTGCGCCCATCGGGCGAGACTGGCAATTTTTTTTATTGTCTTTCCTTCAACCACCCTTATCATTACCCATTTACCCACGACCCATTATAAGTACGTGCCATCTTTGAGGATCACCATCAGTAAACGTTTTTATTATGCATGCTAGTATATCAATATATAGTTTGCAAATGAAGTGGCAAATCAGAAGATAGAAAAGCTACACCTTCGCGCTACGTGTGGTAAGACTGCACTGCACAAGTGCAGTGCAGTTCTGTTATCTTTCTGAGTGCACAAAGTAGGTAAAGGGTACACAGATGGGGTGTGCCTCCCCCCCCCTCCCTCCTTCTCTCTGGAGCATGCACGAGCGAGTGCGTGCACATACAACCCCCCCTCCCATACACACACACACACACACACACACACACACACACACCACACACACACACACACACACACACACACACACACACACACACACACACACACACACACACACCACACACACACACACACACACACACACACACACCACACACACACACACACACACACCACACACACACACACACACACACACACACACACACACACACCACACACACACACACACACACACACACACACACACACCACACACACACACACACACACACACACACACACACACACACACACACACACACACACACACACACACACACACACACACACACACACACACACACACCACACACACACACACACACACACACCACACACACACACACACACACACACACACACACACACACCACACACACACACACACACACACACACACACACACACACACACACACACCACACACACACACACACACACACACACACACACACACACACACACACACACACACACACACACACACACACACACACACACACACACACACACACACACACACACACACACACACACACACACACACACACACACACACACACACACACACACACACACACACACACACACACACACACACACACACACACACACACACACACACACACACACACACACACACACACACACACACACACACACACACACACACACCACACACACACACACACACACACACACACACACACACACACACACACACACACACACACACACACACACACACACACACACACACACACACACACACACACACACACACACACACACACACACACACACACACACACACACACACACACACACACACACACACACACACACACACACACACACACACACACACACACACACACACACACACACACACACACACACACACACACACACACACACACACACACACACACACACTCACGCACACACACACACACTCACGCACGCGTTCTGCTTTGCTCGACTTAGCTTGTTCACGTATCATTGAACGATGCAGTAAAACAATTACCGCTTCAAAAGAACATTATTAATACTTTTCCATTAAATGAAAAGTTTATTTGTCAGTTCAACACTGTCTTCCATTCCTGTTATCATCGTGCAACTATTACCAATCTCCTAATTTATACACTTTTATAATGGTCGTACACTGAATGTTCAGCGAGACACTCTTGTGCAAGCTGTACAGAATGGCCTGGAGAATGTACGAGCTGTAGTGTGAGCGTGAAGCAATGGAAAGATACAATAGCAGGCGATTATTTCAGTGCGGTAGCAGGAAATAATTTATTTATGTACATGTATTATATACGGCGAGCACCCACAAGAAGCACGGACTGAGCAAGGGTGGACAGAAGACGCAGACTTGATGCTCTCTGGGAGCCACGAGGAACGCGCAGCACGTACGAGGTTCACAGGCAGAAGTGGAGTCGCTGGTCGGTCGTTGTCCCTTTTCGACCTGCAGGAGTTGGCCTGTGAGAGACGGCTCTAGACTATGACTGGGAACACCGACTAGAGTGAGCAGTACGCACGAACCAGCAGGATAGGAATTCGATTCATTGCTTTCATAGTATGCAAAAACGGTTCGTAAGAATGTACGGGGGCCAGTCATTATAGCGAAAGCTATATTGCAAGGCTTGTAATAACATTGTAGTAATATTGTAGGTGTCAATGAGCGACATAGGCCTTCTGATGATCAAAAAGCTTTACGAGTAGAACACAGCATTGTTCAATCCAACATCCTCTGTGGCACATGGTGGCTACATTAGTATTTCGAATTGTCTCGCAGTAACGAAATGTTCGCGCTTTTATTATAGAAACAGAATTATGATGTCGAATTTTTGTGTAAGCATGTTTGGGGAAAACAGGTTAGCTTGTGGGAAAATGCCACGCGAAAAATTAAAGCGAATGAAATATTTCGCGCAGACTTGGAAGACTCAATGCTTTCCCGCAATTACGGGTAACCTCAAGATGGTAAACAGCTCAAAGAAAGCTTCGTGTCTGCTGACCCCATTTCCGAGCACTCCAGTCAAATAAGGAAAGCCTGCAGCTCACAGAGCGTACACTGTTTAAAAATTTAGGCTAACTATGTTAATGCACAGCGAGTAGTTACTTCCGTCACGAATCACAGTCATGTACTAGAATTAAATACGTCGCAGCCTCAGCAGCAGAACGCCATGGCGATCACCTCGGCGAGTCCATATAGAACGTATTCCAATTAAACATTCCGCTACCACTGAAATGAACCCGCAGTCGCGCAATGCCCAACAATGCTACTAACGAATATCTTATGATGCCACGAGATAGCTTACCACCAGCAGCGGTCACTGTCTTAATGCTAATTGTTAAAAAGAACAAAAGAAACATACAGGAAGCAAAATATGTACACACTGGTCCTGACTTAAAGGCAGGTTCACTTTATGTATTGAGAAACGAATGCTTCTCAGTACATCAATTCAGTTGCATCAATTACGATTCGAGTTTCGTGACTTCTAGCCTAACCTTAGCTCTAAATAAGAAGCAATTTGCGCGTTTTTCTGCGCATTTACCAGAATTACATAAATACGCTTTTAACATAATGATGTTCAGTGGCCATGAATCCGAGCAATTTTAAATCTGTCCTAAATATTATCTAGCTGAACGATGAAATATTCTATAAGCTAAACGACGAATTATGTCAGCTTCAGTGCCTCGTGAAATCGAGATTGACTAAGAAAAAGAGCGCTATGACGTAGATGTCTCCGCCCCCGCAGTTCGTTAACCTGGCTGTTTAGGATGCACTACATTTCACTGTCCTTAAGTAAAATATTTAAATTTCCAAATGCTGGCACGTGGAAAAACGTAAAGCCAATTTTCTCGAGTTATTTTTTGATGACGTAGTATCCTATACAAGCAGCATGCATATTAGAAGACAGTTTTTATTTCTAGCGTATTGCTTCGCGTATAAACGAAAAGAAAACGTAACGCACTCCCTGCTGCAACGAAGCCCTATCAGTTCACTTACATGGAGCTCGCCAGTTTGCTACTGAGTTGCTGATGCAAATATCGGAATCTTTAACAAATAATGACGACGCTTGTGGCTCTTGGTAAGCGCTATTTTTGGGCTAAACTCCGACCTCTGGCAATGTCGTCATAACAAACCTCTACAGCAACCAAACGGGCACACCTTTGTTCGTTTTGGGACTTATTTGTTCTACCTGATAACGATGCGAACGACGTTTCCTGATAGTGTGCCTTCCCGTTTTAGAACTGTCGTCGCGTACTAGAATAGTCTAGTGCTCTGCTCGTAACCCGTGCGTGGGCTATTTATCATGCAGCGTTAGCATGCGATTCGTTATCTTACTGCGGCACGGGCGCTGCACAGGAACTAATAGTGAGTGTAACGAAAACGGTCGGTTGCCGCAGTTATCCTCAGCAGTCCCCGGAACGTGCACTAGAGCATGCGAGACGAACGTATTGCCCACAAGGAAAGTACTTACGTAAAAAGGGCGTGTCTTAGACCGACCATTGATCACTCATCTGAGAACGCCCAGAGTTGGAATTAATAGGCTTGGCGTCGAAGGCATGGTCTCGGTGCCTGAAGATAATATCTTGAACCATGGTATAGCGCGCAGCACGTTTAGCATGATCGCGTGTTCACTGTAAATCCTCTTTAAGGATGACACTGAAGTGTGGAAATGATTGATGATGAGGTTAGAACTGAAAACATACAAATTGGCATCGTTTTGAAGTATGCTATGCCTAATGCCGGTGCGTCTACCTGTCGCTTTTGTTCTAGAAAAAAAAAGTTTACGTAGCGGTCGTAAGCAAAACATCGGTTAAAAATATAGCTAAATTGCTTTTTGACTACCTGAAGTTGGTACCTGGGCTATGAGGAACAGCATAAGGAATGACTCCGGTTTGATTAAATCGCATGGGGTGCCCTGACGCGATAATGTGAGATAATGTGTATCTGTATCTGTTAATGTGTGTGTGTGTGTGTGTGTGTGTGTGATAATGCCGAGATAAATTAGAGACGATTAGAATATTGGTGGACGAAAAGCAGAGGTGATAGAACCGGAGTCATTTCATGTGTAGGTAATGATACAGTATAATTATAGATGTTTCAAATAGGAAAGTTAAGATCGAGATCAGATAGGCAAAAGGCTAGGTAGCGATAGATGTAGTAGAACCTGATTAAATCAAGCAGGCTAAGGGCTTATTTGTAGCCACCCCGTTTCAAAAGGGATGCCAGTCATCATCATCATCATCATCATCATCATCATCATCATGATCGCGCGGGCTCTTTGTCACTTTAACACCATAGAAATGCGAGTGCATAGCCGGGAACTAGAAACGACGTGGACGTCAGCACAACCTTACACGTACGGTAGTATTCAGAGTGGTTGTCAGGTGAGAAAAGTCCTATCCGTGGTATCCATGTCCACCGCCGATGCCGTACGCGGGAACGTGCTTTCCGTTGGCCGAGTGGTAGGGTGCGGCGGCCGGTAGGCTCGTTTTGGTACCGGGCTCATTGGTCTTGACCATTGCGCGGAAGCCCCACTTGTCGGCCACGTAGTGCACCTGCCGGTGGCGGCCGTCGATGTCTCCCAGGTAGTAGGAACCATGGACGGGGCCGTACGCGGAGCCGCTCTCGTGGCGACCGTTAATGGCACCGTGGCCGTTGACGATGTCGTAGCCGAACCGGTAGTGTCCGTAGTCCTGCACAGTCTCTTACTATAAGTATTCCTGAAGACAGCATTTCATTGCTAAGTAAGAAAAAAAGAAGTAGAAACTGCGGGTAACTTACTGCAAGTCGCGCGAAAATAATTTGTGTGTCAGAATTTGTCTGTGTGGCACCAAACCGTTTTTCTGGTCATGAGATGATAATAGCTCCATTTTTGCGGAGGTTAAGGTGTTTACATGTAGCGCGAGGAAGCATTTTAACAGACAGAGCTCAGAGAAAGGGCTAAACGGGCGTATGAGAAAGTTAGGGAAAAGGCGTGCATGACTGAAAGCGCACACATATCTGGTCTCTTTAGAATTTATTTTCATTGTGGGCGAAACTGGATTTACTAAGCCCCCCAATCGCCTCGTAGCAAATTTTTTCCCTATGTACTTGCAGACTTGAAATGTTATGAAAGGAAAGAAAATGATGAAGGCTTACTTACATCCTGTTTCCTGTACTGTTTGCTGTGGCCTCCGTGACCTCCGTGGCCTCCGTGGTAGCCTCCAAGAGCAACAGCCACCAAGGCAAACAGAATCGTCGTGTGAAGCTGAAATTACAGTGGGGAAGCATCGTGTTGTACACCCAAGATTAGGTCAAAAATTAACTGTCATGAAGTACCTCTGGGGGCAAAAGCACCTGCTGCTTTGGTGGCATCAGAATTAAACGCTTTGATTGCACGAGGCTAAGCAAACTACAACGAGTGAGTCACTTTTGGCCGATGCCGTTTCATTGCCGTCTTTGTTCAGAATTTTAAGACAGAAGGCCCCAAGGGCGTAATTTGAAGGCGTTAGTCATCACCATTCCAACATCCGGGCAGGAATGGACGAATCATTAGTGAAATATATCGACTCAAGTGGTCACGCCATACGAGCATACGCCATGAATAGTAGAGAAATTCGTTAAGACTAAGTATCGGGGAACCTGTATAAGAAATGTATAAAAGGTGATCTTTATTTGTATGCAGGAACGGACTTTGTTTGCACTGTTGAGAGCAAAAAGTATCTTAAAGCCAATAAACTTTGCGAGAAGTGTGGAGGGAGACGTAGAACAAGCTCACATAAGACAGATACCTGTAATTGAAATGGTACATATCTGACAAGATTGTCGCCATGATAATCTTATGTGATCACGTATTCTAAGCATGCGCAAATAGGTAATTCTACTCCACGCTGTAAACAAGGTAACCTTTAGAAAGGTGCACATTTAGCAATTTTTCTTGAAACCGGCACTTTTTGTTCCTAAATAAAGGTACCTTGCTCTAACTAATACTGCTATCGGGCCTAAAGTAACGTGCGACCTAATGCTTAAATCAATAGGAGTAAAAGTTACAGGAGTCAACAATATGTAACAGCGGCGCCAGGTGCAATTTTGCCGCATGTATAACATCACAACTTGCATGCACTGTAATTAGGTGCACATAGCACCTTCAAATAATAATAACATCGGTTCTACTTTCAGATGTAACGAAATATAACGAAAACATTGAATATCCACGTGGATCTCCCTGTTATTTATGGTAAAGAGCGCCGCCGGCTTTAAAGATGTGAAAATGTGCAACTAGATAAATGTTACCATATTTACAGTGTAGGAAAGCATCTTTGGGCTCTTGTGATGTGCGCCCTTGTAATGTTCTCCACTGCAACATACTTTAACTACAAGATTGTCGGAAAGAAATCCGGGCAAAGTACAGGGCTCAAATCAACAACAGCAAACGAGTCAGAAAATATTAGTCGACTGTGTAGCCACTGAAAAGGGAGGGAGCAGCCAGAAAAGAAAATCAAGCATACGCCCAGGAATTTGCTTAAATGGCAACCGTATGAAACTAATTTCAGAGGCTGCTTCCGCATGGCGGCAGCGCGTTTATTTTTTGCTGGAGCTCTGACCGAAATGGGTCCCTTGAACATGCCCAATGAAGTGGAATGGTCGGTGTACCCATTTCCTCCTCCTCAATTCGTTAGCATTATCTCTAAATTAAACAGCCACTGCCACTTGTGAAAACACTGAAATGTTTGTTGCTGATAAACTACATTTCGATCCAAGTCCCTTGAGTGGACAAAATAGAATTCGATAAAGAGTATGCAGTGATTATGCAGCGATAAGAGTATACAGTGATTTTTTAGAGGGTTGCAGCCAAATTCTTCCCCTTGGTAACTGCCATACTTTGCTGTAGTGATAAAGGCTGCGTAGGGTTTCAGGCATGTGTACCGAGAACTCTCGCTCTGAAAAAAAAAAAAAACGCAGTACTTTTCTCTTAATCCTAATTGATTGATGTGTCCGTAAATGCGTGATTGAATCCAAGGTACTTTTCGGAAATAAATGGTTCAGTAGGTTTATATATAGATTGGGCACTGAAAGCTGACTCAGTGCGTGTGCCAAATACATTCAGCTTAACTGGAAAATGGATGTACCATTTCTGCGTTATAATCTCAAGCGGTGTGTCATCATCATCAGCCTATTTATGTCTACTGTAGGACGAAGGCCTCTCCCAGTGATCTCCAATTACTCCTGTCTTACGCCAGCTGACCCCATCTTACGCCTGAAAATTTTCTAATTTCATCACACAACCTAATTCGCTGCCGTCCTTGACTGCGCTTACCTTCTTTTGGCACTCAATGTGCAACTCTGTAATAGAGCACAAGTTTGCTGGTTTGCGCATTACATTGCCTATCCAGCTCCATTTCTTCTTCTTAATGTCAACTAGGTATCGGCTTCCCCCATTTGCTCTCTCATCGACACTGCTGTCTTGGTGGGTGGCCCCCTACAATTTCATTGAATAAAGGTGCCGCTCTCACCACGAGCGTACAAGTTCGGTAAAGGTAACGTGTAAATAACGTTTCTCCGTCGAGGGCCTCGTTGCAGGCGTTATATACGTGTCACCGCCCGTGCTGTTGCGCTTGAAGGCGAAGTGACAGCTAACGGGCTTCGGGGTTTGCATCAAAACAGACTTTACCGCGCAGGGTAGACCATAGGCCAAGGTTGTGATGCCACTTTGACTGGTCAACCAGCTTGGGAAGTGCTTTGGTAAGGCGCAAAAGTATTAGAATTATGGCGAATTGAAAACGTTAACGTCGGCAGACAACTAAAAATTAATTTTTGACACCTCGCTTTCACGGTCAGGTGCGCTTTGTCGTCTGCAAGTATTCTAATGGGTATGTACGGCAACCTCATCCCGACTGACGGCATAGAAGTGCAGAGCTCGTCAACGTAGGGCCATTCTTGACAAGCTTTGCACTTGGTCGGAGGAAAGGAATCTGGTCGCACGTCCGGCAAAGACCCACTAACAAAAGCAGAAGCCCATTCCAGGACGTCGCCCTCTGCGCTCTGGACTGGAGTCGCTGAGAAGGGGTGCGTTGTTTGGTAACCGTGCGGCACCGAGGAAAATTCCTGCTTCCAATGCCGTGCGAGCCACGTATCTCGGCGGTACCTTACGCGCTCTGTGCGGGCGGCGGAAGTGGACGCGCCGCTGCGGAGGGCGGCCGAAAGCGTGCCTGCCTGCGCGGCGGTGCCCGTTCTCTCACCTGACTGACCATGCTTGCAATGTCCACAGTGGCTGGTGCGGATGAATTGGCACGGCGCGGTGCCCGGCTTTTATAGCTGCCCCAACTGTTGCTTTCCCTTTCCAAAAGCCATTGAATCGTTACGAATTCTCGTTTGTCAGGTGCTGATTTCGGAAGAGTGGCCGAGTCGCTCCTGCCAACCTCGCCCGGGCCACCTCCGCCGCCGCTCTAGTGTGACGTCGGCGTTTGTCCGCTTCTCAAAGAGACTTTCCCAGAAAGCGTCGGGATCTATGGAGTGGGCTTCTTATACATCTTTTTCTGGATTTGCTTCATGAGCGGACCCCTAGAGTTTTCAGGTTCTTTACAAATTAGGCAGCAATCCATTAGTACCTTCAAACGAATGACACAAAATTTGCCCGCAAAGTTGGGTTCGCTTGTTAGGAAAATATTTCCACGCGAGTGATAAGAAAATGTGCATCGCATTTGAGAGAGAGAGAGAAAAAAATTAGTTCTGGGAGGTAAGGCAGTAAATACTTTCAGTCCCGCGCTCACTGATGGCGTTCTGCAGCGCTGTGCTGATTGGAGGAATTATTTATTTATGCATACATTCGTTAATTGGCATAAATTACTGAAGTGTACTTTCAGTTCATAGTGCGCGTTGCCCGTCCTTCGAGTCTATCATGTGCTTAAGCCAGATGAATCGGGGACTTCATATCACCTTCTTGTTTTGCCGTCTATCACCCTTCATTTTAGTGTCTGCATCCCAGTGGCCGTGCTTGTCGACACGACCAGAGTCACTGCGTAAAAAAAGAAAAAAAAAACCATGCCCCATCCCCACACGCAACTTACTTGGCTTTCTCTTTGCGACGTATTACATTTTTTTTCTCGTATATACGTTGTTAGTGCAGCAAGTGACGAGACCTCGGATTTTTTTCGTCAATGTTGTTGGTGTAGTGCGTCTCGCGGCAGCTTTTTTTTAATTTCTGGGCCGTGAACACTCATAGCGTCTATGTTCCCCGGTAGCCTTCTGCGGAAACCGCATGAACTCAGAAGCTAGTAGATCCGAACTTATTGTTACACTGCTCTGCACAACATCGAGGAAGAGGAGCACAAACTTGGGGCTGAAGAAGACGACACTTGAGTGACTGGCTGGTTGTGTCAATCCTTATCAATCGTATACATATTGTCAATACATTTCCCATCTTGCTTCTTCCCTCCGTAACATATTTGGTGGAAGTGCTGGGTACTGATGTGCACGACGGAACTTCGAAGCGGACGTAGCCTGGCCACTAACAACATGACGACCGCTGGAGCCGGTGCTGGGACAGCCGCCATGCCGACAGGTGCAACCGCTACCACAACGCCGACAGTCATCTTGTCCCAGCCCCGCGACCGAGGCACGTTTTCCGGGAGCGACAATCTTGACGTCGATGAGTGGCTCCAAATGTACGAACGTGTCAGCGCCCATAACATGTGGGATCAAACTGTTATGCTGGCAAACATCATTTTATACCTGCAAGGTACGGCAGGAGTCTGGTTTCGAAACCACGAGGAAGAACTGACGAGCTGGGAGCAATGCAAGCAAAAACTCCGCGAGTTTTTCGGCAAGCCTGTTGACCGTCAGCGAGCTGCGCAAAAGGAACTTGGGTCCCACGTCCAGACGTCGACCGAATCTTATGTGACGTACATCCAGGATGTTTTCGCCCTTTGCCGCAAGGTTGACGAGCGGATGTCAGAAGAAGATAATGTGAACCACGTACTGAAGGGCATAGCGGACGACGCTTTTAATCTTCTAGTATATAAGAATTTTTTCACCATCGCCGACGTCATTACTGAATCTCCACGCTTCGAAGAAGCAAAAAGTCGTCGCATCGCACACCAGTTCACGCGTCTTCCAAATACAGGTGCAACGTCGCTGTGCGAGGACCTTCACTCTCCGCATCAGCTGCCAACGTCCGAGAGCCTCGTTCGGGTCGTTCGGCGAAAGATCGAAGCCGCGGCACCGGTTGGCTTCCACACCTATGCTAACGATTCGCGACCGACAATTTCGTTAGTGCAGTCTGTCGTAAGAGAAGAGTTGGCGAACCTTGGCATTCAGTCTGTCTGTTCCATCAACTGATCGGATCATCATCATCATCATCAGCCTATATTTATGTCCACTGCAGGACGAAGGCCTCTCCCTGTGATCTCCAATTACCCCTGTCTTGCGCTAGCTGATTCCAACTTGCGCCTGCAAATTTCCTCCGACCGAATACATGCGCCTTTCCTGAGATCTTTTTTTCGCAACGTCAGTACCCCTCTCGGCCTTTTTGCAACCCAGCGGAATGGCGAACATCCGATGACAGGCCGATATGTTTCAATTGCCGACGCGTTGGCCACATTTCCCGTCACTGCCGCAATACCTGGACGTCATCGCAATATCAGTCTGCGTTCCCACTGTAGCGCCACTCACCATGTACTCGTCCACCACCGGAAGATTTCATAGAGCCATACTACTCGACTCAGGCATCCGCATCTACACGGCAAAGTTGTTCAGCCTCACCACGACGTCCCCTGTCTCGCTCACCCACTATTCGCCGTTCTCCGTCCCCAATGTACCGGCGCTCTACGGGAAACTGATGGGTGCAGCTCCGAGGGGTGACGCTGCTAGAACGACCCGGACTGCAATTAGTCTACTGACCTTACCGACTGATAGGAATTTACTTGATGTGTACTTAGGTGGTGTCCTTGCTACTGCTCTGCTTGATACCGGCTCGCACATATCTGTGATGAGCGACCAGCTTCGTAGACGGCTCACTAAAGTCCTGACACTTGCGGCGTCCTGTGTTGTGTGAATCGCTCATGGAAGAACACTGGCCACAATAGGAATGTCTGCCGCTCGCGTGGGTGTCGCTGGCCGCCAAAAATCTGTTTTGTTTAGTGTTATTCAAGAGTTTCCCCATGACGTTATTCTAGGTCTTGATTTTCTATCCGCTCACTCCGCACTTATCGACTACTCCGCTGGACTTGTTCAACTCTATTCGCCTTGCCCTGACCCTCCCGAGGAAGTTCCCAGCAGACTGTGCTCCGCCGAGCACATTCAACTCGCCCCACAATCCATGAACTGCGTCCTCCTTTCTCTAGCTCCACATGTGCCTGACAGTGATTATGTTGTTTCTCCTGTCGTGGACGTCCTCCTTGCCTATCACGTTGCTCTTCCGCACATCGTAGTCACTATCACCAACAACTCCACTAGCCTTCCTATCGTCAACTTCGGAATTGGCGACCACGTTCTACAGCAAAGCATAGCCTTGGGTACGCTGTCCTCCTCCGAAGACTGCCAGTTATCAGCCTTGAGTGCTGATATTACGTCGTCTCCCAATGACGCTTCATCTTCTTTGCCGGCTGTCTTTCCTGAGTCGACAAATATGATTACTCCCGATCTTCCACCTCACCACGCCGACCAGCGATGCCACCTGCTTGCCTCATTCAGAGCCATTTTTTTACCTGCATGGTTGCTCTTTAGGCCAGACCTCTCTCACGACCCACCGTATTGACACCGGTGACGCACACCCTATTCACAGGTGACCATACCGTGTGTCTTTGCATGAACGACAAGTCATTCACAAGGAGGTCGATAAGACGCTGTCTCGAGGTATCGTCGAACCATCATCTAGTCCTTGGGCATCCCCTGTCGTTATAGTTAACAAGAAGGACGACACCTGGCGCTTATGCGTGGATTACCGGCACCTCAACAAGATCACCAAGAAATATGTTTATCCTTTACCACGCATTGATGACGCCTTCGACTGCCTCCACGGTGCGAAGTACTTTTCTTCCATCGACCTTTGGTTCCGGCTACTGGCAGGTTGCCGTCGACGACATCGACCGCGAGAAGACTGCCTTTATAACGCCCGATGGCTTATAACAGGCTTATGTAATGCTTCAGTTACTTTTGAACGCATGATGGAAACACTCCTGCTTGATCTCAAATGGTCCATCTGTCTGTTACCTAGACGACGTCATCGTTTTTGCTCCTACATTTGCCACGCACCTGGAGCGCCTCTTCACCGTTCTTTCGGGTTTTCGCAACGCTGGCCTTCAACTTAATTCATCTAAATGTCACTTCTGACGCCGCCAAATTGCTATCCTCGGTAATCTTGTTGACTCATCCGGTGTGCGCCGAGACCTGGACAAAGTTCGTGCTGTACAGAAGTTTCCCGTGGCCACATGTACTAAAGATGTCCGGAGCTTCGTGGGTCTGTGCTCATACTTCCGCCGCTTCGTGCACAATTTTGTGGAAGTCACCCGTCCTCTTACTGCTCTTCTGAAGGTAGACGTTTCATTTTATTTGGGCCCTGCTCAAGCAATCGCCTTCTCGAAGCTTATCTCTCTCCTGACGTGTCCACCCATTCTGGTGCACTTAGACCCGTCTGCTCCAACAGAAGTCCGCACCGATGCCAGTGGTCATGGAATCGGTGCCATTTTATGCCAACGTCAGCGAGGTCACGACCGCGTGACTGCATACGCCAGCCGTCTGCTTTCTCCAGCTGAACGGAACTATTCCATCACTGAGCGTGAGTGCCTTGCACTTGTCTAGGCAGTGGCGAAATTTTGCCCTTACCTATATGGTCGGCCGTTTAAAGTCACCGCAGACCACCATTCACTCTGCTGGCTTTCGTCCCTCAATAACCCTACCGGTCATCTAGGGCGCTGGGCGCTACGCCTACAGGAAAAGTCGTACACTGTTGTCTACAAGTCCGGCCGTTTACACCAAGATGCTGACTGCTTGTCCCGCCATCCAGTCGACCCTCCTGATGTTCCTGCGACCGATGCTTCTCCTTCTGTATTTTCGCTATGTGCTTTCGCTGACCCCACTATACCGAACAGCGTCGAGAGATCCAAACATACGTGTTATCATGGAGAAGCTCACATCTGGGTCAAGCGATCTCTCCCTTCGCTTGTTCTTAATCCAGGATGGAATTTTACATCGGCGCAGCATGCACCCCAGCGGACCCGAGATGCTGCTTGTCATTCCCCGGCATCTTCGTACCACTGTTCTGTCCCAGCTGCACTATGTACCAACCCCTTGGAGAATATCGTACGTATGACCGTGTCAGGCGACGATTCTTCTGACCTGGTCTATACCAATCTCTCCGCCACTATGTCGCTTCTTGTGAGTTATGTCAGCGCCGGAAGAAGCCATCTGTGCTCCCTGCTGGTCGACTCCAACCTCTTGACGTTCCTTCCGAACCCGTCTCTCGTGTTGGTGTATACCTCCTGGGACCTTTCCCCACATCTGATTCCAGCAATAAGTGGATTGCCGTCGCAACCGATTATACAGCTCGATTTGCGATCACCAAAGCCCTCCCAACCTCCTGTAAAACAGCCGTAGCCGACTTCCTGTTGTACAACATCATTCTTCACCACGGCGCTTCTCGTTAACCTCTTACCGACCGGGGTCGCTACTTCCTCTCTACAGTTGTGGACGACTTGCTCCGCTCCTGTTCTACCAAACGCTACTAACCTAAAAACTTACTGCTGCATACCATCCGCAGACGAACGGTCTTACTGAGTGGCTTAATCGAACAATAACGAACATGCTCTCCATGTATGTTTCTGATGACCATCGTGACTGGGATACTGCTCTCCGTTTTGTCACATTCGCGTACAATTGCCTTTTGACACAATACTGCCTACCCCTCAAGATCCGTGTCTGACTATGCCCGCGACGTCATTGCCCGAGCCGAAGAAGCACGCCAAGTTGCTCACCGTCGCCTTTGTGCTTCTCAGAACAAACAGAAAAGCATTTATGACAGTCGTTACCGTGCCGCCGAATTATGCTCCCGGGGATCTTGTCCTTCTTTGGTCTCCGATTCGCCGCGTTGGCCTCTCTGAAAAACTAATGTCTCGCTACTCCGGTCCTTACTGGGTCCTCCGCCAGGTGACCGACGTGACCTACGAGATCTCTCCGGTCACACCTATTACTCGCTCTCTCCAGCCTTCCCATGATGACGTTCATGTCAGCCACCTGAAACGCTGCCAGTCCTCTTCTACCTAGGAAGCACCGGGACTACGCTTCCACGTAGGGCGGAAATATGTTACACTGCTCTGCACAACACCAGCTTGGGGCTTCAGTGACTGGCTGGTTGTGTCAATCCTTGTCAATCGTATACATATTGTCAATACATTTCCCGTCTTGCTTCTTCCCTCCGTAACAATATAATAATTCCATGTATGATGTTGTATAGAACGAGAACTCGGTACGACTACGTCTGCAGCTAAGTGACGAAAGTGTAGGATGATTATTCAGGCTTGAAACGTTGTTAGTGCGGGAGGCCAGAAAATTATGTTTATATACTCGTGAACTTTTTCTGCACGCGCTCAATGAAAATGCTTTTTTACTTTCTTGTGTCATTCCGCGGCACCAAATCATATTCAAATAAATAAATAAATAAATAAATAAATAATAAATAAATAAATAAATAAATAAATAAATAAATAAATAAATAAATAAATAAATAAATAAATAAATAAATAAATACTTATTTTAGTGCGCAGGAACAGCTACGAAGCCTTCGTACTTGTGCGCTTAAGAAGTAAAACCCATTACAATATGTACAGAGAAAACCAAAGTGGTAGACAAAATAATAATCAATTATTTATTTATTTACCGTGCCCTGGAACAACGCTAAGGTCTGAGTGCTGCCGCACGCATACATTAAAAAAACAAAATACAGAAACAAACAAACAAACAAAAAACTGGAGGGGAATATGAGTAAAAAAACAATGAATCAAAGGAACAATTTTGAAGAGTGCGCATACAACAGAACGCAAGGTATATACAATAGAAAAAAGATCACCAGCCCTTCCCCTGCTGAGAAAACGGGGGTAAGCGAAGCTTGTCGTGTGTGTATCTGACCTTCGTGGTGATTTTCTTTCTTTCTCTCTCTCTTTCTCTCTCTCTTTCTTTCTCTCTCTCTTTCTCTCGCTTGAATTCATCTCTTTCTCTAATGTTTTGGCAGTGGAACTGCCGAGGCTACCTCCACAAACAACCCGTTCTCCGTCAACACCTCCATACTACATCATGTCAACCCGACGTAATCTTACTCCAGGAAACGCACGACACTCCGGTCACCCTTCCCGGATATCAAACTTTCACCACGACCAACGCTCCACACGGAGTCTCCCCACTTGTTCGAAAAAGAATTACCGCAATTGAACACGATCGGCGAATCGAACACCTATTTATTGAGCTAATGCCGCACAGAAAACAAAAGGAAGGAATCTTTAATTCTCAATATCTACAATACCCCCATCTCAATGCCATAGCCGATTTCTAACCCTCTTCAAAAAGGCTCTTAACATTGCAGGCAGCAGCACTCTCATCATCGGAGGCGACTTCAATCTCCCGCACACAGGATCGGATTACAGACACAGCTCTGCTGCAGGTCGTAACTTATGGCAAGACTCCCATGATCTCGGGCTTGCACTCATTACTGACCCGGCTTTCCCCACTTGCCTCGGCACTTCCACTGAACGAGACACGACACCAGACCTCACTTTCATCGAAAACGCAGACAACGCCCAATGGCGCAACACCCAACACGACCTCGGGAGTGATCACTCTATCATCGAAATTACTTTCCCACACCTAACAGCCGTTACAATAAGAACAAGGGACTTCACCTGGACGGACTGGGATGCCTTCCGTAAACGCCGTGTAACAGAAACAACGGACACTCCTATTACCGACATAGACTCATGGTCATGCGATCTACAATCTGATACTAAATCGGCCACCCGCACTATCACAACAGATGCCTCGACTGAGCGCATGGACAGCAGACTCGCCCACCTTTCGAGGCCAAAACATCCATCCTCTCAAGATGGAAGGGTCAACGGCTCAATAGAAGACTCAGACGAAAGGTCTCACTTCTCAACAAGGAAATTTAAGCACACTGCCGCGTTCTTAGTCAACAGCAATGGTCAGAGCTCTGTAACTCTCTAGACTGGCAACTCCACCATCCCGCGCTCGTGGAAAATCCTCAAAAATTTGCTTGATAACACCACCACCCGCTCATATCAACAAGATCGCCTCAGCAAGCTCTTATTCACAGAAAGCACGACGCATGGCCATGACCATGTTAAGAATACCTTATGTCAAAAGTACATCCCATCTGGGCCCACTCAACCTCACGGGCCATACGCGGGGATCTCCAACCCGACCCTTGACGAGGATTTCAGCGTGGCAGAGATTCATGCGGCCCGGCGCAAGCTGAACAACTGTTCGGCCTCAGGCCCAGATGGTGCTACGAATAAAACACTAAGAAATCTAGATGACCCCTCGGTGAAACAACTCACCGAATACATCAACAACTGGTGGCGCCAAGGATCCATTCCTCCGACATGGAAAACGGCCAAAGTAATTCTTATTCCCAAACCCGGTAAACCATCTAGCCTCGCCAATCTCCGGCCCATCTCGCTAACTTCATGTGTAGGCAAAGTCAAGGAGCACGCACTCTTAACCCATGTAAACACTCACCTCGAAGACATATCTGCTTACCCCCACTCGATAATTGACTTTCGAGAGCACCTTTCCACCCAAGAAGCTATGCTTCAACTTCAGAATCAAATCCTAGATGGCAAATCCCGTCACACAAGGCGATCTTGGTCCTCGACCTCGAGCGCGCCTTCGATAAAATCAGGCACTCCACCATCCTCGAACGCATCTCCTTGCTCAACCTTGGAGAACGCACAACTACGTTAGAGACTTTCTATCCAATCGGAAGGCCTTCCTCTCGGTCGGAGATATTCGATCGGAGGAACTCTCCCTCGGCAGCGCGGGCACACCACAAGGCTCTGTGATTTCCCGAATACTGTGTAATCTGGTTATGCTCGGCTTAGCACAAGAACTACAAGAATTCGACGGTATTAAACACACCATATATACGCCGACGACATTACAATCTGGACTGCAAAGGGCAGTGACGGCCAAATCGAAACTGCCCTACAAGATGCCATTGACGTCGTAGAAAATTATCTTCAAGGCACGGGACTCTGATGTTCCCCTTAAAAGTCGGAGCTTCTCCTATAACGCCCCACAATACGTGGACAAGCCTCATCCGCCTTGTCAATCTTTTATCATCTGTCACATTACTTACGTTGCGCCCTTTCTCAACTGGTACAAAGCTGAAAAGCCTAAACTGGACGTCATCATCAGAGGACCTATAAGCAAGCCTTAGGACTACCCAACCACAACAGCACGGAACTTCTACTACAATTAGGTATCCACAAAACTCTAGAGTTAATCGACGCGCAACGTCGATCTCAACTGGAGCTGCTTACCCTCACGGAAACAGGCCGCAGCATTCTAACCAAGCTTGATATCACCTACCAACGCCAACATGGAGACAAACACCCAATACCACGCGACATTCAGCAATGGATATATGCCGATCCTATACCCAAAAACATGCACCCAGACTACAACAAAGAACGCAGGAAGGCACGAGCTACTTCCCTCATCAAAGCTTATGCCAAAACCGCGGGCGTCAACTTCATCGACGCAGCTGAATACCAAGGTGGACGTCGCTTTGCGGCGGTTACCACAGCAGGCGTCTTGCCCCAACGTGCTGCCAGCATCGTTACTCAAAATGCCGAGACGGCCGAGGAAGTGGCCATTGCCCTGGCCACTTTTAACCCAGCCTGTCACACCATAGTGAGCGATTCTCGCACGGCAATCAACAACTACATCAAGGGTCGTATTTCTCAACAATCACTCCATATCTTACATCAAGCCCCGCATTCATCTGAAAATCAAATCACTGTCGTCTGGATCCCAGCACACGCCGGCCATGTCCACTCGCACCTCACCAACCTCAACGAGGTTACACACTCCGTAGCACGAGAACTAGTCAACCGTGCCGGAGATGTTTCATGTGCACCCGCAGGACGCGACAACCTTACAAGGTACAACGATCTTGTGAACTCATTTTACCTCGAAAGAAGAACGTTTCCCACCCCTCACCACAAGTTATAGAGCACAGGCAACCACCCTTCGCCTGTTACAGACCAATACATACCCCTCCCTCAGACGCTATCACATCATATACCCCGACATCTACCCAAACCACACGTGCAAGATCAGTAAAACTCAATCAGCAATACTCCCCCACATGCTATGGGAGTGCAAACATCAATACCCAGACCTTAAACCCGTGACCCTCTCGTCGAGATGGCACGCCGCCCTGCGCAGATCCCATCTCGACGACCAACTCTGGGCTACCCAGCAGGCATACGAAGCGGCGAAGAGGCATGACCTCGACGTCCCATCGTGTGCGGCCTAGGCCCAGCCGACTAAACTTCTGGTTCTCAATAAAGTTCACTCTCACTCTTTCTCTCTTCCTCTCTTTCTTTCTCTCTTTCTATATCTCGTCCTTCCTTTCTCTCTCTTTCTCTCTTACCTTCGTGCTCTCTCTTTTTCTTTGCCTGACCTTCGTGGGGATTTTCTATATTTCTCTCTCTCTTTCTCACTCTCTCTTTCTCTCGGTCTTTCTTTCTCTCTTTATTTCTTTCTCTATCTCTTTCTTTTTTGTCCCTGGTATGTGCCATTGAGTTTGGACCCTTTCTGCACAATCGCCAGGATCGGCCCACTTTACAGCGTGACACCGCCGCCGCCACCACCACCACCGCCGACACTTGTGAGCCTATAAAGCTTCGTTTAAAAGGAGGAGAAAGGCAGTTGAGCAGTGCGTGAAAATATTACACAACTCAAAGCTCGGAAAAGAACAATGAAGCTATCAAAAATATT